>NC_089516.1:122054591-122381373 GCF_036850995.1 Saccopteryx leptura
AAGAGGGCAAGAGCATATAATATAATAAATGGTGTTGGAGAAATTAAACAGGTACATGGGAAAAAATGAAACTAGACCACAAACTTACTTCACACACAAGAAAAAACTTAAAATAGATGAAAGACTTAATGTTAAGTCAGGAAAACAAAAAAATCATAGAACAAAACATAAGTAGTAAAATATCAGACATTTCTTTAGCAATTGTTTTGCTGATAAATTTCCTCTGGCAAGGAGGACAAAGGAAAACGTAAACAAATATAACTATGCCAAGCAAAAGAGTTTTGCACAACAAAAGAAACCATAAACAACAAAAAAGGTCCTGATCAGGTGGTGGTGAAGTGAATAGAGCATCAACCTTGAAGCAGAGGACCCACCCAGGTTTGAAACTCTGAGGTCACTGACTTGAGTGTGGGCTCACCAACTTGAGCTCAGGTTTGCTGATATGATGCCAAGGTTACTTACTGGCTTAAGTAAGGAGTCACTGGCTTGGCTGGAGCCCGCTGGTCAAGACACATATGAGAAAACAATCAATGAACAACTAAGATGACACAACAAATAATTGATGCTTCTCATCTCTTTTTGTTCCTGTCTGTCTGTCCCCACCTGTCACTCTCCCTCTCTCTGTCTCTGTGTCTCTCTCACAAAAATGAATGAATGAATGAATGAATAAATAAATAAATAAATAAAAGTGGCACCCCCTGAATAGGTGAACATATTTGCAATGATATATCTAATTAAGATTTAGTTTCTGAAATATGTTGCTCACAAAAATAGGAGATATTTTATCGCTTCATATTCATTTTTAAATATCCCCTAATTTTTGGGACCAGTATATATAAAGAACTTATATAATAGACTTGAGTAAATACTTCTTCAAAGAAGACATACAGATGATTAATGACATATAAAAAATGCTCAATGTCACTAATCATCAGAGAGAAGCAAATTAAAACAATTAAGATATCACCTCACACTTGTCAGAATGTCTATTGTCAGAAAATCAACAAACAATAAATGAGGAAGTTATGGAGAAAAGAGATCCCTTGGGCACTGTTAGTGAAATTATACTCTGGTGCAGCCACTGTAGAAAACAGTTTGGAGTACCCTCAAAATATTGAAAATGAAACTGTCTTTCGACCTAGTAATCCCACTCCCAGGAATGTAGCCTTAGAATCCTGAAATATTAAATCAAAAGAATATATTTACCCTTATGTTTATTGCAGCATTAAGACAGTATACAAGATCTGGAAAGAGCCCAAGTGCCTATCAATCAGTACATGAGTGGATAAAATAGGTTAATTACATTTACACAACTGAACACTACTCAGCATTTATAAAAGAAAATGTTACCTTTGCAACAACATGGATGGACCTGGAGATTATTATGCTAAGTGAAAGAAGCCAGTCAGAGAATGCCATACGATCTCACTTGCATGTATAATCTAATGAACAAAATAAACCGAAGAACAAAATAGAAACAAAGGCATGGATACATTGAACAGACTGACAGCTGTCAGAGGCAAGTGCTTTTGACATGCTAGATAAAAGAATGTGAAGGAGTGAATAAAAATGTATTTATATCACATAGCCATAGACAACAGTGGGGTGATAGCCAGTGGTATAAGGCGGTGGGGAATAAATGGACGTGGGTAAAATGTGGGGGGGGGGATTTGCACAGAAGGAGATTTTGGGCAATGAACACAAAATGCAATATGTAAAAGATGATTTATGAGTTGTACGCTTGTAACATGTATGGTTTTGTGAAACAATTTTATCTCAGTAAATTTAATTTAAAACAGTTGAATGTTTTTGTTTTACTAATTTAAGAATTATTCCACCAATGTTTATGAAAGGTTAGAATAACTTCATTTGCCAACAATAATACCTGATGAGTGCATAATTTTTCTACATGTAAATGATAATAAATTTTGAAAATTCAAAACTTTCCTACTAAACCCATCATGTCAATTATCCTTAGAAATACACTCATCATTATTGTCCTATACCAGGGGTCTCAAACTCGCGGCCTGCGGGCCGCATGCGGCCCGCCGAACAATTTTGTGTGGCCCGCAGACTAATCCACGAAGTTCAAAATATTTTGGATAAAATTAAGTAAGCCTAGGGGCCTACTTGTATTTTTCATTTCTCTAGCATCCTAGCTAGATATTAGCTTAGTTAACAACAGTTGTGATGCGAACTAGAGTTTCTGGTCGTTTTGTGACACTGAGTAAACTGCATGTACGATTGTGCTTGTTGTACTGATTTTTTTTGTTTTCAACTGCAGTGAGAAAAGTGTTGCGTAACAGTTGCCTTTTGTAGACCTAGTGCGGCCTGCTGAACGGCTGTGATCTTGCTCTGCGGCCCACATGCTGAGTTGAGTTTGAGACCCCTGTAGACTATTCTTAAATAGGGAATATGTCAGTTACATATTAGTGCATTAGAAATTATTATAAAACTTAACAGCTTAGATTCAGCACAATAATATTTTTTTTTCCACAATTTGATTGATTGCCTGTTAAAAACTGGGCAATTATATGCATATGTTCTAAATAGGAGCTGCATTTATGTATAAGCTGAGTTGGCTTTGGAACACCCAAGATAACTATTTGACACCTCAGCTTTGGCACGTGGAATGACTAATAGCCAGTTACCCTTTTTTGTAGAAAATGACCCTGCACCAATATAAATAGCCGTTAACTGCAGAGCACAGGGTTACTTGGAGACAAGAGATCTTGGAGTATTTTAGCCAGGGGGAGACACTGGCCTGGGTTACTTGAATGCAAGTATGCAGTATTCTTAGAGGAATGCCTCCAAGAACCAGATGTCCTTTGTGATTGATAAGCTCTGGTACTCTGACTCTTCTTGTGTCCTTGTTCATGAAAAGAAACAGTAGATGTGCAAGAGTAGGGATGAAACGGATGGGAAAAAAGGCTTGTGTAACTTTCTAGTTTTATCTGCTGAGCCATGGCTTTTGGAACTCAGTAAGTATGTAGAGGCGCAGTTCATCGGGGTTGAATGTGCCTAAGAGTTTCAGCTGTCTACCCCTTTACTTGCATCTGGTGTGTCTTTTGCCTCCCAAGTCCAAACCATAAAGTAATTTGTAATATTTTTCTTTAATTTTTGTTCTTGTACTTTCTCAGCATTTTGTTGCTTGACTTGAGCTTAGTTACATGGTTTCTGGATCTCAGTGCAGAAGAGGGAAGTTACAAATCTTTTTACAGTGCCTGTGTTTGAAAATTTTAGACCTTATGTTTCCTCACGTTTTATTGCTTAAGAAAGTCGAAAGAGAAGCCCATACATTAAGGAAAAGCAAATAGAACTCATGTCTTGAGGGGGAAGGATACACAATATAAAAGTATAAAAAAATGTTGGTGGCTTTTTGGAAACATCTATCAAAATGCATCCTCTGTCATCAACTGTCCATATAACTCCCAAATGCATTACAAGATAATCCCTCCTCTCTTCCCCTTCTCTTTAAAGTCATTTTTCATTATGACATCGGCTCAAAATCAAAGATCTCATTACTAACATTAGGTTTATGTGTCCATAACAGTCTACAAGCTTTGATAATCTTGTTCATAAAACATGAACTAAAGCAAGTTTTTTGTTCCTTGGCAAAGGACATACCATAGTAACATAGGGCAAACATAATCATCACTCTTACTCTCATTCTAAAAATTGGAAAAGAAATGAACACTTTTATACTATTCCAGTGGTTCTCAAAGTGTGTGCCAGAGTGCACTGGTGCACCCTAGAAGTTGTCCAGATGCACCCTATGGTTTTCCAGAGAAATATTTGCCTGTTGGGGACCAAAAAACCAACAGGGTTTTTGGAGTTTAGATTTTTGGGGGACAGATGTGTGGGGAATTGGCTGTAAGCTGACAGTCTGCCCAAACCCCCACCTCACTTGCCTGATTAGTTTGCAAAAGGCTGTTAAGCTGTGGTGCTGGATTGTTTACACTACCCCCCATGTTCCCAGGAAAGGCTGGAGGCAAGTTTCTTCTATCCTTTGTTTGATGTAAAGTTAAGATAATTTGTATGGTGGGGGTTTTGGATTGATGATTAAACATAAGGAATTGTCTCTTGAAGCATTTTGGATTTCTATAAAAGAAGAATATGTGGCAATATCTAAAAAAAGCTTTGAACTTTTTACTACAATTTTCAACATCCTATTTATGTGAATTAGGATTTTCTACCCTCAACACAATTAAGAGTAAAAAGAGAAATTCTTCAATATATTGATGAGGAAATGAGAATTTGCCTTTCAAATATATTCCCAAACATTGAAGAAATTGCTAGGACACAGCAGGCTCATGTTTCTCATTAACACAAGAATGAAAAAACATAACACATTCATGCCTGGACCTGCCGAATTTATTAAATTTTACTAAGAATGAATATATATATTCATTCTTAAATGAATTATAAATAAATTCTTAAACAACGTTTTTTTTTTTGTTTGTTTTTTTTTTAACCCCTCTTTTTTACAAATTCTAAAAAGCATAACTCAAAAAATGTAATAGGCCCTGGCCGGTTGGCTCAGTGGTAGAGCGTCGGCCTGGCGTGCAGGAGTCCTGGGTTCGATTTCTGGCCAGGGCACACAGGAGAGGCGCCCATCTGCTTCTCCACCCCTCCCCCTCTCCTTCCTCTCTGTCTCTCTCTTCCCCTCCCACAGCCGAGGCTCCATTGGAGCGGGGATGGCCCGGGCACTGAGGATGGCTCTGTGGCCTCTGCCTCAGGTGCTAGAATGGCTCTGGATGCAACAGAGTGATGCCCCAGAGGGGCAGAGCATCGCCCCCTGGTGGGCATGCCGGGTGGATCCCGGTCGGGCGCATGCTGGAGTCTGTCTGACTGCCTCCCCGTTTCCAGCTTCAGAAAAATGCAAAAAAAATGCAAAAAAAAAAAAAAAAGTAACATAAAATGTTTTTTAATGTCAGAATAAATTTAATTTTGTTATATTTATTTCATTTAATTACCATAAAAGCACACTTTGACTTTATATTATTTTTTAATATTTGACTTAATTATATATTATAATATATTTCTCAGAAATGTGTATATAGTGCTCCTAAAACTATTTGTAGGATTTTAAATGTGCCCAGACTTCAGAAAGTTTGAGAACCACTGTACTATTCTTTTAAAATTTATAAAATTGTGCTAAGTACATATAATGAGTTTTTCATTCTTGGATGACAGATGTTACTTGTTTAATGTTCAATTATGCTTTACCAAAAACAGTTCCCTAATCCATTGTTCCAGGTGACTCTTGGCTCCATCTTTTAAGTCTTCTGCACTTTTCCATAAAATATGACTTACATTTGCAATAGAATAATTTCCTAAACCTTATCTTTACCAATAGAAAATTTGTAGTCATTTTCTTTATATTTTGAACTTCACAATTTTTAGTCCAAGCTGCTTTAGCAAATATAATTCTTTTAAAATATTTTATTTTTCTATGAAATTTATTTGGAATCATGCTATGACAAATTTATAATTCTTTTTTAGATTTATTTCTTTCTACTATAGAAGTATCAGGCTGCTGTGGAACATCATTTTATTATTATTATTATTATTATTATTATTATTATTATTATTACTTATTTAGTAAGAAGGTAAGAATGCAGAGAGAGACTCCTGCATGCGCACAACTGAGATACACCTGGCAACTCCCATATCAGGTGCTGCTCTGCCCATCTGAAGCCCATGCTCCATTGAAACTGGAGACATTTTTTAGCACCTGCGGCAGAGGCCATAGAAACATCCTCAGCACTCAGGCTAACCTGCTGTAATTGAGCGACAGCTCCAGGAGGGTGGAGAAGAGAGAGAAAGAAAGAGAGAGACAGAAAGAAGCCAGAAAAGTGGAGAAGCAGATGGGCGCTTCTCCTGTATGCATTGACCAGGAATCGAACCTGGGACATCCACACAGCAGGCTGACATTTTACCACTGAGCCAAATGTCCAGGGCCAGGAACACCATTTTTTTTAAAAATTAAACTCATTTTGACTGACAAGGTGATGGCACAGTGGATAAAGCATCAGACTGGGACACAGAAGACCCAGGTTCCAAACCCCAAGGTCGCCATCCTGAAATTGGGCTTATTCGGCTTGAACAGGGGCTCACTAGCATGAGCACAGGGTCTCTAGCTTGAGTGAGGGATCATAAATATGCCACCATGGTCACTTGCTTGAGCTCAAAGGTCACTGGCTTAAAGCCCAAGGTCAGCTTGAGCAAGGAAGCACTGGCTCCACTATAGCCCCCGGTCAAGGCACATATGAGAAAGTAATTAATGAACAACTAAGGAGCCACAATGAAGACTTGATGCTTCTCATCTCTCCCCCTTCTTCTCTGTCTGTCTTTATCTGTGCCTCTCTCTGTCTCTGTCACACACACACAAACAAATTGAAATCATTTTATCTAACGAGGAATAAATCTTTTAGAAAGAAGTTTATTTATTTGTTTATTTCTTTTTGACAAAGACAGAGAGTCAAAGAGAGGGACAGATAGGGACAGATAGACAGAAAGGGAGAAATGAGAAACATCAATTTTCTATTGTGGCACCTTAGTTCATTGATTGCTTTCTCATATGTGCCTTGACGGGGTGGGGGAGGTGCTACAGCAGTGTGAGTAACCTCTTGCTAAGGCAGCAACCTTATGCTCAAGCCAGCAACCCCACCCTCAAGGCATAGACCCCCACTCAAGCTGGTGAGCCCATGCTCAAGCCAGCAACCTCAGGGTTTTGAACCTGGATCCTCTGCACCCCAATCTGACACTTTACCCACCGTACCACCATCTGATCAGGCTCTTCTAGCAAGAAATTGAAATATTGTTGAGTTATTTATTTTATTTTTTAAATTGACTTCATTGGGGTGACATTGGTTGATAACATTACATACATTTCAGGTGTAACATTCCATACCACATTATCTGTACACTGCAGTGTGCATTCACCACACCAAGTCAAGCTTACATCTATTGCCATTTATTCCCCTTTCCCCTCTTCTACCTCCTTCCAATTTCTTTCCCTCTTGTAATCACTACACTGTTGCCAATGCCTATGACAATTTCTTTTCTTAATCCCATCACCATTTTCAAGCAACCCAAAACATATTTCTCCTCACACAACTGTTAGTTTATTCTCTGTATCTATGAGTTTATTTCTAATTTGTTAGTTTTTTGTGTGTGTGTTCATTAGATTCCACATATAAGTGAAATCATATGGTAGTTGTTTTTCTGACAGTTTTATTTTACATAGCATAATACTATCCAGGTTCATTTCTGTTGTTACAAAAGACAAGATTTCCTTCTTTTTATGGCCATGTGCTATTACATTGTGAAAATGTAACACACTTCTTTTATCTACTCATCTACCAATGGGCACTTGGACTCTTTGTAGATATTACTATTATAAATAATTCTGCAATAAACAGAAAGGTGCATATATTACTTTAAATTATTTTTCATATTTCTTTAGATATCTTCCAAGAAGAGAAATTGCTGGGTCATGAGGTAGTTTAATTTCAATTTTTTGAGGTAACTTCATACTGTTTTTCACAACTATACAACTTAATTTTATCTTACTCCTTAGGCTTTGTTTTTACTGCTTACTATAATCTGTGCTCTTTGGCATTGCTTTTAAAATATTTCACCAGCTGGAATGACTGTTATGGGACCAAGTCCTGCTTGAAGAGAGACATTTTCCTTATTTAGTGTGCCTTTCTCTTGCAATAGCTAATCATACTTTTCTAAAGTAAACTATTTGACACTCCTAGCATTCTAACCAGAAATCTCATCTAGATACAGTAATTTATTAGGTAACTTTTCTTTTCTCTATATCACCTTGGGTGACAGTGTAGTGAACTTCTTACCAATGTATGATATAATGTGAGTTATTTCTTTTCCAGCTTTTAGAATACTAATTTCCTCACAATCCTTCTCATCTCTACTGAAAATCTCTTGATCTCTCTTCTAACATCCAACCCATGTTTCATTTTTAAGTCAGTGCATGTTTTAGCTTTTTGTTAGAGCAACATTCTGCTTTCACATGCTAATTTCTGTATCAAATATATGAGGCAGCATAACAAATCACCAAACACATGATTGTTCAAAAGTACAATGAATATTATTTGTACTAATATTGTGAGCTCTTTTGGCTTTGTTATATACTTCTTTAGCAACACGTTTGCTGGTGTAATTCTTGAAGCAGCTTAGGGCTTTGGCTGAGGCTGAATCATCCAAGATGACTTCACTCAGAGTTTTGGCAACTTAGCTGGGATGGCTGGAACAGCTGAAGGCTGGAAAAGCTTGTTTTTCCTCATATGTTTCCTTCAGTATATTACTCAGACTTCCTTATGTGGTGACTGGTTTCCAATAGAGCAAATGAAAAAGTGTATCCTCTCTAAAGACCTAGACCCAGATACACCACAACATCAATGCCATCTCATTCTATTGTTCACAGTTAAGACACAGGACCATTCCAGATCCACATGAAAGAAAAATAGGCTACCTTTTCATGAAGGAATTGACACATGCTTATAGGAATAAGAAGAATTATTGAAGGTCACTTTTTTATATGATCCGTGAGAGGTAGTACGCTATTCTATATAACACAACAGAACAACTGATGGGTTAGAATTTTAAGACTATTCAAGTTGTATTTCAGATAATTAAATAAATTTATTTGCAAAATATAAATAAACTGGAATCAGATTTTCTAATTTCAGTGTTTATGACATTTCAACCTACATGTAAAAGACCAATTCAAAATAATATTAACTCAAAACAAATACAATTCATAGACAATTTTCAAAAGATACTACAGATTTAGTGTGTGGATAGCTTGTTTTCTTATGTGTTTAATATCTAAACTCACATACACTATGAACTAACCTTGAATCACTGTAAGGTTTTCAAACTGGTATTCTATTAAGCTTATTTTATTATAGAAGTTACCAACAAAGTAGATACAGTCATGTTAGAAAACTTTGAAATAAAAAAGTTGGAAGCATTGAGCTTTTGCTTAATTGTCACTTAAGCAGAACATTCCAACATTAAGACTTCTAATTTCTTAGGCATTTTTAATAATCAGGGATTCTATATAATTTGTGAACTCTAAGTTATAAAAATAGTTTTATTCAAATTGCTTTTAGTAGTCTTGAATCTCAAATATAAATTGGAGATTCAATAAATTAAAGGATTTCAAAAGCATATTTTTAAAGCTTAGATGAACGAGGTTGATACAATCATAACTGAATGCAATGGAAGGCAAATTAAATTCATCACAGTAGAGGAATAATTCTCACACAGAAAAGAAACCTTTATTCATATTAGAATAATAAAATGAAAAAAATGTATTAAAATCTGAAGTAATATTTTCTCACCAAAATTAACTTACAATAACTTTTTTTCTTGTGATATTATTCAAAAATAAAAAAAAAACATTTAAAAAGGGAGATAAACTTTCCTATTTTACTTTCAGAATTTTAAAAATGTTAATATCTTTCTTTTCTAATTCTTTATCCTGATATTTAAGCATTGATAGAAGTATTACCATACCAGCTTTGATGATTCTGGGTTTATTTATGTATTTTTATTATTGAACTTACTGGAATACAGTTTTTATGTGTTTAACTGAGTAAAATGTCATCAGCACCCTGCATAATTAGTACTAAACATTAAAAGAAGAACTAACATCTATCTTCCTTAAACTATTCCTAAAAATTCAAGAGTAAGGAAGATTGCCAAGGTCTTTTAATGAGATCAGCATTATCTTAATTCCAAAACCAGACAAAGATTATACATAGAAAGAAAATTATAGGCCAATATCCTTGATTATCTTAGATGCAAGAATCTTCAACAAAATATTAGCAAACTGGATCTAGCAATACATCAAGAGATTATTTAAAATTTAAACACAGACTCTTGATTCTAGACTTCATTTAAGAAAGATAAACCCAGATGACTTGGAGAGTACATTTATTAAAGATGGGAAAAATTAAATGAAAGAAAGGCTTAAGGTGGAAAAGGTAAGACCTGCATTGTCTATTTGGAAGGAAAGTCACAGAGGTAGATGAAGTGATTCATCTGGGCTGTGTGGACTCATAAAACAAGTGACAGAGAAAAAAGAAGGGCCCTTGGAGATAGCAGGTTAGCCTGGACCAAGATATTATCTTGGTTCTATGTATCCTGGGAATCCTTAGAGTTTAGGGAAAAAAAATAAAGATATGTCACTGAGAAAAGAAGAGAAGAAAAGCATGGGTGTGCTAGAAAAAGACAGAGAGAGAGAGAGAGAGAGAGAGAGAGAGAGAGAGAGAGAGAGAGAGATGGGTTTTTTTGTTTTAATAGTTTTTATCTGTTTTCTAAATGAGGATATTTTAGGGCAACGGTCCCCAACCTTTTTTGGGTCACGGACCGGTTTAATGTCAGAAAATATTTTCATGGACTGGCCTTTAGGGTGGGACAGATAAATGCACAAAATAAAATTATGCAACCGGTGTAAAAACTGTGGTGTTTTTAAATATAGTTGTCGAACTTATGAGACAAGTGTCAAGAGTGAGTTTTAGATGAATGTAACAGAGGGAATCTGGTCATTTTCTAAAAATAAAACATTGTTCAGACTTAAATATAAATAAAATGGAAATAATGTAAGTTATTTATTCTTTCTCTGCAGACCGGTACCAAATGGCTCATGGACCGATACCAGTCTGTGGCCCAGGAGTTGGGGACGACTGTTTTAGGGGATGTCTCAGGGCAAGATGTCAATAGAATATTCATCAGATTTTCAGGTCTGTTCCTTCAAGGTTTGGTACTTACTGATTGGTCAGCTTTGGGTAAGGGAGCATTGGTTATTGCATATGGTCCTGAGGTCAGCCATGGTGTTGCTTCTTCTGGTTTTGATTATTTTCTCGGCTAGGAGCTGAAACACAACTGAGACCTTGATGGTATCTCTAGCTTGACCAAAACTATTTCTTTGTGATCAACAGACCTGAGGCTATGTTGCTCAGATTAATTCATGTAATAAGAACCTCATTGTCCTGAGGTTTTAATGCTAAAGGGAGTGATTGTACAAGGGAGAAAGAAGCAGGTGTGTCAGAGTGCAGGATAAGCCCAGTTTGAATCAACTCTCTCAGTTTCCCCATTGCACTTGCCAAGAAATTTTTCTAGCTTTTTATTATCTTGCCTCAAAATAAATAGGTAAATCATGAAATATATGTTTTTGTTTTAGAACAACACAAAGTAATAGTTGAAGTAGGAAATGCACAATTCATTACAGAATATTTTTACATTTTGTAATTTACATTTTAAAAATTACAAATTGTTACAATACTGTAGGTGAAAGAATGAGGAGAAAACAAAAATAATGTAAAAGAAAATAATAGGTGAATGCACAGATAGAACGAGTATGTGACAAGACTTAAGATTTTATGTTCCAAAAGTTCAATTGTACGTCAGCTATTTATGATTTGGACTGTGTTTCTCCTATAGAACCAATGTTATAATTGAAGGTAATTTCCTCAGATAATGCAATATTTAAAATAAATATTCCACCAGACTTGATGATTTGTAGATTTTGAGGCTATTTTTGTTTTCTTTATGATATCAGGATCAGATGAAAAGTGGCATTGTTCTGATTTCTGAAATCAAGATGAAAAGATATATATGTATATGTGTTTCGATTCTCAGAAACGACTCCATGCAATATCCAAACGTATCATATTTTCCAGTTGTATACTAATTTCACTATAATTTTTTTAAATTTTTGAATATATTTTAGTCCATTATTTTTCTGATTTTTTAATTTGCTATTTAATCCATTTATTGTGTTTTGATGTTTTAAAGCATTAATATATATATTTATAGATATAAATAAACTTATTTTATATAGAGATATTTATTTATTTATAAAAGTTACATTTACTTTTTTGTTTGTTCTTACAGAAATTCTAGTTTACATTCTTGTGAGCAAGGTGGTTTTAAGGGTAATAAAAATGTTCTATATCTTAACTGTGTTGATGACTATAGTTGTTATTAAATTGTACAATTAAAATTAGTGAATTTTATTGTGTGTAAATTATTCTCCAATAAAACTAAATGATAACTAGAATCATTTTCATCATTGTTATTATTATTGTAAATAATTAATTTATTCTGATAATATCTAATATTGACAGTCATTTACTGAGTAAAAGCTAATATTTATTTGGTACTACTAAGACAAGATGAGTATTTTCCATCAGATAATCCAGAATTGCTCTCTTATAATATTAATCTATTTATTCTGTTTTCTTTTTATTATATCTGTCTTATATTTCAGTTACCCACACCATTGGTAAAATAAAATTCAAACAGTTTATTTAAGAATAAGGTCAACCCTGGCCAGTTGGCTCAGCGGTAGAGCGTCGGCCTGGCGTGCAGGGGACCCGGGTTCGATTCCCGGCCAGGGCACATAGGAGAAGCACCCATCTGCTTCTCCCCCCCCTCCTTCCTCTCTGTCTCTCTCTTCCCCTCCCGCAGCCAAGGCTCCATTGGAGCAAAGATGGCCCGGGCGCTGGGCATGGCACCTTGGCCTCTGCCCCAGGCACTAGAGTGGCTCTGGTTGCGGCAGAGTGATGCCCCGGAGGGGCAGAGCATTGCCGCCTGGTGGGCAGAGCATAGCCCCTGGTGGGCATGCCGAGTGAATCCTGGTTGGGCGCATGCGGGAGTCTGTCTGACTGTCTCTCCCCATTTCCAGCTTCAGAAAAATGCAAATAAATAAATAAATAAATAAGGTCAATACCTGACCTGTGGTAATGCAGCAGATAAGGCATAGACCTGGAAGGCTGAGGTCTCCAGTTTGAAACCCTGGGCTTACCTGATCAAGGCACATATGGGGGTTGATATTTCCTGCTCCTCCCCCTTCTCTCTTTCTGTCTTTCTCTCTCTCTCTCACTAAAAATGAATAAATAAAACCCTGGCTGGTTGGCTCAGTGGTAGAGCGTCGGCCTGGCGTGCAGGAGTCCTGGGTTTGATTCCCGGCCAGGGCACACAGGAGAGGTGCCCATCTGCTTCTCCACCCCTCCCCCTCTCCTTCCTCTCTGTCTCTCTCTTCCCCTCCCGCAGCGAGGCTCCATTGGAGCAAAGACGGCCCAGGCACTGAGGATGGCTCTGTGGCCTCTGCCTCAGGCGCTAGAATGGCTCTGGTTGCAACAGAGCGATGCCCCAGATGGGCAAAGCATTGCCCCCTGGTGGGCATGCCGGGTGGATCCCGGTCAGACGCATGCAGGAGTCTGTCTGACTGCCTTCCTGTTTCCAGCTTCGGAAAAATGAAAAAAAAAATATATATAAAAGAATAACTTCATAATTCTTCCTTGATTTAGCTGATACTTTGAAATATTCAAGCACTTTACAGATATTTTTTGTTTTTAAAATATACATAGATTTTCTCTGGTTCCACTATATTGAATATGGGACAGTTAGGCAAATTGTTGTAGGGAAATAGAGAATATGTTCTTTACTTAAAGAATATCAGAACATAGATAAATAGTAAGCACTAGGATATTGTGAGTTTCCTGTCATTTGCCTCCTCAAGCACAGACTACTTGAATAACATTGCAGAGGAAATCCATCAATTGAACTTGATGGTATTGTAGGGGAAGCAAATTTTTACCTTCCCTCTCTTGAAGTTTTTTTTTTTTTTTAGTTGGGCTCAATAATAAAATTGACCTAAGACAGACTAACAGGAAAAAAGCATGGAAGTTTATTCAGTATAAATTCTATCTGATAGGGAAGTCTTTATAACAATTGAAGATCCAAAGAAATGGAGAAAAGTACTTGTTATTTTTGGTTAAACAATGAGAGGCAATTGTGGAAAAGTGACTAAACTATCTATGGAGGCTAAAGGAGAATAAGAATTATTTGAACAAAATTAGTCTGTAAGAAATTTTTAGCCTCAACTTTTTTCCTTGATGATAATAATATTACTTAGACATCTATTCTTTTATAGGAATGTTATTCCCTGCCTTAAAATAAAAAGGAATTTCAGAGTGTTTTGCTGTTGTAGATGTTTTGTATTTGTTGCGTTTCAAGTGCCTTTTTACTCAAAATAGTCAAAATACCATAGTGGTATACTTTAGTGAGCATATTCTGAATTCAATCAGTATTTAAGATCCCTGTTTTAAACATTGAGATTATTAATACAGTTGCTCTAAAATTGTGTCATTTGCAAATTTGATTAACATGCTATAAAAATATTTGAATCATCAAGAAAATATAGACTAGAATAAACCAGTTATTTGTTTCACTAATTACATTTTTTAAATAAAGTTTTAAATCAATTTATTAATTATTATGGTTTGGAAACATTTCAATATTGCTTCATCTGTCAGTGTGGTAGCATGTATTATTTTTAATGGTTCTAATGAGCACTATTTTCTCACATGATTATATGTTTAATAATCCAGCCTAGAAATTTGTCTGGATATTTATCACAAACTGAATATAATGGTAGTTACATGTGAAAGATCTGGTGAAAGACAGATACATGTTTAAATCCAGTCTGCTATTTACAGGTTCTATGATGGAGAGTGAGGTGCTAGTTAATCTGAATCTTTTACCCGCAAAAAGATGTAATTTAATTCTATCTCTGCTAATGTTTATGAATTTCCTATCTGTGGTTAAAGTTTTCTCGGTTACATTAAATAAGTGCCTTACTATTACATTTTTAGAAATTTACTATAGTGGAAACTATCTTTTTTTAAAAAAAAAATTTAACTTTTCCTGACCTAGTTTTCCATTGGAACACTGCCTTTATCAAAAACCTCAAATATCATCAACAGTGTTTCTCAGTATTCTTAGATATCAATATCCTTTTATATAATATATATGATCAGGAAGATTTGAATTAACTTGAAAAATGCAATTTCTCAGAGTTTCTTATAAAATCTATCTCCAAGCCTGAACAGATGGTGACACATTGGATAGAGCATCGGACTGGGACATGGAGGAACCAGGTTCGAAACCCCGAGGTTGCCAGCTTGAGCATGGGATTATCTGGTTTGAGCAAAGCTCACCAGCTTGAGCCCAAGATTGCTGGCTTAAACAAAGGGTCACTTGGTTTGCTGGAGCCCCTGGTCAAGGCACATATGAGAAAGCAATCAATGAACAAGTAAGGTGCTGCAACGAAGAACTGATGCTTCTCATCTCTCTTCCTTCCCGTCTGTCTGTCCCTATCTGTCCCTCTCTCTGTCTCTGCCTATGGTTCCTTCTAAGATTTTTATAGTTTCATGATTTACATTTAAGTTTAAACCATTTTGAATTTATTCTTTTGTATGGTGTAGGTATTGGTCTAGTTTTATATTTTTGCATGGGTCTGTTCAATTTTTCCAACACCATTTTTTTAAGAGACTGTCTTTAACTCATCATATGTTTTTGCCTCCTCTGTCAAATATTAATTGACCATAACAGTGTTGTTTTATTTCTGTGCTCTCGATTTTTTTGTATTTATTTTTATGCCTGTCTTATGCCAGTACCAGGTTATTTTGATTACGATAGCACTTGTAATACAGTTAGGTAGTGGGATACCTCCAACATTTTTTTTTCTTTCTCAATTTTGGAGAAGTTACTCAGGGTCTTTTGTGGTTCCATATAAATGTTTAGAATATTTGTTCTAAAAATGTGAGATATGCCATTGATATTGCAGTGAGAATTGTATGAATTTTTTTTATTTCTTTGGGTAATATGGACATTTTAATGTCAATTTTTTTCTTTCCATGAAAATGGTATATGCCTCCACTTATTTGCATCTTCCTCAGTTTATTTTTTCAGTACCTTACATTTCTTTATAAGTACAAGTCTTTTACTTCTTTGGTTCAATTTACCCCTAGGTATCTTAATTTTTTGTTGCAATAGTACATGACATTGTTTTCTTAATTTTTGTTTCCGATAATAGCAATGATTTCTGAATATTAACTTTCTTTTTTTTTTTTTTTCTTCATTTTTCTGAAGCTGGAAACGGGGAGAGGCAGTCAGACTCCTGCATGCGCCCGGCCGGGATCCACCCGGCACGCCCACCGTGGGGCGACGCTCTGCCCACCAGGGGTCGATGCTCTGCCCCTCCGGGGCATCGCCATGTTGCGACCAGAACCACTCTAGCGCCTGAGGCAGAGGCCACAGAGCCATCCCCAGCGCCCGGGCCATCTTTGCTCCAATGGAGCCCTGGCTGCGGGAGGGGAAGAGAGAGACAGAGAGGAAAGCGCGGCGGAGGGGTGGAGAAGCAATTGGGCGCTTCTCCTGTGTGCCCTGGCCGGGAATCGAACCCGGGTCCTCCGCATGCTAGGCCGACGCTCTACCGCTGAGCCAACCGGCCAGGGCCTGAATATTAACTTTGTATTCAGTCATTTTGTCAAATTCATTTAATAGATGTAATTTTTGGTGAAGTCTTTATGGTTTTCTATACAAAATATCATGTAACATGCTTATAATGACAGTTTTACTTCCTTTGTTCCAATTTAGAGGTCTTTTATTTCCTCTTCTTACCTGGTTAGTACTTTCAGTGCTATGTTGTGCAATAATGGTGAAAGTGGACAATGCTGTCTTGTTCCTGATCATAAGGGAAACAGTTCTAGTTTTTTGCCCATGGAATATGATATTGGCTGTGAGTTTGCCATATATGGCTTTTATTATAACAAGGTATGATTCCTTCATTTCTATTTTGCTGAAAATTTTATCATAAATGCCTGCTGGATTTTATCAAATGCTTTTTCTGCATTTATTGATATGATCATGTGATTTTTACCTTTCATCTTGTTTATATGCTGTATCATGTTCATTGATTTGTGAATATTGTACCAACCTTGCATCCTCAAAATAAATTCTACTTGATCATGTTGTATAATCTTTTTTAATGCATTGCTGAATCTAGTTTTCTAATGTTTAGTTGAGAATTTAAGCATTTATGTTCATCAGAGTTATTAGCTTATAATTTTATTTCTTCATTTATTATACTATGAACTTAAAGTTATTTTGTATCTCTCTTTTTCCAAGTGAGAAGAGATGAGATAGAGAGACAGACTTCTTGGGTGGGCCATGACCAGAATTCACCAGGCAACCTCCATCTCGGGCCGATGCTCTGCCCATTTGGGCCATGCTCAAAACCTAGCTATTTTTAGTGCCTTCTGCAAAGTCTTCATGGAGCCATCGTAAGTGCCTGTGCCAATGCCCTCAAACCAATCAAGCCATGGCTGCATGATGAGAAGAAAGAGACAGAGAGGAGGAGGAGGGGTAGAGAAGCAGAATGTCCTTTCTTCTCTGTGCCTTGACAGGGAATCAAGTCTGGGACAGCCACATGCTGGGCCAATGCTCTATCACTGAGCCAATGAGCCAGGGCCATATTTTTTATTATTATAAAGAAAATTAAACTTAAAGAAATGACATTGATCAATAAGAGCACATAGGTTTCACGTAAACATTTTGATAGCACTTGACTTTTTTTTTTCTTTGTATTATCTTTATTTGGTTTTGGAATTAGGATAATGCTGGCCTTGTGAAAAATCTTGGAAATCTTCACTCCCCTTGAATTTTTTATTTAACAGTTTAAGAAGAATTTGTGTTAGCTCTTCAATGTTTGTAAAAATTAACCCGTGAAGTGGTAATCGGTCCAGGTCTTTTGTTTTCTTAGTTTTTGTGTTTTTGTTTTTTGTTATTGCTTCAATTGATTTTATGATTATTCTTGATTCAGTTTAGGATAATTGTATGTTTCCAGAAATTTATCCATTTTATTCAGTTGTCGAATTTGTTGGTATATAGTTGTTCATAGTATTTTTTTAACGATCTGTAGTGTCAGTTGCTAATTCTCTTCCCTCATTTCTGATTGTATTTATTTTGGTCCACTTTTTTTTTAAGTTATTATTTTAAAATATAATTTATTAGAGTGATACAGGTTAACCAAATTATACTGTTTTCAGGTGTACAATTCTACAATATGTCATCTTTACACTGCACTCTGTGTTCACCACCTCGAGTTAAGTCTCCGTTTACCACACTTTGTCCACCCTATATCCTCCTTCACCTCACGCAAAACTCTTCCCTTGGTAATCAGCGCACTGTTGTCCATGTCCATGTTGTTGTTGTCTTTTTCCTTTTTCTTAATCCCTCTACCTATTCCTCCTGGCTCCTTCCATCCAACATGTGTCAGTCTGCTCTCTGTATCTGAGTTAGTCCTTTTCTTGCATGTTAGTTCATTCTGTTTATTAGATTCCACATATGAGTGAAATCATGGCATGTTTTTTTTCTCTGACTGGCTTATTTCACTTAACATAATGCTCTCCAGGTCCATATATGCTGTCACAAAAGGTAAAATTTTCTCTCTGGTTTATTTATTTTTTTCTGAATGAGTCTGGTTAAATGTTAGTCAATTTTTTTTTTATCTTTTTAAAGAACCAGCCCTGGCTTAATTGATCTTTTATATATTTTTTAAGTCTTTATGCTATTTCTTTTCCCTCTGACATTTATTATTGTTTTTTTATCCTTATTCTGGACTTTGTTGTTATTTTTCTATTTATTTTAGTTGTAAGATTAAATTTTTTATTTAGTATTTTTTTGCTTCTTGACATGGGCTTATAATGCTATAAAGTTCCCTCTCAGGACTGTTTTTGTTACTTCCCATAGTTTTGGGGGTTTTGTTTGTTTATTTTAATTTGTTTCCTGTTAACTTTTGATTTTTATCACTGATCTCACTGTTATTCATTATTTAGTTACATGCTATTTAACTTTCACTTGTTTGAATTATTACAGGTTTTGTTGTTGTTCTTGAATATTCTGGTTTCTTAATATATTTTTTTGACTGTCAAAATATTGTTTATACTACCATCCAAGTACTAACCAGGCCCGACCCTACTTAGCTTCCGAGATCAGACAAGATCGGGCACGTTCAGGGTGGTATGGCCGTAGACTGGTTTGTTTTTTTAATACAGGATCATGTCATCTGCAAAAAGTGATACCCTTACTTCTTTTCTGGTATGGATTGCTCTGTTTAAAACTTCCAGAGCCATGTTGAATGGAGAAAGTAGAGAGAGTGGACAGCCTATCATGTTCCTGATTTTAGAGAAAAAATCTTCAGTGTTTCATCATTTAGAATGATATTGGCTGATGTTTCATCATATATAACCTTTATTATGTTGAGGTACTTTCCTTCTATACCCATTTTATTGAGTGTTTTAAATATAAGTGAATATTGTATCTTACCAAATGCCTTTTTTGCAGCTATTGATAAGACCATATGATTTTTGTTTTTTGTTTTCTTGATGTGGTGCATTACATTGATCATATGTTGTGCTATCCTTGTGCTCCTGGAATGAATCTCACTTGATCATGATGTATTATTTTTTAGTTTATTTTTTAATTTAATTTTCTACTATTTTGTTTAGGTGTTTTGCATCTGTATTCTCCAAAGAGGATTTAAAAATGGTCAGTGGACATACAGAAAAATGTTCACTGTCTCTAATTATAAGAGAAATGCAAAATAAAACCACAATGCACAATGAGATATTACTTCGCATTCATTGGAATGGCTGTCATCTATAAATGAACTAACAAGTATTAGTGAGGATGTGGAGAGAAGAGAACTCCTGTGTTGTGTTCCTCAGAATGAATATTGGTGAAGTCAGTGTGAAAAGCAGTATGAATTTACATCAAAAAATTAGAAGTTATTTTTGATGAGAACGCAGCAGCAATTGTCTGTCACACTGGTAACAAATTACCATAAACTTAGAGGTTTTCATTTTTTTAATTCATTTTAGAGAGGAGAGAGAGAGAGAGAGAGAGAGAGAGAGAGAAAGGGATTGAAGCAGGAAACATCAACTCTTATATGTGTCTTGACCAGACAAGTGCAGGGTTTTGAACCAGTGATCTCAGCATTCCAGGTTGACACTTTAACCACTGCACCACCACAGGTTAGCCAAAGTTAGAAGTTTTAAACTACATAATTTTATAATCTTACAATTCTGATTGTCAGAAGCTTGGTGGGCTTAGCTTGACTCTCTACTCCAAGTTTTTCACAGAACTGTGAAAAAATCAAGTTTTTCACAGAACTGTGTTTCTTTCAGGAGAATTTGGTGAAGAATTCACTTATTCAAGTTGTTGGCAGAATTCAATTACTTTGTGGTTGTGGAACAAATTTCCCCATTTCCTGGCTGGAAGTCCTTCTCAAATTCCTTGGCTTATAGTCCCCTTCTTCATGTTCAAAACCAAGAGCTACAGTTGGAGTCTTTTTCATACTTAGAATCTTGCTGACTTTTCCTCCTGTTTTACCTTTTCTCTACTTTCTGATCTTCTGACCATTTCTCTCTGATGGATTCTTCTTCCTCTGAATTTAAAGATCCATGTGATAAGAAAGATTCTCTCCTTAGCCAAACCTCAGGCAAGCTCTTCTCAGCCTTCTTTACTGGATAAGTCTCTTTATTAAGAATTCAAAAACCTTAGAATTCTAAGTCATTGGCTCGCCTTTAACAAGAATCTTGTTAAGCTGATTTAGGAAGATGTCCTTTTTTTTTTTTAGCTAATCAAGTTTCTCTTAGTAATTTTCCATCAACTGACCATTAATTTGCTTATTGGCTAAAAATTTCAGGTGCTTTTGCTCTATTTGGAGTCAAGATCAATATTTCTCCAATATTGCAATTGTGTTGACGCCCACTGCAAATCTTAAAAAAAAAATCTCCTTGCCATTTTTGACAAGACCCAGAATACTTTTTTCTTTAATAGTGATTTTGATGGATTCAACCAGATATTCGAGATTCATCTCCTTCTTTATTGTTGGCTGATTAACAACCTTCAATTAATCTGAAAAATTCCAGTTTGTTGGCATGTAGTTGTTCACACTTGCCTATTTTAATCTTTACTATTTCATAGTATCAGTGTAATATATCCTCTTTTATTTCTGATTTTAGTTATTTGTGTTGTTCTCTTTTTTAGTTCATCTAGTGAAAGTTTGTCAACTTAATTGGTCTTTAAAAAATTCAGTTTTATGAAATATTTTTCTTTAATTTTAATTCAGCCTATTTGTGTAATGAGATCTAAAGTTTCTTGTAGACAGTATGTAGCTGGATCTTATGATGTTTTTTTTCTCTTATCTATTCAGCTATCTTATGTTTTTTTGTAAATTGAAGACTTTAATACATTTACATTTAAAGTTATATAGATAATAAAGGACATACTATTTCTATTCATTAATTGTTTTCTATTATGTATTATCAATATTTTTTCTTCTTTTCATCTCTTGCTTCAGTAATATTTCCTCTTTTGTTTCAATAAGCTTTGTGATCTGCTTTGACTCCTTTCTTAGTTACTTTTGTGTATCTTTTATATGTATTTTTGTAACTTCCATGGGAATCACATAAAACATACTAATATATAGCACTCCATTTTATGATAACAACTTAAGTTATATCGCATATGAAAACTATAGATTTTAATACATCTACCCATATTATGTTATTAAAGTCAAAATCGCATCTTTTCTTATACTGTGCATTCTTTAACATAAACTCTTCATTTTTATACTTTTGCTTTTTAGTTTCTATGCCATAATTGACAGTGATTTTCACATTATCATAATAATGTCATGGAATTCTACACTTGCCTATATATTTATCTTTATCAGAAAATTTCTCTTTTCTCCTTCTTGGACACACATAATACATATATTGTTCCACCAAATTGTGTTCCATAAGCTTTTTTTTTTTTTTTTTTTACTTTCTTTACCTTTATACATTTTCAGTTCCTCTGCTTCAATCATTTTAATGACCCATCTTAAATTTTGCCATTTTTTTCCTTCTATTCAATCAAGTCTGTTGTTAAATTCTTTTTTTTTTCTTTATCTTTTTTTTTTTGTATTTTTCTGAAGTTGGAAACGGGGATTCAGTCAGACAGACTCCCGCATGCGCCTGACCGGGATCCATCCGGCATGCCCACCAGGGGGCTACGCTCTGCCCATCTGGGGCATTGCCCTGTTGCAACCAGAGGCATTCTAGCGCCTGAGGCAGAGGCCATGGAGCCATCCTCAGCACCCGGGCCAACTTTGCTCCAATGGAGCCTTGGCTGTGGGAGGGGAAGAGAGAGAGAGAGAGAGGAAGGAGAGGGGGAGGAGTGGAGAAGCAGATGGGCGCCTCTGCTGTGTGCCCTGGCTGGGAATTAAACTCGGGACTCCTGCACGCCAGGCCGACACTCTACCACTAAGCCAACCGGTCAGGGCCTGTTGTTAAATTCTTCTAGTGAATTTTTCAACTTAGTTATTCTATGCTTCAGTTCCAGAATTCCTGCTTGCTTCTTTTTTTTATTCTATTCTATTTGCTAATACTCTCATTTTATTTAGTTGTCTATCGGAATTCTTTTTTAGGTTGCTGAGAATCTATAAGTTGGATATATTGAGTTCAGAGTCAGGTTAAGAGATCTCCATTTGTTGAAGGTTATCCAAATTAATTTTGTTCCTTTAGTCAACACATTTTTTGTTTTTCTTTGCCTTGTGATATTTTCTTGAGGTTTGAATATTTAATATAAATCCATCTGTACCCGTCGTTACTGACTGGCTTCATACAGAAAAACTGTTTCCTTAATCAACCCCTCTAGAAAGTCAAAGGTTTTCTGAAATCTTTTCTTGAGATATTGCTTTTGTGGGTTTTTGTGTGTAATTTTCAAGTTGAACTATTCGTTCTTTTCTGTTTTAGATGCCCACAATATCTTTTTTTTTTTGTATTTTTCTGAGTTGGAAATGGGGAGGCAGTCAGACAAACTTCTGCATGCCCACCAGGGGGCAATGCTCTGCCCATCTGGGGCATTGCTCTGTTGCAACCAGAGGCATTCTTGCGCCTGAGGCAGAGGCCACAGAGCCATCCTCAGTGCCCAGGCCATCTTTGCTCCAATGGAGCCTCGGCTGCGGGAGGAGAAGAGAGAGATAGAAAGGAAGGAAGGAGAGGGGGAGGGGTGGAGAAGCAGATGAGAGCTTCTCTTGTGTTCCCTGGCTGGGAATTGAACCCGGGACTCCTGCACACCAGGCTGACACTCTACCACTGAGCCAACCAGCCAGGGCCAGAAGCCCACAATATCTTAATTCTCCTGTTTACTTTCTGTGGGAAGGCAATACCACTGGTTATGTTGTAAAGTAGTGTATCTTAATTTTGCAGGTTATTTAGAGACACCAAGGCAGGATACAGAAGATTTTTAGGAGGAGATTGATTAATAAGCCAGCTGCATATGACTTTCACGGGGTATAACTAACCCAAATCGTGTGTGTGCAAAATAGCCCTGCAGCTAGTTATATAGACTTGATCACATATAGGTTAGGGGAAAAGGGGGAGGGCATGATGCAATAATTAATCATTAACAAGCTTACAACATTTGTCTATAGGATCTATAAAAAACATTCCTACCTATTAAAACTTACAGGGTAACACAATAGTGATGTCATTTTACATATCAAAGACATTTAAAAATTTTTGGTGTCTACTCTTGTTTCTTTGTCTAGAGGTATATGTTACTCTCAGGACTCCACGGGCAGAGGAAGAGTTAAAATCAGTGTAGGATATGTAAATATTGTCTCTTATTAAAAGGGAAAGGAGAATCCCACTCCTGACACCAAAAAGAAAAAGAAAGAAAAAAAAAGGGAAAGGAAGTTTTTAGATAACATTTATCTTCTTTGTTGTCTAGCAAGTAGTGGCCTCAGTCCTTCCAGAGAACTACAGTTAAATTATGACTAGATGATCCATTTGTCCTTTTAAGTCAGAAAGCTTCTGCATTCTTCTCCCTCCATTTTCCACGGAATGGAGAGGCCAAGAAGCCTGACTTTTACTCTTTAAAATGGTGTTGCCAATACTAAGTTTTACACTTCTTTGGCACTTTATTGCAGTTATGCACACAGCAAATATACTCATCTTTCTTCTCAGCAGCTCACAATATCCAAATGATGTCAGTTTTTGTTATTTCTCTAAAGTTTGCTGAAACAGAAATCAGTCTCTTTAGAAGCCTTCATTCCACCTCAATAGCCTGTTTTTCACATTTCTTTTTCTTTTTCCCTCCTTAGGAAAAGTCATGAGTTGGGAGATATTTTTCAATCACACTATGCTTGGTGTTGGAGGGTGAGGAAATTTTGGTAAGTAAATGCAATAAACTTCTTATGTGTTTGATGTGGTTCTTCCAGGCTTTGCATTTGACTGAGGGTGTTGCAGCCTGTTTAACTGGTTTCTGTAGTTCTCACAAAGTCCATTGTGTTATATATTGTTGGTAAGTTTGTGTTTCCATGGGAAAAAGACTGTCTGGGTGATTTATTGCATCATCTTTGTAACATTACTTCCAGAATTAAATAACAATTAATATTATTATCATGATGAAAATAATACTAATGTTATTTGGTAGGTTATATTTTATTTTTAATTATCTGTATGAGTATATGTTATTTTATTATAATAATAAATTAAATAATTTTATTATGTTTGTATTTAATTATTCATAAAACTAACTTTCTAAGTCTAAAGCAAAGTCAATTAAAAGGGCCTGTTCAGATCATGTGAAGTTGTGCATTTACATACAGAAAAGTGAGTTAAAATATTTCTATAGATATAGGATCAATGTTCAATTCACAAATTTACACATAGAAAGAAGGAGAATTGACTTCAGCTATTAATAAAATAGTATAGGAAATAGAAATAAAAAAATCAAGAAATAAAACTGCAAGAGTTTAAGAAATAAGATAGACTAATAGGTGATATGCCTTGACTAGAAAAGTCTGATGATTACTAATCTATCTAGAACTGAAGCTATAGATGCATTTCAAGTGTTGATTTGGTGTTGATGTTCTTTCCTTTATATTTAGGTATGTGTTAAAGATGTGTGGACAGGTTTGTTGTCCAGAGAATAGTTATGACAAACTAAATGTTTAAAAGTAAGTGACTGTTTAAGTAAACTGTATAATATCAAATCAATGGAAAAGAATATGACCATTAACTAAAAAAATGGGTTATGCTATGCAGGTTAATAAAATATTTAGTATAATTTAAAATAAAACAAAACATCAATATAATTATAAATTTATTACAATGTGTATGTCTGAGAGAAAAGTCACAACAGATTATTAAAATAGTGTGGTACTGAGAACTTTTATACAAGAAACAATAAAATATTTACTGTGTAAATATTGGTTCAGTGTCTAAATCATGAGTTTCCACATGAAAAAGAAGAGAATAAGGTTAATATTATAATTAGATAAGAATGCATCATAAATATAATTAAAAACAAAGTTTTAAGTTGTAGTACAACATAGCAGATACATATTAAAAAAGCCTCACTCATTATATATGTGGAATTATTCTCTGTATAGAATATATAAATATGAAAATAGATCTTATTTGGAATAACTAAATCCATAGTATATAAACAGTTATTTACAGTTTACTACTTTGTACCATATACTTTAAAATATATAGATTATATTCTAATATAAATTATCAATTACAGCCTGATCTGTGGTGGTGCAGTGGATTAAGTGTCAACCTGGAATGCTGAGGTCGCTGATTCAAAATCTCAAGCTTGCCTATTCAAGCCACATAGAGAAGTTGATGCTTTCTGCTCCTCTCTCCCTTCTCTTTCTCTATCTTTCTCTCTCTCTCTCCTCCCTAAAATAAATAAATAAAATCTTAAAAATTATATCAATTACCATTTAATAAATTCATCAGCTATCTCTGATATAATAATTCCACATAAAATAAATTTCCAAAACCTTTGTAACAAACAAATATTTATTTTTCTCACAAATCTATGAGTCATTTAGATAGTTCTACTGGTTTAAAATGAACTAAACTGGGACAATTAGGTCCATTCCAGGTGTTTCTTACATACCACCAGCAGGCTAGCCTAGGCTAGTTACCATGATGGTGATAGGTTTTTGAAAGAGGATGGCAGAGCATAAGGCCTCTTGAAAACTAAGTTTGGAATTGGCACACTTTTAAATCTTCGTTTGTTGGGAAAATTAAATATAAAAGAAAAATTATTTATGTCACTGTTAAGAAGTTGAATTCATTCAAGTGCAGAGACTATTTCAAAGTGGTTTTGCAATGGGGAAGAGATATCAACTTCAACTTTGAATACACAAGAAATAATGAGGATTTATAACCAAGGGCAGAGTTGTGAGAGGGAGAATGATAGATGAAAAATTATTGAGGGCAGCGTAATACTAAACTGACTTAACAGGATTCTTGCTTGAGGTAGGCCAAGATGATTACATATCTCACGGAGGATAGTAGGGGAGGAACAAGATAATTAGAAATAGAAGTTGAGGGATTCGAGCAACTAAATTGACAGGATTCTTGGTAAAAGTGGGCTCTTGTGGACATGCACAATAATGATACCTAGTTGGGCTTAGAGATGTCTGACTAGACATGTCTAGTCTGAGATATCTGACTAGAGTTAGATCAAGGACAGAATTTTTGTCACAAGCTATAAGGATGGTCTAAATTTAATGGTGGAAAAATAGACATCACTTCATAAAAGGAGGACCTTAAAAGTCACATTGAATGGGACTGAATACAAAGATGGTTGTTGAATGGGGGACATATTTATAGTTAGTCTACACTTTAATACTTACTAAAATTACAATTACTAAACTAAAAAACTAGTAGTCATTTTTAACCATATCAGTTAAAGAAATTGTATCACTTTGCCTGATCAGGCATTGGTTCAGAGGGTAGAGCATCAAACTGGAACAGAGAGGACCCAGGTTTGAAACTGGGAGGTCACCTCTTGAGCATGGGCTCATCTGGCTTGAGCAAGTGTTCACCAGCTTGAGCATGGGGTAGATGGCTTGAGTGTGGGATTGTAGATGCGACATCATGGTTGCTAACTTGAGCCCCAAAGCCACTAGCTTGATGCCAACTATTGCTGGCTTGAAGCCAAAGGTTGTGGCTTGAGCCCAAGGTTCCTGGTTTGAACGAGCGTTCACTCACTCTGCTGTAGCCCACTTGTCAAGGCACATATGAAAATGCAATCAATGAACAACTAAAGAGCTGCAATGAAGAAATGATGCTTCTCATTTCTCTCCCTTCTGGTTTATCTGTTTGAACCTGTTCCTCTCTCTCTCTCTCTCTCTCTCTCACTGTTTCTGTCATAGAGAAAAACAATAAACTAATACAGTATAGTCACAGAATACAAAATCAATATACAAAAGTCCACTGATTTCCTATATGCCAATGATGAAACATCAAAAAATCAATGAAATCAAAAAAGCAATTTCTTTTACATAAAAACAAATTTCTCTCATAAAAAACAAACAAACAAAAAAAAACAAAGAAAGAAAGAAAAAAGAATATACCAGATGGAATAAACAGAAGGTTGATGAAGCTGAAAATTTAATCAGTGATTTAGAGAACAAGATAACAGTAAGCAGCTAAACAGAGCATCAAAAATAAAAGAGAATATAAAAACATAAAAATAAGTTAATGGACCTTAGGATAGTATCAAATGTAACAACCTCTGCATCATGTGGGTACCAGAAGAAGAAGAGAGTGAGGAAGCAATCAAGAACCTGTTTGAAAAAATGATGATTGGAAACTTCCCTAACCCGGTAAAGGAAGAAGTCACACAAGTTCAGAAATCATAGAGTCCCAATCAATATGAACCCAAAGAAGCCAACACCAATAACATAATAATTAAAATGGCAAAGATTAAAGACAAGGAAATATTCTTAAAAACCATTAGAGAGAAAGAAAGAGAGAAAGTTAATTACTTCCAAGGCAGCTCCCACAAGGTTGACAGCTGATTTCTCAGTAGAAACACTTCAGGCCAGAAGGGACTGGCATAAAATATTGACAGTGAAGTAAAATAAGAATGTACAACTTACACCACTTTAACTAGTAAAGATATTATATAAAAATGAAAAATAAAAAGCTAATATATATATATGTAATATATAATATATATATATATATATATTATATATATATATATATTACAAGAAATGTAAAAGGACATGCTTTATAAAGAAAAAAAAAGAGAAACATATTTAGAAAGAATCAAAGGGCAATAAATAAATACTTCTTAATAATCTTAAATGTAAATGGATTAAATGTTTCAATCAGAAGACAGAGTGCAGTTAAGTGAATAAGAATACATGACCATTGCCTTACCAGGCAGTGACACAGTAAAGATAGATCATCAGTCTAATCAGTCTGGGATGCAGAGAATCCAGGTTTGAAACCCCGAAGTTGTTGGCTTGAGCATAAACTCAACAGGGTTGAGCATGGGGTCACTGGCTTGAGCTTGGGATCATAGACATGACCTCATGGTCACTGGCTTGAACCCAAAGGTCACTGGCTTGAAGCCCAAGGTCGCTGGATTGCATCCAAGGTTGCTGGCTTGAGCAAGGGGTCAATAATTTTGCTGTAGCCCCCTAGTCAAGGCTCATATGAGAAAGCAATCAATGAATAACTAAGGTGCCACAATGAAGAATTGATAATTCACATCTCTCTCCCTTCCTGTCTGTCTACACCTGTCTGTCTTTCTCTCTGACTCTGTCTCTGTCTCCATCAATCAATCAATCAATCAATCAATCAATCAATCAATCAATAACTAGAGACAAATAAAAATAAATACACTACAAAAAAATCTATGAGACACATTGAAAAAAGTATAGTGGGAAGTTCACAAAATTACAGGCCTAATTCAAGAAGCAAGAAAAAGTGTAAAATAGCCTGACCTGTGGTGGCGCAGTGGATAAAGCGTCGACCTGGAAATGCTGAGGTCGCCGGTTCGAAACCCTGGGCTTGCCTGGTCAGGGCACATATGGGAGTTGATGCTTCCAGCTCCTCCCCCCCTTCTCTCTCTCTGTCTCTCCCTCTCCTCTGTAAAAAAAACAAAAAAAAACAAAAAAAAAAAAAAAGTGTAAAATAAACACTAATACTACACTTAAAATAAGCTAGAAAAGGAACAAGAAATAAAGCCCAGATTAAGTAGAAGAAAAATATAATAAAGATTATAGAGAAAATCAATGCCATAGAGACTAAAAAAAAATAATAAAATATACAAAAGATCCATAAAACCAAGAGCTGGTCCTTTGAAAAGATAAATAACATTGATGAACTTTTTTTTTTTTTTTCCTGAAGGTGGAAACGGGGAGAGACAGTCAGACAGACTCCCGCATGCGCCCGACCAAGATCCACCCGGCACACCCACCAGGGGTGACGTTCTGCCCACCAGGGGGCGATACTCTGCCCCTCTGGGGCGTCGCTCTGCCGGGACCAGAGCCACTCTAGCGCCTGGGGAAGAGGCCAAGGAGCCATCCCCAGCACCCGGGCCATCCTTGCTCCAATGGAGCCTTGGCTGCGGGAGGGGAAGAGAGAGACAGAGAGGAAGGAGGGGGAGTGGAGAAGCAAATGGGCGCTTCTCCTATGTGCCCTGGCCGGGAATCGAACCTGGGTCCCCCACACGCCAGGCCGATGCTCTACCGCTGAGCCAACCGGCCAGGGCCACATTGATGAACTTTTAACCAGACAGATGAAGCAAGGAAAAATAAAAGAAAAATTATATGGCAACTGAAATAAACCAGGCAGAGAAAGATAAATATCACATGATCCCACTTATATGTGAACTCTAATGAGCCCAATAAACTGAGGACTAAAAGAGAGAAAGAGACAGGGTCATAGGGAACAGATGTACAGCTGTCAGAGGGAAGGAAGAAGAGGGTTCAGTATCTAGAAGGTGAGAGGATGAGCCAAATTATATATATGTAACATATAGATACAGATAACAGGGTAGGAAATCTGGGAGGGCAAAGGGGGATAAAGGTAAGGAAAGGGGGACAAAGGGGACAAAATGGAATGGAAAAAAACTTTGCATGGCATGGGGGACACAATGAAGGGAGTTGATGGTGTTATATTAAGTCAGACACTTGAACCCAATTTTGGCAATCACAGAAATAACTGAAGTCATTTAAATCAGAATAATCAAGTCTGAGGTTATTTAAATTATTCTAGATTTAAGATACTTTGGTGGCCCTGGTTGGTTGGCTAAGTGGTAGAGTGTCAGCCTGGTGTGTGGATGTCCCTGATTTGATTCCCAGTTAGGGCACACAGGAGAAGTAACCATCTGCTTCTCCACCTTTTCCCCTCTTCATTCTCTCTATCTCTCTCTTCCCTTCCCACAGCCAAGGCTCCATTGGAGCAAAGTTGGCCTGGGCACTGAGGATGGCTCCATGGCCTGTGCCTCAGGCACTAGAAAGTCTCCAGTAGCAACTGAGCAATGCCCCAGATGGGTACAATATCGCCCCCTAGTGGGCTTCTCGTGTGAATCCCAGTTGAGTGCATGCGGGAGTTGTCTCTCTGCCTTCTCACTTCTCACTTCAGAAAAAAAAAAAGATGTTTTGGTGACTTGACATTGTTTAAAATTAGCAAGACTTAAAATAACAAAAATTTCTTTAATTTTGAACATTTTTGGTCATTGTTACTCTTTCTGCATGCTACCTCATAGGTAGTGATTTTTCTTATAGGCGAGAGTTAGACATAGATAGATATTAATACCAATATTGATATTTATTTTGATATAAATTACTTAGATGTTGTAGATATAAATATAGATATAGATGCATCATTATACATGCATGCTATGTTGAAAAAAGCAGTGACATCACATCATAAATGTGCAATAATTCTGAAACTTTACATAAAATGCTTCGGATCAACTAGATAAAACATCAACATCCCAGGTATAAAATTTATAAAAAAATAAGGCCACATATTATCTTAACAAACTTGAAAGCACAACTAGGTAAGAATAAGCCAATATCAACCACAACACCTTCATGCATTCAGCTAATATGTGGTGTAAACCACATGAAAGAAGCTGACATAATGGATCTGAGTAAGAAAGCATATCAAAAGATCCAACAAGTTTGCTGTGAAAATTATGATGTTCTAATCAAAGAACAACACCTGAAAATGTTTCATTCAATATGAAAGCCTGGGAATACAAGGATTGTAGTAAAGTCTTAGATAGGAAGAATAATGTAGTCTTTATAAACTTTAGAAACCAATCTACCAGATTTGACTTTTATTTATTATGTATTTATATATGTATGTATGTATGTATTTATGTATTTATTTATTGTGACAGAGACAGAGAGAGGGACAGATAGAGACAGACAGACAGGAAGGGAGAGAAATGAGACGCATCAATTTTTCTCTGCAGTACCTTAGTTGTTCATGGATTGTTTTTTTGTATGTTCCCTGACCGGAGGACTACAGCAGACCGAGTGACCACTTGCTCAAGCCAGTGATCCTGAGATCAAGCTGGTGAGCCTTGTTCAAACCAGATAAGCCTGTGGTCAAAATGTCTACCTTGGGTTTTCAAACTAAGGTCCTCTGCATCTCATTCCGATGCTCTATCCACCGCAACACCGTCTGGTCAGGTCATATTTGAGTTTTCAGAGAAGGTCTCTCATTGAAAAAAAATCATTGGGATTGAAGTCAAATTGAGAAAACTGGAGATGAGAAAGAGAAATGGAAGAGAGAGTCCTAATAAAAAATGATGGTCATGAATGGAGTAAAATCAGTAAATATCAGTGTATTTTAACACTACAAAAATGCAAAAAAGTTTTTTTTTAATAAAAATCAAAACTATCTTGGCTGACTAGGTTGTGGCACAGTTGATAGAGCACCAGCCTGGAACTCTAAGGACCAAGTTTCAAAAACCCAAGATCACCAGCTTGAGTGCAGGCTAATCTTGCTAGAGTTCAGGCTCACCAGCTTGAGTGCCAGGTTGCTTGCTTGAGTGTGGTATCATAGACATGACCTCCTGATCACTGGCTTGAGCTGAAAGGTTGCTAGCTTGAGCTCTATGGTTGTTGGTTTGAAGCTCAAGTTCTCTGGTTTAAGCCCAAGGTCACTGGCTTGAGCAAAGGGTCATGGGCTCAACTGCAGTCCTCCTGGTCAAGGTACATATAAGAAAGCAATCAATGAACAACTAAAGTACAGTAACAATGAATTCTTGCTTCTCATCACTCTTTCTTCCTGTTTGTCCCTGTCTCTCTCTTTGAAAAAAAAATCAAACTACTTTGATCTATATATGTCTCCCTCTAAAACTTTGATAGTTTAAACTTCACAAATAATTGAGCTATGATTATTATCAGAAACAGAGAAAAAAGGAGCAGAATAAAGTCTTTTCAAGAATAAAAGTATGCTGGTAAAGCACCGGGCTGGCGTGTGGATGTCCCAGGTTTGATTCTGGGTCTGGGAACACAAGAGAAGCACCCATCTGCTTGTCCACCCTTCCCCTTATCTTTTCTCTCTCTCTTTTTTTCCCTCCTGCAGCCAAAGCTCTATTGAAGTGGAGTTGGCCCGGATGCTGAGTATGGCTCCATGATCTCTGCCTCAGGTGCTAGAATGACTCTGGTTGTGACAGAACAGTGCCCCAGATGAGCAGACCATTGCCCTCTAGTGGGCATGCCAGGTCCATGAGGGAGTCTGTTTCTCTGCCTCCCTGCTTCTCAGTTCAAAAAAATAAAATAAAAAATAAAATAGAGAAATAAAAGTATTTAAAAAATGAACGTTCACAAAATAAATAATTATTTTAACTATCATTTTAAAGTTTACCTGAAATCTTTAAGGTGATGCTACACAAAAAAAAATAACAAAGTTATAAGGCCTGATTTATGAATTAATAAAAGTAAAAGAATGGAAAAAGATTATATCATGCAAAAATTGAACAAGCACGAGTGACCATATTAATATTAGAAAAATAAACATAAATAAAGCAAAGAAAATTTGTAAAGACAAAGAGGTACATGGCATAATAATAAAAGAAACAAACTGCCAGGAAGGTATGCCAAACTTAAATTTGTGCAAAAGCAAGTATAAATCTGTTAATAGGCACATACTGTATTAAAATTTAAATTGTTATAATAATGTAAAGAAGAACCATGGAGCTATTATTAAACAATAAAATTTTGTACACTGTTTTAAGTTGATACTGAGTTAACTGCAATGTTGGCACATTTGATGTTATTTTAATTATCAAGTTAAGTATGTAATAATTAAATATACAGAAAAAAAAGAGGAAGGAATCCCATTTGACAAAAATAATAATCACAAAATAAAACAGAATTGAGAAGCATAAAATGTACAGCATATAGAAAAGAAATAGAAAAATGGGAGAAAGACAAATGGCGATGGAGTATGCAGACTTACCAACTTTCACCTCCCAAAACCAAAGTGGATTACAACTTAATTTTAAGAACCATCATCTGGAAAAACCAACATTGGACTAAACTAAGAGGACTCCTCAACCAAGGAACACTGAAGAAGCCACACAGACTGGTAGGAAATGTGGAGAGGGCTGTCCAGCTCCCAGGAGCAAACGGCAGCTCAAAGGGACTCACGTGGTGGGAAGTGGGTTTAGCAGAGAGGGGAGGGTCCTAAGTCCCAGGACAAAGCCCCAGCCTGCAGCCCCAGAGTCTAGAAGAGGTGTATGGACAGTATTTAGCTGGAAACAAGTCAGGATACTGTTTGTGAGAGACTGATTTCTCGGACCCAAGATTCTTCTTAAAGGGACTGCACAGAAAACCTCTCTCACAACCACTCACTTGGGGCTTCAGGGGACAGGGAAAGAGGAGAGGACAAGAGCAGCAGGAAAAGAGTGTAATTTAGGAGGCACAGGGAGAAACACTTTGAAGGACAGCCATCCTAATCCCTGGGCTGAGTCACTCTCCAAATCTGAAGTAAATATTTCCCCTGGAAACAGCAATACCAGAAAAGGGAAGCAGGACACCAGCCAAACAAGTTCTCCCGCGGTACTTAGAGCAGAGTCACTTAGAAGGAGGGAGTTTTCAGGACTACAGTATTGAGTGTTAGGGTCTGAACTGCAGTGCCTCCACTCACAAGTCTGAGGGCTTGCACAAGGGTACGTGGTGACGGGACATGGAAGCATGGTTCTGTCGGCAAGGGTGTAAGCCTGCTGGCCACAACTGAGGCCCAGGTGTGAGCTCAGTCTTGCCAGGCTGGGGCAGAGGGGACATGTGAAAGTGGTTAAACCCAGCTGCGGGTAACCTGCAATCCAGCCTGCGGGGGAAAAGCAGGAGCCCCAGAAGGGGTGAATACCTGCCCTTGAGCACGGGTGCAGGAGCAAAGACTCACCCGTCCTGCAGGAACTGAGGCTTGAGGCCTGATATACAAGCTGGCTCCTCCTGCGGGGTAGAGCAAAAGCCCAGAATCAGGCAGAGACCTGCAGATGAGCAAAACTGCTCACCCTTGCCCTCAGGGCCAAGACTTCTGGCCGAGTGCACCCACAAAACACCAACCACAAGGGCGGGGCAAAGGCCAGTCCACGGAGGAGGCTTATACAACCAAGCACATGATAACAGTCCCACCTGTGAAGGAGAGGCAGAAATCACAGCAACAGCCCCAGTGGGCTGGCACCAGCAACACCCATACCCGAACGCCCTCGGTAGCAGCAAAAGAGGGGGTGGCAGGCCTGCAGACAGACCACACCTAGGGAACACAGAGGCCACACCTAGTGGACTCCAGTGGCCAAAACCTTTTTTACAAACAAAATGAGAAAGTAGAGAAATGCAACACAAATAAATCAAGAGAAATCCCCAGAAAAAGACCTAAATGAGTTAGATATAACCAAATTACCAGATGCAGAGTTTAAAATAACTATTATTAGGATGCTCAAAGATCTTAGAACACCAATAGATGATCAGTATGTACACCTAAATAAAGAGATAGCAAATATAAAAAAGGACATTGAAATAATAAAAAAGAATCAGTCAGAAATGACAAATACAATATCAGAAATAAAGGACAGAATGGAAGGAAATAAAAACAGGAAGGATGAAGCTGAAAATCAAATCAGCGAGTTAGAGGACAAGATAAATGAAGGCAAGGAAGCAGAGCAGAAAAAAAAAGACTCAAAAAGTCTAAGGAAACTCTAAGAGAGTTCTGTGACAACATGAAGAGAAATAACATCCGCATCATAGGGATTCCTAAACAAGAGAAAGAAAAAGGGATAGAGAATTTGTTCAAACATATCATAGCTGAAAACTTCCCTAAATTAAGGCAGGAAAACATCTCACAAGTTTAAGTAGCACAGAGAACTCCATTAAAGAGAAACCCAAAGAAATCAACACCAAGACACATCATAATTAAAATACCAAAGCTAAGTGATAAAGAGAAAATATTAAAAGGTGCTAGAGAAAAAAAGGCTATCACCTACAAAGGAGTCTCTATAAGGATGACTTCTGACTTCTCAACAGAAATACCTGAGGCCAGAAGAGAATGGCAAGAAATATTCAAAGTAATGTAGAACAAGATCCTACAACCAAGACTACGTTATCCAGCAATGTTATCATTTAAAATTGAAGGAGAAATAAAAAGCTTTCCAGACAAAAAAGAAAGAACTCAAGGAATTTACTACAACCAAACCAATGCTACAAAAAATGCTAAGAGGCCTGTTGTAAACAGATCAAAGGGGAAAAAGAATATAGCAAAAGAGGAATATATTTTTAAAGAATAAAATGGCAATAAACAATTACATATGAATAATAACCTTAAATGTAAATGGATTAAATGATGTGATCAAAAGATGTAGGGTAGCTGTGTGGATAAGAAAACAGAACCCATACATATGCTGTCTACAAGAGACACACATTAAAAAAAAATGCATATAGAATGAAGATATAAGGATGGAAAAAATTTTTCACGCAAATGAAAATGAAAATAAAGCTGGGGTAGCAATACTTATATCAGAAAAAATGGACTTTAAAACAAAGACTATAGTAAGAGATAAAGAAGGTCACAACATAATGATAAAGGGAGCAATCCAACAGGAAGAAATAACCATTAAAGATACCTACGCACCTAATATAGGAGCCCCTAAATATATAAAGAGACTTTGATAGACTTAAAGGGCGCGATCAACAGCAATACTATAATAGTAGGGGATTTCAATACCCCATTAATGTCACTAGATAGATCCTCAAGAAAGAAAATTAACAAACAAACAGCAGACTTAAAGGACATGCTAGATCAACTCGATTTAATAGATATCTTCAGAACCTTTCACCCCAAAGCATCAGAATATACATTCTTTTCAAGTGCTCAGATACATTCTCTAGGATAGACCACATGTTAGGGCACAAAAGCAGTTTCAACAAATTTAAGAAGATTGAAATCATATTGAGCACTTTCTCTGATTTCAGTGGCATAAACTAGAAATCAACCACAACAGAAAAACTGAAAAATACTCAAATACTTGGAAACTAAGTAGCATGTTATTAAATAATGAATGGGTTAACAATGAGATCAAAGAAGAAATAAAAAAAAAATTAGAAACGAACACTAATGAGCATACATCAACTCAAAATTTATAAGAGACAGCAAAAGCAGTCCTGAAAGTGAAGTTCATAGCATTACAGACATACCTTAAGAAGCTAAAAAAAAAAAGCTCAAAGAACTTGACCCTGCATTTAAAAGAACTAGAAAAAGAACTGCAAGTAAAGCCCAAATGTAGTAGAAGAAAGGAAATAATAAATATCAGGATGGTAATAAATGACATAGAGGATAAAGAAAAAATACAGAGGATCAATGAAACCAGGAGCTGGTTCTTTGCAAAGGTAAACAAGATCGATGAACCTTTAACCAGACTCACCAAGAAATAAAGAGAGAAGACTCAAATAAATAAAATTAGAAATGAGAGTGGAGAAATAACAACTGACACAACAGAAATACAAAACATTGAAAGAAAATACTATGAAGAACTGTATGCCAAAAAAATAGACAACCTAGATGAAATGGACAAATTCCTTCAAACACATAAAACTCCAAAAATAAATCTGGAAGAATCAGAAAACCTAAGTAGACCAAATACAACAAATGAGATTGAAACAGTTATCAAAAAACTCCCAGAAAAGAAAAGTCCTGGGCTTGATGGCTTCACAAGTGAATTCTAACAAATATTCAAAGAAGAGCTAACTCCTATCCTTCTAAAGCTATTTCAAAAAATTGAAGAGGAAGGAATACTTCCAAGCTCCTTTTATGAGGCGAGCATAATTCTGATTTCAAAACCAGGCAAAGACAACACAAAGAAAGAAAATTATAGGTCAATATCCCTGATGAATTTAGATGCTAAAATCCTCAACAAAATATTAGCAAACTGGATCCAACAATATAAGAAAAAGATCATACAACATGATCAAGTGGGCTTTATTCTTGGGAGGCAAGACTGGTACAATATTTGGAAATCAATCAATGTGATTCATTACATAAACAAAAGGAAAGAGAAAAACCACATGATAATTTCAATAGATGCAGAAAAAGCATTTGAGAAAATCCAGCACCTGTTCATGATCAATACTCTCAGCAAAGTGGGAATACAGGGAACATATCTCAACATGATAAACGCCATCTATGACAAACCCACAGCCAACATCATATTCAATGGGCAAAAATAAAAAGCAATTCCCTTAAGATCAGGAACAAGACAGAGGTGACCCCTTTCACCACTCTTATTCAACATAGTTCTGGAAGTCCTAGCCACAGCAATCAGACAAGAAGAAGAAATAAAAGGCATCCAAATTGGAAAAGAAGATGTAAAATTATCATTTTTTGTAGATGATATGATATTGTATATAGAAAACCCTAAAGTCTCAGTCAAAAAATCTACTGGGCCTGATAAATGAATTCAGCAAGGTGGCAGGATGTAAAATTAATACTCAGAAATCAGAGGAATTTTTATACACTAGCAATGAACTGTCAGAAAGAGAAATTAAGGAAGCACCCCCTTCACCATTGCAATGGAAAAAATAAAGTACCTAGAAATAAATTTAACCAGGAAGATTAAAGACTTGTACTCAGAAAATTATAAAATATTTATAAAAAGAAATCAGGGAAGATACAAACAAGTGGAAACATATAACATGCTCATGGTTAGGGAGAATAAACATCCTTAAAATGTCTATATTACCTAAAACAATTTAATAATTCTATGCATTACCAACTAAAATACCATTGACGTACTTCAAACATGTAGAACACATATTCAAAAAATTTATATAAAACCAAAGAGAACACGAATAGTGTCAGCAATCTTGAAAAGGAAGAATAAAGTGGGAGGTATCACACTTCCAGATATCAAGTTATACTACAAGGCCATTGTTCTCAAAACAGCCTGGTACTGGCATAAGACCAGGCATATAGATCAATGTAACAGAAGAGAAAACCAGAAATAAACCCACACCGAATGGATAACTGATATTTGACAAAGGAGGTACGAGCATACAATGGAGTTAAGACAGCCTCTTCAACAAATGGTGTTGGGAAAATTGGACAGCAACCTGCAAAAAAATAAAACTAAACCACCAACTTACACTATTCATAAAAATATACTCAAAATGCATAAGACTTAAATGTAAGCTGTGAAACCATAAGCATCTTAGAAGAAAACATAGGCAGTAAGCTCTCCGACATCTCTCGCAGCGATATATTTGCTGATTTATCTTCATGGGCAAGTGAAATAGAAGACAGGATAAACAAGTGGGACTTTATCAAACTAAAAAGCTTTTGCACAGCTAAAGACAATAAGAACAGACTAAAAGGACAAACTACACAAGGGGAGAACATATTTGATAATACATCTGAAGTTCATAACCAAAATTTATAAAGAACTGGTAAAACTCAACACCAGGAAGACAATCCAATCAAAAAATTGGCGAAAGAAATGAATAGACCCTTCTCAAAAGAGGACATACACATTGCCAACAGGTAGATGAAAAAATGCTCAACATCACTAATCATCATAGAAATGCAAACTAAAACCACAATGAGATATCACCTCACACCAGTCAGAATGGTGCTCATCAACAAAACAACACAGAATAAGTGCTGACGAGGATGTGGAGAAAAGGGAACCCTCCTGCTCTGCTGGTGGGAATGCAGACTGGTGCAGCCACTGTGGAAAACAGTATGGAGAGTCCTCAAGAAATTAAAAATCAAACTTCCTTTTTACTCAGCTATCCCACTTTTAGGAATAGACCCCAAGAACACCATAGCACTGTTTGAAAAAAAAAGAAATGCACCCCCATGTTTATGGCAGCATTGTTCACAATAATGAAGATCTGGAAACAGCCCAAGTGCCCATTAGTGGACAAGTGGATCAAAAAGCTTTGGTACATATATACTATGGAATACTACTCAGCCATAAGAAATGATGACATTGGATCATTACAACATTGATGGACCTTGATAACATTATATGGAGTGAAATAAGTAAATCAGAAAAAACTAAGAACTGTATGATTCCATACATAGATGGGACATAAAAAAGAGTCTCAGGGACATGGACAAGAGTGTGATGGTTACCGGGGGGGGGGGGTTAGGGAAAGGAGCAGAGGGAGGAGGTTGGTGGTTGGGAGGGGCACAAAGTAAACCAGTTAGAAGGTGATGGAAGACAATTGGTGATGGGAATGCAGCATAATCAAATGTCAAAATAACTTAGAGATACTTTCTCTGAACATATGTACCCTGATTTATCAATGTCACCCCATTAAAATTAATAAAAATATAATATAAATGTGTGTGGAATAAAAAAAGAAAAATGGAAGAAAAAGTCTTCTTTATCAACAATTATTTAAAACATAAATGGGTGCCTGACTTGTCTTGGCACAGTGGTGGGAGTATCAACCTGGAATGCTGATGTCTTCAGTTCAAAACTCTAAACTTTCACAAAAGGTGAGAACTGAGGAAAAGACTAGAGGCAGAAATGGGGTCACAGGGACCAGAAGAACAGCAGTCAGAGGGAGGGGAATAAGGGAATGGGATCAGAGAAAGTAAAGGGATTAGTGAAACTATATATACATAACACAGATATAGATAACAGGATAGCAAATCCTAGAGGGAAGTGGGGAGGGAGCTAGAGGGAGCAGGATAAAGGGGGTAAGAAAATGGATACAGGGGTGGGGATTGAGGCAGTTATATTTAGTGGGACAGTTGAACCGATGTAAACACAATAAATTAAAAATTAATAAAAGTTAAAAAAAGAATGTAAATCAATAAAAAATTTAAACAACCTCTTAGCTTGCCTGATCAAGGTACATACAACAAGAAATCAATAAACAGTTAAAGTAGGGGTCGGGAACCTTTTTGGCTGAGAGCCATGAATGCCACATATTTTAAAATGTAATTCCATGAGGGCCATACAATATGTTTAACACTAAATACAAGTAAATGTGTGCATTTTATGTTACACCAACACTTTTAAACTACAATAAGTTTCTGAATTCTTTTTAATAACAATGTTATGCTGTTGCTAACCAGTGATTAATAAAGTACTTCTTACCATTAATGTGACTTCTGGTGCTTCATGGTTTTGCTGATGGCTTTGTAGTCTGTTTGATAGGTGGTGAAGTTATGTTTCATGCAGGCATTGAGACTTTCATCCGTTAAATGTGATCATAGGTTGGTCTTATCATTCTTTAGATGTGAGAAAGACTGCTTACTTGCATACATAGAGCCAAACATTGTCAGTACAGCAATACTCACACGCTGCAGTGTGTGGTATGTGAAGGGAAGCGCGTTCCAAGTTTGGACAATCAGCTGGTCCGCGGGTTGAAGTTTTTTCATTTCTCCCCACTTGTGTTTGCTCACCACCTCTGCTTCCTGTTGTGCAAGTCTTTCCATATCTTCATTCAGTGTCTTGAACTTATTTACCCACATGTCTGAGGCCTTCAGGTCAGCAGCTTGTAGCTCAAAATCTCTGACAGAGACACTGGGGATGTAACTCAGGTCGGCACTGTCCACTGTACACTTGTGTGGTTGGGTGATGAACTTGAGAAGAGAAGTACATTCACGAAATTCCCCAAAGCATGCTTTGAATGACTTCAGAAGATTAGATGTGGAGCCCGCTAGCTGCTAGAGATCAAGATGTTGAGCAGGGTCACTTCCTGTGCATGCATCTTTAAATTATCCCAGTTTTTCAAAGTGTAATAAACAACCTGTTTCAATGTCAGTGATGAAAAGTCCCAGCTTGTTTTCAAATGCAAATATTGCTTGTTTAAGGAATAAGATTGTATTTCCAATGCCTTACATTTTCACATTGAGCTGGTTCAGATGTTCAGTCATGTCCACGAGATAGTAGAACTTCAGGAGCCACTCAGTATTAGCTAACTCAGGATGCTCAACATTTTTCATTTCAAGAAAAGTCTGGATTTTTCTAAGACTAGCCACAAAATGTCTGAGCACCTTCCCTCTTGACAATCAATGCACATTGCTATGCAGAAGCAGACAGACCAGGATAATTATTCCCAACTTCATCCAGCAGTGTTTTAAACTGGCGATCATTTAAAGCTCGGGCAACAACAAAGTTGACCACCCGAGTGACCAGTGACATCACCTCACCAAGTTGCTCGCCACACATCTGAGCACAAAGCACCTCCTGATGTAGGATGCAGTGAAAACTTAGGATGAGTCTCTTTTCATGTTCACAAAGAAGCACTACAAATCCTCTGTTTTTCCCCACCATGCGCAGAGCACCATCAGTACACACCAAAATAAGTTTATCTATCGGTAGATTTTTTTCTTTAGCAAACTCAGTGAAAGACTTGAATAAACCCTCCCCTCTTGTTGTCTCTTTCATAGGCAAAACAGCAAGACTTTCCTCATGTAGTGTGTCACTGATAGCATACCTTGCAATCACACTGAACTAGGATAAATGGTTTATGTCTGTTGACTCAACCAAAGTGAGAAAAGAATGATGCTGCATTTATGTCCTTCACTTGCGTGGCCTCAATTTGATTTGCCATTAAGGTGGTGTGATTGTGAAAAGTTCTTGCTGACATAGGCATGTCTTTTATTCATTTGATTATCTTGTCTTTATCTAAAAAGTCGTCAGAAGTTCATTGGCAACATCAAGCATGAATGTTTTGGCATACTCCCCATCTGTAAATGGCTTTCCATTTCTTACAATTGCTAAAACACCAGCAAAGTTAACTAAATTCCAGTCACCTTGTTGGGTCCAAACACGGAGTTGCTGCTGACTAGCTTGCACTCTGCACAGTAGCTCTTGACATGCTTTCTTTCTGCTGTTCTCCACTGGATATTTTGATGCAAATGTAGTATGGTGTGTGTCGAAGTGCTACTTTATATTTGACCCTTTCATCAAGGCAATTTTATCATTGCATATTAGACACAATGCAGAACCTGCTCTCTGCACAAAGGCAAATTCCTCTGTCCATTCCTGCTGATAAGTACGATACTCCTCATCTTTTATTTTCTTTTAGCTATCTTCTTCCTCAAAAGGCTTTCTACAATTAGCTAGCTGACGACTTAATTAAAAGGAGGGAAGTTTATTTCTACAATTAGCTAGCTGACTACTTGATTAAAAGGAGAGAAGTTTATTTCCTGACCTCACAATGACCCATGTATGTTACGCATTATCCAATAAAAATTTGGTGTTGTCCTGGAGGAAAGTTGTGATTGGTTCCAGCCACCCGCAACCATGAACACGAATGAATTGTAATACATGAGAATGTATTATATTTTTAATAGCATTATTTTTTTATTAAAATTTTGTCTGCAAGCCAGATGCAGCCCTCAAAAGAGCCACATCTGGCTCATGAGCCATAGGCTCCTGATCTCTGAGTTAAAGTGAAGTAACTATGAGATGATGCTTCTTCCCCTCTTTTTCCCTCTCTCTCTAAAAAAATCAATAAATAAAATTTTTAATAAAATAAAATATAAATGGTTTAAAGTCTCTAATTAGAAGGCTGATACATGGAATATGTATTAAAAATACATGATGCAAACATGTGTTGTCTACAACACACTTATTTTATATGCAACAACAAAGACATTGAAAGTTAAATAGTGTAAAATGATATTCCTTACAGATAGCAAACAAAGATTGCTGAAGTGGCTATACTATTAATAAATACAATAGACTTTAAAACTATAACAAAAGATAAAGAATGACATTATTTATTAATAAAAGAATCAGTATATACCAAGATGATGTAAAAAATATAGACACAAATAATAATAGAATCCAAAAATATATGAAGGAAAAATTCATGTTTAAAGGGAGAAATAGATTTATAATAAATGCTGAAAAATTTATTACTGTACTTTCAATACTCCACTCAACAACTAGGCAGAAGATCAATAGGTAAATAAATGATTTGAACTATAGGCCAAATACACATGCAGACTTATACAAAACAAGTCACTCAAAAAACATAATATACATTTTTTTCAAGTGAACATGGAAGTTCTCAAGGATAGACCACATGCAAATATCAATAAATTAGAAAATAAAATGAAGTTTTATCAATTTCTTATTTCATCACAATTAAATAAAACTAGAAATAAATGACAGAAGGAACATTGAAAAATTTACAATTATGTGACAATTAAATAAGACACTTTTAGACAACCAGTAGGTCAACAAATGAATTACAAATTAGGTAACTAGAAATAAAATTAGAATATAAATGTTTTGGGATGCCACATATGCAGTACTCAGAGGATAATTTATAGATATAAATACCTAAATTTTAAAAAAATGATCCGAAATTAATAATCTAATTATACACTGAAAATAAAAAATCAAGAGTAAACTAAATTTAGAGATAACAGAAGGAAGAACATAAAAGTTATAGGGTAGATAAAAGAAAAAAGATAATAACAATAAGAAAAATCAACAAAATAAAAGTTCTTTGTAAAGATCAACAAAATTTATTTAAACAAAAGTTTAGCTAAATTACTTTTAAAAGTAGATAAGGTTTGAATCAACAAAACAAAAATTAAAAGTTAAGACCTTGGCCAGTGGCTCAGTGGATAGAACATCATCCAGGTGTATGGACATTCTGGGTTTGATTCTCAGTCAGGGAACACAAGAGAAGTGATCACCTGTTTCTTTCCTCCCTCTATAGTTCTTCTCTTCCCACAGCCAGTGGCCTGATTGGTTTGAGGTTGTCCCCAGGTGCTGAGGAGAGCTTGGTACTGTGAACATTGGCACCAGATGGAGTTACCAGCTAACTTCCAATTGGGGCACAAGCAAGGGTTTTTCTCACTATATTCCCTCCTCTTACTTGAATAAAATAAAATAAAAAAAATAAAAAATTAAAGTGGAGACATTATTGCAAATTTTATAGAAATAAAAGTATTTATGAAAGAATACCTTGAACAATTCCAACCAATAAATTTGATCTCATAGTTGCAATGAAAAAATTAATATCAACACACAAACTACTCAAATGAACACAAGGAGAAACAGAAAATTTTACCAAACTGAAAAAAGAAGATTGCATAAATAATCAAATTTCTCACAACAAATAAAAGTTCAGAGTCAGGTAACTTAACTGGTAAATTCTACCAAACACTGAAAGAATTAACACCAATTTTTTTCTATTTTAATATATTAATTACTTATTAATTTTTGACAAAGAGGAAAGGAGAAGGAAAAAGAAACATTGATTTTGTTGTCCCTTTCATTTATGCATTTATTGGTTGATTTTTGTATATGTCTGATCAAGGATTGAACTGCAAACTTGGTGTATTGGGATGATACTGTAACCAACTGAGCTCCCCAGTGAGGGCCACCAACCATTTTTAAATTCTTCTAATATAAAAGTTGTATGGACTAAATGTCAGTGTTTCCCAAAATTCAGATATTGAGCTCCTAACTTCCAAATGTGCCATTATTAAGAGTCAAGGCCTTTTAGAAGGTAATTATGACTAAATGATGTCATGAGGTGAAACCCTCATGATGATTAGTTTTCTTTTTTCTTTTTTTTAATAATTTTATTTTTTTAATGGGGTGACATCAATAAATCAGGATACATATATTCAAAGATAACAAGTCCACGTTATCTTGTCGTTCCATTATGTTGCATACCCACCACCCAAAGTCAGATTGTCCTCTGTCACCTTCTATCTTGTTTTCTTTGTGCCCCTCCCCATCCGCTTTCCCTCTCCCATTCCCCCCTCCCCCCTGTAACCACCACACTCTTATCAATGTCTCTTAGTTTCACTATTATGTCCCACCAACCTATGGAATAATACAGTTTCTGGTTTTTTCTGATTTACTTATTTCGCTTCGTATCATGTTATCAAGATCCCACCATTTTGCTGTAAATGTTCCGATGTCATCATTTCTTATGGCTGAGTAGTATTCCATAGTGTATATGTGCCACATCTTCTTTACCCAGTCATCTATTGATGGGCTTTTTGGTTGTTTTCATGTCCTGGCCACTGTGAACAATGCTGCAATAAACATGGGGGTGCATGTGTCTTTACGTATCAATGTTTCTGAGTTTTTGGGATATATACCCAGTAGAGGGATTGCTGGGTCATAAGGCTGTTCTATTTTCAGTTTTTTGAGGAACCACCATACTTTCTTCCATAATGGTTGTACTACTTTACATTCCCACCAACAGTGTATGAGGGTTCCTTTTTCTCCACAGCCTCTCCAACATTTGCTATTATCTGTCTTGCTAATAACAGCTAATCGAACAGGTGTGAGGTGGTATCTCATTGCCGTTTTGATTTGCATTTCTCCAATAACTAATGAAGATGAGCATCTTTTCATATATCTGTTGGCCATTTGTATCTCTTCCTGGGAGAAGTGTCTGTTCATGTCCTCTTCCCATTTTTTTATTGGATTGTTTGTTTGTTGTTGAGTTTTATAAGTTCTTTGTAAATTTTGGATATTAGGCCCTTATCTGAGCTGTTGTTTGAAAATATCATTTCCCATTTAGTTGGCTGTCTGTTTATTTTGATATCAGTTTCTCTTGCTGATCAAAAACTTTTTATTCTGATATAGTCCCATTCATTTATCTTTGCCTTCACTTCTCTTGCCATTGGAGTCAAGTTCATAAAATGTTCTTTAAAACCCAGTTCCATGATTTTAATACCTATGTCTTCTTCTATGTACTTTATTGTTTCAGGTCTTATATTTAGGTCTTTGATCCATTTTGAATTAATTTTAGTACACGGGAACAGGCTGTAGTCGAGTTTCATTCTTTTGCATGTGGCTTTCCAGTTTTCCCAACACCATTTGTTGAAGAGGCTTTCTTTTCTCCATTGTGTGTTGTTGGCCCCTTTATCAAAGATTATTTGACCATATATATGTGGTTTTATTTCTGGGCTTTCTATTCTGTTCCATTGGTCTGAGTGTCTACTTTTCTGCCAATACCATGCTGTTTTGATTATCGTGGCCCTGTAATATAGTTTAAAGTCAGGTATTGTAATGCCCCCAGCTTCATTCTTTTTCCTTAGGATTGTTTTGGCTATTCGGGGTTTTTTATAGTTCCATATAAATCTGATGATTTTTTGTTCCATTTCTTTAAAAAATCTCATAGGAATTTTGATGGGAATTGCATTAAATTTATATATTGCTTTGGGTAATATGGCCATTTCAATTATATTTATTCTTCCTATCCAAGAACAAGGAATATTTTTCCATCTCATTGTGTCTTTTTCTATTTCTCTTAATAATGTCTTGTAGTTTTCGTTATATAGGTCCTTTACATTCTTTGTTATGTTTATTCCTAGGTATTTTATTTTTTTTTGTTGCAAACGTGAAGGGGATTATTTTTTTGAGTTCGTTTTCTAATATTTCATTGTTGGCATATAGAAAGGCTATGGACTTTTGTATGTTAATTTTGTATCCTTTGACCTTACTGTATTGGTTTATTGTTTCTAATAATCTTTTTGTGGAGTCCTTCCGGTTTTCGATGTATAGGATCATATCATGATCAAAAAGTGATACCTTTACTTCTTCTTTTCCGATATGGATGCCTTTTCTTTCTTTGTCTTGTCTGATTGCTCTGGCCAGAACGTCTAGCACCACGTTAAATAAGAGTGGAGAGAGTGGACAACCCTGTCTTGTTCCTGATTTAAGGTAGAAAGTCCTCAGTTTTATGCCGTTTAATATGATGTTGGCTGATGGTTTATCATATATGGCCTTTATCATGTTGAGATATTTTCCTTCTATACCCATTTTGTTGAGAGTCTTAAACATAAAATTGTGTTGTATTTTATCAAAAGCCTTTTCTGCATATATTGATAAGATCATGTGGTTTTTGTTCTTTGTTTTGTTGATATGGTGTATTACGTTAACCGTTTTGCATATGTTGAACCATCCTTGAGATTCTGGGATGAATCCCACTTGATCATGATGTATTATTTTTTTAATATGTTGTTGTATTCGGTTTGCCAGTATTTTGTTTAGTATTTTAGCATCTGTATTCATTAGAGATATTGGTCTGTAGTTTTCTTTCTTTGTGCCATCCTTGCCAGGTTTTGGTATGAGGGTTATGTTGTCCTCATAAAATGTGTTTGGAAGTATTGCTTCTTCTTCAATTTTTTGGAAGACTTTGAGTAGAATAGGAACCAAGTCTTCTTTGAATGTTTGATAGAATTCACTAGTATAACCGTCTGGGCCTGGACTTTTATTTTTGGGGAGGTTTTTAATAGTTTTTTCTATTTCCTCCCTGCTGATTGATGTGTTTAGGTTTTCTGCTTCTTCATGACTCAGTCTAGGAAGGTTGTATTGTTCTAGGAATTTATCCATTTCTTCTAGATTGTTTTATTTGGTGGCATATAATTTTTCATAGTATTCTACAATAATTCTTTGTTTATCTATGATGTCTGTGGTGATCTCTCCTCTTTCATTTTGGATTTTATTTATTTGAGTGCTGTGCCTTTTTTCCTTGGTGAGTCTTGCCAAGGGTTTGTCAATTTTGTTGATCTTTTCAAAGAACCAGCTCCTTGTTTTATTGATTTTTTCTATAGTTTTTCTGCTCTCTATTTCATTTATTTCTGCTCTGATTTTTATTATCTCCTTTCTTCGGCTAGTTTTGGGTTGTCTTTGTTCTTCTTTTTCTAGTTCCTTAAGGTGTGAAGGTAAGTGGTTTACTTCGGCTCTCTCTTGTTTGTTCATATAGGCCTGAAGTGATATGAACTTTCCTCTTATTACTGCTTTTGCTGCATCCCAGAGATTCTGATATGTAGTATTTTCATTTTCATTTGTCTGTATATATCTTTTGATCTCTGCGCTTATTTCTTCTTTGACCCATTCATTTTTTAGAAGTATGTTGTTTAGTTTCCACATTTTTGTGGGTTTTTCCCCCTCTTTTTTTTGCAGTTGAATTCTAGTTTCAAGGCTTTATGATCAGAGAATATGCTTGGTACAATTTAAATTTTTCTTAATTTGCTGATATTGTCTTTGTGGCCCAACATATGATCAATTCTTGAGAATGTGCCATGTACACTAGAGAAAAATGTATACTCTGTCGCTTTGGGATGAAGTGTCCTGTAGATGTCTATCATATCCAGGCGTTCTAGTATTTCGTTCAAGGCCACTATATCTTTTTTGATTCTCTGTTTGGATGACCGATCTAGAGCCATCAGCGGTGTATTGAGGTCTCCAAGTATGATTGTATTTTTGTTAGTTTTTGTTTTAAGGTCAATAAGTAGCTGTCTTATATATTTTTGTGCTCCTTGGTTTGGTGCATATATATTAAGGACTGTTATGTCTTCTTGATTCAGTGTCCCCTTAATCATTATGAAATGACCGTTTTTGTCTCTGAGTACTTTTTCTGTCTTGTAGTCAGCATTATTAGATATGAGTATTGCTACACCTGCTTTTTTTGGGGTGTTGTTTGCTTGGAGTATTGTTTTCCAGCCTTTCACTTTGAATTTGTTTTTATCCTTGTTGCTTAGATGTGTTTCTTGTAGGCAGCATATAGTTGGATTTTCTTTTTTAATCCATTCTGCTACTCTTTGTCTTTTTATTGGTAAGTTTAATCCATTTACATTTAGTGTAATTATTGACACTTGTGGGTTCCCTACTGCCATTTTATAAATTGCTTTCTGTTAGTTTTGTATCTTGTTTGATTCTTCTCTTTTGTTTTTCTATCATTTGTTTTTGTTTGTTTGTGTTCCATACTTCTTTCCTCTGTTGCTACCTTTTTTAAGTCAAGTGTTTTTATGGTGGTTTTTTCAAGGGTGGTTACCATTAAGTAATGAAATGGGTACCTACCATATTCATTGTAGTACCCTATCTTATGAGTATTTCTGCACTTCATCGTCCTTTGCTACTGTTAATCTCCATCCTCTCACCCCTTTTTTTTCTTTGTTGTCACAGTTTAAGTTTGGTTTTATTGTTTTCTTGGTGGAGCTGTTACTTGTGGTGTTGTTTTCTTTTGTTCTTTGAATCTGGTTTGAAAACTCCCTTTAGTATTTCCTAGAGTGGGGGCTTTCTGCTGATAAATTCTCTCATCTTTTCTGTATTTGTGAATGTTTTTATATCTCCTTCGTACTTGAAGGATAGCTTTGATGGGTATAGTATTCTTGGCTGAAAGTTCCTCTCTTTCAGGGCTTTAAATATTGGGGTCCACTCTCTTCTAGCTTGTAGAGTTTCTGCTGAGAAATCTGATGATTATCTAATAGGCCTTCTTTTATATGTTGTACTCTTCTTTTCCCTGGCTGTCTTGAGAAGTTTTTCTTTGTCATTGGTTTGTGTCATCTTTATTATGATGTGCCTTGGAGTGGGTTTGTTGGGGTTAAGAAAACTCAGTGTTCTGTTTGCTTCTTGAATTTGAGGCTTTAGTTCTTTCCACAGGCTTGGGAAGTTCTTGTTTATTATTTGTTTGAGTATATTCTCCATTCCATTTTCTTTCTCTTCTCCCTCTGATATACCTATTATTCGTATGTTATTCTTTCTGATGGAGTCAGACAATTCCTGTAGGGCTTTCTCGTTTTTTATTATTTTTGAGTCTCTTTTGTCTTCTCTCCGTTGTGCCTCAAGTTGTTTGTCTTCTATTTCACTAATCCTATCTTCTATCTGGGCTGTTCTGTTAGCTAAGCTTGTTACCTCGTTTTTCATCTCGTGAATTGAGTTTTTCATTTCTGTTTGATTTGTTTTTATAGTTTCAATTTCCTTGGTAATATATTCTTTGTGTTCATTGAGTTGTTTTCTGATCTCCCTAAATTGCCTTTCTGTGTTTTCTTGTATATCTCGGAGTATTTTTAAGATTTCTATTTAAATTCTCTGTCATTTAGCTCCAAGGCTTCCAATATGTTGTCTTTTCTCCATAGATTTTTCCACATCTATTTGTGTTACCTCTCTTTCTTTTGTATCCATAATATTCGATTTCCTCTTTCTTATTGGCATCTGAGGGTGGTCTTGTTGATAGCACACAGGCGCACTCCCTCCGCGGCTTGAATGAACGTCTCTGCGGTAGTTAGCTTCCTCCACACCCTCATCTCTCAGATTCAAGTGATAACAGTCCTTTCACTTTCAGTTTGTGTGGAACTCCGGAATGCTCCGAGGATAAATTTTTCTGTTTCTAGTTGATAAATTTGTTGTGATTTTGGGGAGATCTGTCGGACGCGCTGCTCACTGCGCCATTTCCGTGACGTCCTGAGGTTTGATGTAAAGGAGAAAGGAAGAAACTAATATAAAGGGAGAAAAGAAAGAGAGAGAGAGAAAAAAAGGGGGAACCACTAAAAGAAGAAAAAAGAAAGGAGAGAGAGAGAGAGAGAGTTAAGGGTTTTGGAGTGCAACCCTCATAGAGAGAAAGGAAGAGAAGAGAAAAGATAATGGGAGATGTAACACTTATGGGTAGTGTAGTTCAAGGAGAGGAGAGAGTAAGACTGGCAGAGAGTTAATCGGCCAAATTGGAGGAGGAAAAAAAGTATCAAGAATGAAGATAAGAGAAACAAACGAACAAATATAATAAAATGGGATAGGTTATAAAGTCTGCAGATTATTCTTGATTTTGAGAGGTTATCTTCTTGCTTTTTCTTTTCTATCCCTCTTCCTGGTCGGTGACTCTGTACCCCGGGTTCTGCCCCTTTGGCATGCTCAGGTAGAGGTTTGCAGTTGATAAGTCTCTATGGCAATGTCATGTATTGTGCTTTAGTCTTGTTGGCAGTCGAGGCTCATTAGCATTTATAGGCTCTGACAGTGAGAGAGTCCGTGTTCCTGGAGCCTTTATCCTAGTCTTTCCTTCCTCAATTAGTAGCCTGATAATCCAGCTATGGGGTTGCTGCTTCCTCTGCCTGGATTGTAAGAGGCTCAAAGAGCTGGCAACTCCCCACTCTATTTCCACTCAGCACGGGGCTCTGGGTAAGGCTCAGTCAGTCAGAGCTTCTAGCATAATCAGGTGGGCTTTCCACCCACTCAAAGACCTCTGGCTCTGCCACTCTGTCCGGTAACACAGGCGAGTGCCCACTTCCGGGGCGCTTGGAGGAAACTCTCACTCACTGGCTGCGCTCGCAGACCAGGATATCCGGCCAGCAGTCTCACGCTCTGAGTGAAACCCCCAACCGCAGGGAAAAGTTGCAGCATTGGAATTGAGTCTCGCTCCGTCCCCGTGCACGGCTTTTGCAAGGCGCTGGGGCGGCCCGAGATTCCACTTTGGCCCACACAAAGGCCCCTGTCTCTGCCCCTCTGTGCGATAACACGGGCGCGCACTGCCGAGACACTCGGAGGAATCTCTCATTCACTATCTGCGCGCTCAGACCAGGATATGAGGCTGGCCTCGTTTCCCTCTGAATGAAACCCCCTCCAGCATGGAAAATCTCCACTGTTGGAATTAGTTCTCACTCCCTCCCGTGCGTGGCTTTCCCAGGGCACTGGGGCTTCCCAGAGACTCTGCCCTCGGCCCACAGAAAGGCCTCTGACCCTGCCTCTCCGTGGGGCAACACTGGCACCCACTCCCAGGGCCTAGGAAGAAAACTCTCGCCCACTAACTGCGTGCATGCTGACCAGGAGACCGGGTAAAATGTCTGCCCCGCTTGTCTTTCTTTGTTTGGGTTTGGCGCGAGTGTTAGCTTGTATTGCCCGGGTTGTCACAGAATCAGTTTTTCCTTGACTTGGATCTCCGTGCCACAGCCTGGTTCAGCCATTTGTGCCGCAGCCTGGATCTCTTCACCCCCTTTACCCCCCTCAGTTTCTATATTCACAGTTACCAGAGAAAGCCGCCCTGTTTAGGTTAGTGAGGAAGGCGGAGCATTTCTTACTCCCTATTTCCTTCGGGGTTTGGTTATATATTTAGCCAATTTTTCACTCGACCATACCTTTGGGTGTATTGCGAAGCATCTGGAGACTCCAAGTATAGGTTTTTCTGTTTCTGGTTGAAGATCTTGTTGAGTTTTGGGGGAGATTTATCACTTCCTACCCCGCCATTACTCTGACGTCATCTCTCGATATTAGTTTTCTTATAAAAAGAGACATCAGAGAGCTTACTCTCTTTCCCACCATGCATGCATAAATATGTGTTGATGGAAACACAGTGAAAAGGTGGTTATTTGGAAGCAAAGAAGAGAACTGTGCTCACCAGAACTAGAAAGAGTATACTGATACACTGATTTTGGATTTCCAGCCACTAGAACTGTTACAAAATAAAGTTATGTTGTTTAAGCTACCCAATCTATGGTATTTATTATGGCAGTTGAATGTGAAAAAGACAGCTTCTATAAAGTTAGCACTTCCCTGATACCAAAGCCAGATATAAGCATAACAAAAAAATAACAATAGAGAGATATACCTTATGGTTATAGATGTAGAAATATTCCACAAAATATTAGAAAACTGGATCCAGCACCATATTAAGAAAATAACATATCAGGACCATTTGAGATTTATCCCAATAATTCAAGAAATTTTTATCATATAAGATACACATTTATGAAAAAAATAACCCTTTTAATTTCAATTCACAGAAGAAAATTGTTCAAAAATACAATATCTTTCCATTATGAAATTATTTAATATAAAAGGAATAAAAAAGGAGCTTGATCTGATATAAAAAGTTTATGAAAAAGCCACAGCTAGCATTAACATCAATAGTAAAAAAAATATATACCTTAGCTTCTAAGATTAGAAAAAACAAGGATCCCCACACTGAGCATTTTAATTTACCTTTTATTAGAATTTTTAACCAGAGCAATTAGACAAAAATTAAAAATAAATGTAAAGTATTCAAATTGAAAATGATAAAACTATCTTGGGTACAGCATAATTTTACTTATAAGATATTCTAAAGAATCCATGAAAAACTGTTATAGCTAATATAAATAATTTAGGAATTTGAATGATATAAGATGAATACATAAAATTAGGCATATTTCTTTTCTTTTCTTTTCTTTTTTTTTATGAGACAGAGAGGGTCAGATAGGGAAAGACAGACATGACAGGAGAAATATGAGAAGCATCAATTCTTTGTTGCGGCACCTTTGTTGTTCATTGATTGCTTTCTCATATGTGCCTTGATCTGGGGGGTGAGGGATGCCAAAGCAGAGCTAGTGATACCTTGCTTAAATGAGTAACCTTGGATTTCAAGCCAACGACCTTTGTGCTCAAGCCAGTGACCATGGGGTTATGTCTATGATCTCAGGCTCAGTCCAGTGACACTGTGTTCAATCTGGTGAGCCCATGCTCAATCTTGATGAGCTTATGCTCAAGTTGGCAACCTCAGGTTTCAAACCTGGGTCCTCTGTGACACCAAAATTATTTAAATAAGGAACTGTAAGATTTTTACATTGAAAACTAAGAAACATTTCTAAATTATATTAAAGGGATATGAATAAGTAAAAAGCTACCTCATATTATGAACTGAATGACTTAATATTGCAATTGAAAGTAAACTATAGATACATTGCAGTCCTTATCAAAATGACAGTGGCTGACTTTACACAAATGGAAAAGTCAATCATAAAATTTATATGAAATAGCCAAAACAATATTGTACAAGAAAAACCAAGTCTGGGATTCTACTTCCTGATTTCAAACTGTACTACAAAGCTAAGTTCTCAAAATAGTGTAAGTGTAGTAGTGGTATAAGAAAAAATATCTAACTCATTGGTATATAATTGAGAGTCCATAAATAGACACATATATTGACCATTACCTGATTTTTGACGAAAGTATGAAGATAATTCAATAAAAAATGAATTAAATAATCCTTGGTATAAGAATGAAGTTGGCCCACTTCTATCACCATACTAAAAACAAATTTAAAATGGATAAAAAATAAACATGTAAAAGTTAAAACAATAAAACTCCTACAAGAGACATCAGGGTAATTCTGTATGACCATAGATTTGGAAAGGATTCCTGTATATGAAACCAGGAGAAAATTAACAAAGAAAAAATAAGTAAATTAAACTTATCAACACCAAAAACATATAACATTAAAATAAACTACCAAGAATTGAAGATATTTTACAAAATGAAAGAAAGTATTTGCAAAAAATAGATCTGATAAAAGTCTACTTTTCAATATATATATTTTAGAGTAACATCTGAAGAATTGCAGAGAGATAACTTTGATCTCTTCCCTTGAAATTTTAACAATTTGAGCCTGACTACCTGGTAACAAAATGGATAAAGTATAGGCCAGAGACTCTGTGCACCCAGGTTTGACCCCAAGGTCACTGGCTTGAGCACTGGCTCATCTGGTTTGTGCAAAGACTCACCAGCTTGAGCCCAAGGTTTCCAGCTTAATCATGGGATTATAGACATCTTAAATAACTAGAAAAAAAAGAAAGAATGAAGGTAATCCAAAGCCAGCAGAAGAAAGAAAATTATAAAAATTAGAGGAGAACTAAATGAAATAGAGAAAATTAGTAAGAACAAAAACAAATAGAAAAATAATACAACAAAAAGCTGGTTATTTGAAAATATCAATAAAATTGATAAATCTCTGGACTGACTCACTAAAGAAAAAATCTCATAATAAACAAAATTCAAAGTGAAAATAAATTACCAGAAACATCAAAGATATAAAAAAGAATCATGCTAGAATACTTTAAAAGACTAAATGACACCAAATTCAACAACTTAGAAGAAATGAATAAGTTCTTAGATCTGAACAATCTTCCTAGACTAATTCATGAAGAGGTAGAAAACAAAAATAGAACAATAAATAGTATGAAAATAAAAACAACTACCAAAAACCTTCCAAAAAATAAAAGTACAGGACCAGATGGCTTCACTTGTGAATTCTACCAAAGATTCAAAGAAAAGTTGGTATACCTATTCTTCTCAAAGTCTTCCAAAATATTGTAGAAGGGACAATTCTTTCTAACACATTTTATAAGGCTAACATTAGCTTATATTAAAACCTGACAAGGACAACACAATTAAACTGCAGACCAAAATCTCTAAAGAATTCTGATGTGAAAATCCTGAGCAAAATTCTAGCAAATTAAATACAACAATATATTAAAAAGTATATCATGATCAATTGGGATTTATTCTGGAAACACAAGGGTGGTTCAACACATATAAATTTATCAGCATAATACACCACATTAACAAAACAAAAAGGACAAGAATCATTCTATCATAAGTATAGAAGGAAAGTACCTCAACATAATACAGTCGTCATATGTAAAAACCATCAGCCAATATCATACTAAATGGTGAAAACCTAAAAGCTTTTTCTCTAAAATCAAAAACAAGAAAAAGATGCTCACTCTCACCAAAAAAATTCAACATAATTCTAGAAATTCTAGCCAGCGCTATTAGGCAAGAGAAAGAAACAAAAGACATCCATACTGGGAAAGAAGAGGTAAATGTATCACGTTTTTGTAGATGACATGATTCAATATATAGAAAATTTTAAAGACTCCACAAAAGAAAAAAATATTAGAAATAATAAAGAAATACAGAAAAGTGGCTGAATACAAAATCAATATACAGAACTCCACTGCTTTCCTATATTAAAACAATACTTAATTGCAATAGCAACAAAAATATATAGGAATAAACTTAACAAAGCAAGTGAAGGACAAATATACTGAAAACTACAAAGTATTATTAAAAGAAATTGAAAAAGACACAAAGAAATAAGAAGATGTTTCATGTTCATGGACTGGAAGAATCAACATAGTTAAAATGACCATATTACTGAAAGCAATATACAGATTTTATACAATTCTTATTAAAATCCCAATGTCATTTTTAAAAAATAAATAAAACAAAAAATTATCAACTTTTGTACAAAAACACAATAGACATTGAAGAGTCCAAAAAAGCTTAAGAAAAAGGAAAAAAAGTTAGAGTTATCATACTACTTGACTTCAAATTATACTACAGAGTTACAATAATCAAAACAGCATGGTATTGGCAGAAAAAAAGATATACAGACCCATAGAACAGAACTAAGAACCAAGAAATAAAACCACAAATACATATATGGACAAATAATCTTTGAAAAATGAGCCAAAACACACACAATGGAGAAAAGAAAGCCTCTTCAATAAATGTTACTGTAAAATCTTGAAAGATACATATAAAGAAATAAAACTTGATTACAGTTTACCCACATGAATAAAAATTAATTTCTAATGTACCAAAAACCTAAACATTAAATCTGAAACAATAAATTACACAGAAAAAAGCATAGGTACTAAACCTACAAACCTTGGCCATAGAGAATATTTTTTGAATTTGACCCCAAAAGTGAGGCAAATAAAAAGAAAAATAAATAAATCAGGCTATATTAAACTAAAAAAAACTGCTGCATAGTAAAAGAAACTGACAATAAAATAAAAAGACAGCCAGACAAATGTGGGTTGATATTTACAAGCATCAACTTTGAAAATGGGTTAATATCCAAAATATATAAAGAACTCCCAAATCTCAGCAACAAACAAGCAAACAATTCAATTAAAAATGGGGAAAGTACTTGAACAGACATTTCTCACATGAAGACATACAAACAACAAACAGATATATTAAAAGATGCTCATCTACACTAGCTACTAGAAAAATGCATATCAAAACTGCAGTGATTTGGGACCTCACACCTGTTAGATTGGCTGTTATTAACAAGAGAGTTAATGTCATGGCCAGATAGTTTGGTTGTTAGATTGTCATCCCAGAGTGCAGAGATTGCTGGTTTGACCCTATGCCAAGGCACATACAGGGACAGAAGTTCCTGTCTCTCTTCTACTCTCTCCCAATCTGCTCTAAAATCAATAAAATAAACATAAAAAAACAAAACAGGTAATAACAAATGTTGAAGAGATTGTGGCAAAGAGGAGCCCTCATTCATTGCTAAGAATAATGTAAACTGATACAGTGTTATGAAAGACGGTATGGTGGTACCTCAGAAAATTAAGGCTAGAATCATCATGTAACAATTCCTTTATTGTGTATCTACATAAAAATTTCAGAAACTGGTCTTTAAAGACACATACACTGTCATGTTCATGGTAGCATTATTCACAGTGACAACGACATGGAAACTAAAGTGTCCTTAGATAGAGGATTAGATAAAGAACATTTGGTACATATATATCATACAACGGAATACTACTCAGCCATAAGAAATGATGACACATTGCCATTTATGAAAATATGGATGGACCTTAACACCATTATACTGAGTGAAATAATAAATCATAAAAAGCTAAATAAATCAGATTTTATGCATAGTTGAGATATAAAACACTCTCATAAACATAATAAAAATGAAGTGTTTACCAGAGGAAGGGGTTGGATAAAAAACAGAGTAAATAGGGCCTAATATTGTATATGGTGACAGAAAATATATTGATTCTGGGTGATGGGCACACAACACAATGAACAGTTTAAATCTATAGAGATGTTTGCCTGAAACCTATGTGGTCTTATGGACCAAAGTCACCCTATTAAAAAGCATCTCATAGACAAACAAAAATAAGTTGACTACCAGTGGGAAAGTAGTGTAGGGGAAGGAAGGAGAGGGTAAAAAGGTGATAAATGATATTGCAATGCACAACTTGATTGAGGTGGTGAACATAGAATACAATATAAAGATGATATATTACAGAATTGTAATACAGAAACCTATATAATTTTATTAATAAATTTAACCTCAGTAAAAAAAGAAAAATAGGGCCCTGGCCGGTTGGCTCAGTGGTAGAGCGTCGGCCTGGCATGCAGGAGTCCTGGGTTTGATTCCCGGCCAGGGCACACAGGAGAAGCGCTCATCTGCTTCTCCACCCCTCCCCCTCTCCTACCTCTCTGTCTCTCTCTTCCCCTCCTGCAGCCAAGGCTCCATTGGAGCAGGGTTGGCCCGGGCACTGAGGATGGCTCTATGGCCTTTGCCTCAGGCGCTAGAATGCCTCTGGTTGCAACAGAGTGACGCCCCAGATGGGAAGAGCATTGCCCCCTGGTGGGCATGCTGGGTGGATCCCGGTAGGGCACATGCAGGAGTCTGTCTGACTGCCTCTCTGTTTCCAACTTCAGAAAGACACCCAAAAAAAAAAAAAAAGAAAAATAGGTTCATTACCTTCCATATATATATATATATACACACACACACACACACTCTTACAATTCAACAACAAAATTATAAATAATCCAAGTAAAAATGGGCATGTTTTTTAATTAATTTTAATTTATTGTGTTTACATGGATTCAAGTGTCCCTATGAACATATTGCATCCTTACTCCCAACGCTCATGTCCCTATTTATATCCCCTTTGCCTCCTCTCCCTAACTCCCACCCCCATTCTTTCTGGAATTTGCTGTCTTTTTATCTGTATCTCTATGTTATGTATATATAATTTCACTAATCCCTTCACCTTCTCTGATCCCATCCCCTTATCCCTCTTCCCTCTGACAGCTGTACCTCTGCTCCCTGTGACCCTGCCTCTGCCTCTATTCTGTTCCTCTGTTTACTTTGTTCATTAGATTCCACGTATAAGTGAGATTATTTAATATTTGTTTTTCTCTGCCTGGTTTATTTTACTTAGCATAATAATCTCCAGGATCATCCATGCTGTCGCAAAAGATAAGATTTCTTTCTTTTTCATGGCTGTGTAGTATTCCATTGTATATATGTACCACAGCTTTTTAATCTCATCCCCTGATGGACACTTGGGCTGTTTCCAGATTTTGGCTATTGTAAACAATGCTGCAATAAACATGGGAGTGCATATCTTCTTTTGAAGCAGTGATTTGGTATTCTTAGTACATATTCTTAAAAGTGGGATAGCTGGGTCAAAAGGCAGTTCCATTTTTAATTTTTTAAGAAAACTCCATACTGTTCTCCACAATGGCTGCATCAGTCTGCATTCCTACCAGCAGTGCAGGGGTGTTCCCTTTTCTCCACACCCTCGCCAGCACTAATTGTGTGTTGTTTTGTTAATGTGTGCCAAAATTGGGCATATGTCTTGAGTAGACATTTTTCCAAAAGATATACAAATAGTGAACATGGAAAACTATGTACATTACTAGTCATTATTGAAGTGGAAATCAAAGCTTTAAAGATACACCATTCACACACTCTAGAATGGATATAATTTAAAAGGAAAAACAGTATCAACTGTTGGTAAAGCTGTGGAGAATTAGAATTCTTTGCATATTGCTACTGAGAAAGTAAAATGGTTAAACTGCTACAAAAAGTTCGGAGGTTCCTCAAAAAGTTAAACAAAAGTGTATTACTTAACAATTCCACTCTTATTCATATACATACATACAGAGAGAGTATGTTATAATATAAATAAACCTCAAAAATATTGTGACAAGTAATAGATTCCAGATACAAAAGATCATATATTGTATGATTTCTCTTGTATGAAGTTTTCATGATATGTAGAACAATAGGGACAGAAAGTTGGTTAGTAGTTGCTAGGCATTGGAGAATAGAAAGTGACTGTCTAATGAGTATGGGATTTTCATTTTGGGAGATGAAAATGTTGTGGAACTAGATAGAGTGGTTACATGTCATTGTCAATATAATATATTTTATTATATTGCAAACTTCAAAATTGTTAATTTTTACATGAATTTTACCTTAATAAATGATACTAACAAAACAGTTACTAAAATAGATAATCCAATTAGAAAATGGAAAAAAAATACCTTGAAAGACATTTTATTGAAAAAAATTAACAGATGGCAAATAAAGATCTGTAGATGTTCATATAAAAAGATATTTAACATTTACCATCATGGGAATTCAAAATAAAACCACGATATAAACCATCAAATACATCTTTTAATGCCTGATAATGTAATGACAGCATAAATTCTAGTGAAGACTTCGAAAAAGTGAATCGCTCATATATTTTTGGCAGAAATGTAATATGATACAGCATACTTTGAAAAATAATTTTGTATTTTTTTATAAAATGAAATGTGTAATTGCCTAGCAATTGAACCTCTGAGATTTTATGCCAAATAAATAAAAGCATATGGTCATACTCACACAACAAAATCTATATACAAATGCTCATAGTAGTTCTATCCTTAATATTCAAAAACTTTAATCTGTCCAAATGTTCTTCAACAAGTGAAAGTTTAACAAATGGTGGTACATTTATACCACAAAATATTCCTCAGTAAGGGAAAAGGAACAACTACTTAGGCACACAAGTTCGATGAATCTCCAAGAAATTACGCTAAGTAAAATAAATCAATCTGAAAATGTTATACATTGTATGATTCTATTTGTATTACTGTTATTTTTTTAATTTACAGAACTACCAATAAACCACCACTGTGGAAAAATCTTACAAATTATCATGATGTCTTTGTATAGTAAAAATATTTGTATTTAATATAGAACATTTTTCTTGAGGGTAAATATTAGCCTGGCAGAAATGATAATATTTCTTTCCAGTTACTGGTTTCTGGAGGCCATTTGTAAGTAAGCTTTAAATATTTCAAAAGAAATATTTTGAAGTGATGGTTTGAATTATGTTTTGAGATAAGAGTAAAACCTTAACACATGTAATGTACCACTGTCATCAGCTCTGCTCAAATGTCATGCTATTAAGAAACACTTCTCTAAACAACAGATACTCAAATTCCAGACCTCAGCTGTTACTTTCCGTCCTTCATCTATTTGTCTGCGTACCACTTACTACCATCTGATATACTATGTCTCCTCTTTTGATTTTGTCACTCTCTACCTCACTTGGGTGTAAGCTCCACAGGAGAATCTCTCTCCTTCCACTGTGATATTTCCAACATCTAGAAAGTTACTGGTACATTATATGTGTTTGATAATTATTTGTTAAATGAATACGTGAATGACATATTTAATTATAAGAGAATGCTTTTTGCTTTCTATGATTATAACTGCCTCTGTTGAGCTTTGATCCCCAGCATTCAGCTGACAAAAATGATTTAGATATTAGAAATAGTTAAATCATACTTGTAAAACCACATATTTGAAATACGTTATTAGCTCTATTTTTTTATGCAAAGTTATGGTATCTTTCATTAAGCAGTAACGTGTCTGGTTAATACCTGTGACCTGTTTAGTGAAAGTTCTCAATTTGTTGGATTATAAATATGACAACTTTTCTCCTTTATTCAAGAGGTACTACCAACTCTTTCAGTTCAACTATTGCTTTCTTCCCAGGCAGTAGTGTAACCTTAAAAACTTGGTTAAATTTAATAAATTTTATATATTTTTTAATTATTTTTATTTATTTATTCATTTTAGAGGGGAGAGAGAGAGAGAGAGAGAGAGAGAGAGAGAAGGGGGGGAGGAGCAGGAAGCTTCAACTCCTATATGTGCCTTGACCAGGCAAGCCCAGGGTTTTGAACCGGCAACCTCAGCATTCCAGGTCGATGCTTTATCCATTGTGCCACCACAGGTCAGGAAAATTTTATATATATTTTTAGATATGAATGCAGTCTCATTTCCATTAAGTCTTTCCCTATTTATATTAAAATTGAATCCCTTATTTATTCACAAGTTCTCATTCTTCTTGCCAATTGCAACCTTCCCCTCATTAGAGGATAATTGATAATGTCAGAAGGAATGAGGTCTTAAAATTTTCGAACCTCATCTTTTTTCTTTAGAGTGGGATTTTGATAATGGGGGGAAGAAAAGGGAGAGAATTTTTAAAAATTGTTCTGACAAGGTTGCAGTCTTATCCTTATTCAATCAGAAAGCCACTCTAGCATGTTGTCTTGTGTTCAGTGTTTGTTGAGAGCAGGGATTGGCATCTGACAGTGAGAGTTGTTCTCTTATGAGATGATTTAGCTATTTTTTGGTGGCATCGCACTGTACTTTATCTGTAGACCCTGAGAAAATAGATACCTACTAAGAAGGGCTCTATGTGGCTTGTCTTCAAATATAAAGAAAAATATAAAGCCTAGCAGCCATTTCTAAACAGGGGCCTCTCTTGGAAACTATATTTCAGCAAGAAGCCTGCACTGAGCTGATTATCACACTGAATAGTCTATTTACACTTTTTTTCTGCTACCTGAGCCAACCTTTATAGAGAAGTTCCTGGAATTATATTTCAAGAAATAAGACTGAAGCTTTTCTCCATATATACATCAACATCACCACCAACAATTCATGGCAGCTCCATTCTGTCCAATCAGGACAGTGCCTTTTGGACCAATCAAACTGCAAGGATTTGGAGTTCTTATTTGCATGAAGATGGGCCAGTAAGGAGCCAGGGACAGGAACTTCTCTGTGTATCAGTCAACTCCCCCTTTGTGTCAGAGAGCACACTTTCCCTTTCCATTGAAGAATGAAAACTCCCTTTCTTTAGCTAGAGCTGAAATACCAAAGATAGATCCATGGAAAATGTCTCCCTGGGGTGGAGTGGAGCAGACCAGTGCAGAAGCAGAGCAGGGCAAAACAGAGCTGTGTAATTGAGGAGGGGCCTTGCCCCAGTGCTACCTTGTCACTGGGCTTCCTAAGTGCCATGCCGTTTCACAGTTGTACTACTTTGTAATTGAGCTTTGACATTATTGAGATATTCCACGGCCTTGCTGTATCCCAGTTGAGCTGTTTACACTGATTAAAGTTTCCTCTTTCTTCACAGCACTCCAAATTGAGAATTCTGGTTGGTGTTGAATTGATGCCAAGGACCTTCAGTTGACACCTTGATATATGTGTTGTTGCTCCATACTGCAGTAGTTATTCCAAGCTTATGGGTTGCGAAATCATCTGATTCTTTGTGAACCTTATTATAGAGACGTTAAATACTTTAAATTTCTCCCTCCATAATTTTCAAAATTGGGGAATTTGAGGTTTGTGTCCTTTGCAATTTTTCACAGAACTTTGCCCCATGACATATCTCTTACTTGTGTACCTAATAATACCATGTGGTTCATCAAGCTTTGAGGGTGTGGACACATTCAACTAGAATTTAAATGTTGGTATTAATTTTTGTAAATACCTGCATTTCATAAGTGATTTATTTTTCTCCCGTGACTTCTGAGAAAAAAAAAAAGTATATATATATGGCTGACTCACCATTGACTGCTATATGTTTATTTATTTTTTGCCTCAACAAATAATATTTTATGGATTTTCATTGGGGCTGGGAGCAGGTACCAAGTGAGTCAAACAAAATACTTCTCTATAAAATTTAACTTTACTTCAGCAAATCCAACAGTTAAATGTGTTTTAGCCAGAAGGAAGGAACATAAATAAGGGGACCTCCTCAATTGTTTGGAAAGGTGCTACTAGTTTGACGGAACATAACAATATATCAATATAAAGCTATTTTTATAAACATTTTAGTTTTACAGATATTTTAAAATTTTTTATCATGAAAATTGATCTATTTTTAAAGCGGAAGAACAGCGAATATTCAGCATCCTCTGAGGAGACTTTTCTCACAACCATTACACATCATGCTTACTGTTGAGCTATCTTTCTTCCTTGGAAAATTGTGAATTCCTTAAAGAAATAGAATACAACTTCTATTTCTGTATATTCAGCTGTAATCTCAGGGTCAAAATATATGTGGTTCTATGAAACATCTGTTGAATAAATGTTTTTAAATGTCATACTAAAGCCTCAATAATGTTATTTTTCTTATCTCATTAGTCATGAATCTTTATGTACGAAGAATTTATTCTTACCCAAGGAGTTAGAATGTCTTAAAAAATGTTTCTAAATATAAAAGCAAAGTGGAATTTAACAATATAATTAACATTTATAGATTGTTATTTAGTTGTGAGCATTGTTAACCAGAGATTCCACAAAGACTATTACAAATACATAGATTTGGTACAACCACCTTAGGAAAGGCAAAGTATTTTTAGCGTATTTTTATTCAACAAATAATAAGCAACTCAGAGTAAGAACTTCAAAAAGTTTAACTCTTACCTGGTCAGGCAGTGGTGCAATGGATAGGGCGTCAGACTGGGATGCAGAGGACCCATGTTTGAGGCCCCGGTGTCACCGGCTTGAGCACGAGTTCATCTGGTTTGAACAAGGCTCACCAGCTTGGGCCCAAGGTTGCTGATTTGAGCAAGGGATCACTCGGTCTGCTGTGGCGTCCCAGTCAGGGCACATGTGAGAGAGTGGTCAGTGAGTGGCTGCGGGTGCCGTAATGAGGAACTGATGCTTCTCATCTCTCTTTCTTCCTCTCTGTATGTCCCTATCTGTCTGTCTCTCTCTCTGTCTCCGTCAGATAAAAAATTAACTTTTGTATATAGTTCAGTAAAAATTTTTGCATAATGCAGCAATCTATATTTGAATTTTAGGTTAATAAGGCTAACTTAATTACATACTGCTCACAAAAAATAGGGGGTATTTAAAAACGAATATGAAGCAAAAAAAATTCCCTAATTTTTGTGAGAAGTATATTAAAATTATATTAGCTCAGCATTTTCTTCCTAAATTCCCACACAATCCCCAAGATTATATTTAAATCTCAATATTGATTTAAATTTTTTTTTTTTCATTTTTCTGAAGCTGGAAACAGGGAGAGACAGTCAGACAGACTCCCGCATGCGCCCGACCGGGATCCACCCGGCACGCCCACCAGGGGTCGACGCTCTGCCCACCAGGGGGCGATGCTCTGCCCATCCTGGGTGTCGCCATGTTGCGACCAGAGCCACTCTAGCGCCTGGGGCAGAGGCCACAGAGCCATCCCCAGCGCCCGGGCCATCTTTGCTCCAATGGAGCCTCGGCTGCGGGAGGGGAAGAGAGAGACAGAGAGGAAAGCGCGGCGGAGGGGTGGAGAAGCAAATGGGCACTTCTCCTATGTGCCCTGGCCGGGAATCGAACCCGGGTCCTCCGCACGCTAGGCCGACGCTCTACCGCTGAGCCAACCGGCCAGGGCTGATTTAAATTTTTAATCACTCACAGTTACTTATAAACAGGCTGGTTCCTCACTCTTCTCATTACTCTGATTTCTGGAGGACTTCTGGATTCCAGAATGGCTGAGAAGGTACATGTCTCAGGAGTAATGAGCTATGGTTTCATATGAAATTAAGTAACCTGAGAGGGATTTATAAGTTCCATTAAAGCATCACTAGCACTAAATAGCATTACCCTTCTAAACACAATGTAGGCAATGTTAACAATAAGTTATGATGAACTCAAACAAACTAAAGAAGTCAGAGAGGATTACTATTGGAGCCATTATGATGGTGGCTCTACCTATTGTCATGTAAGATATTGGTATTTTCCAATTAATAATGGTCTATTATTTTAAAAAAAGTAAAACATCAAATTACATAAAGATAAAAGAGAAAAAAATTGACCTTTTATTTTCTGCAATATTCCACTAAGGATATTATTATTTCAATGCTACCTTTTTCTGAGTTGCTACCTTTTTCTGAGTTGCATTGTTTACAAAGTGTTATTATCTGTTCTCAGCTTTTTTGTAACAATCTAATAAGCAATTAAATGCAGATTTATCCCAAAATCAATCAATAAGAACTTAATGAGTATATGCTATGTACCTAGCATTGCACTGCAGCTGTGACTGTTATAACAAAGTATAAATATAATACTAATATACATAATAATAAGACAGTGGGTCATTTAAGTCATGTTTTATAACCAGTAGCTTGTTTTCTATTACACTTAGTTTAACAATGACTCAGTCAGCAATACTGTTGCTTCTGAAATTATGAGCAAATCATTTTTCAAGGAAGTTTGTAATCTGTAACATTTCAAGATATAACTGTAATTATATGTCTAGGTAATTCAACATATTTCTATAAATACAAACATAAACACTAGTTAAGAATAAATAGCATAAAAAAGGATCAGAATCTTTCAATATAAGATTATTATATTTTCCTAATAAATATCTAGCAAAAGAAAAATAATAATTTTTTTCTGGAATTAAACATACTTATCCGAAAGTACATTAAGTGTTACATAATTAAAAGAAAAAATGTATAGATTCTGAATTTAATCTATTCAAATTTCAATATTTTTAAAAATTTGCTACATATTTTTCACAATACTATTAAAACCTTATTATTACTAAAATATTTTAAAATACTTAAATTATTATTATTTTTATTAAGTCAGAGGCAGGGAGGCAGAGATAGTCTCCTGCGTGTACCCTGACTATGATCCACCTGGCAAGCCCCCTACTAGGCAATGCTTTCCCTGTCTGGGCCACTGCTCCATTGCTTAGCAACTGAGCTATTTTAGAGCTTAAGGTGAGTCTATGGAGCCATCCTCAATGCCCAAAGCCAACTTTGCTCGAACCATTCGAGCCATGACTAAGAGGGGAAAAGAGAAAAAGATAAGAGGAGGGAGAAATAGTAAATGTTTGCTTCTCCTGTGTGCCCTGACCGAGAATTGAACCTGGGATGTCCATATGCTGGGCCATGCTCTACCTCTGAGCCAACCAGCCAGGGCTTTAAGTTAAGTTTTTAAATTTTATTTGAAAAATTAAATTTAATGGGGTGACATTGATATTATGAGTACATAGGTTTCAGGTAAACATTTCCATACCATCACCCAATGTCAAATCATTTCCCATTACCGTGTAATTCTTTTTTACTCTGTTCCTCCCACTTTCATCTACCACAACCTCCTCCCCGTGGTAACCACTTTAATTTTATCTATATCTATGAAATTCACTTTTATATCCCACCTATGTGTGAAATCACATAGTTCTTAACTTTTTATAATTTATTTATTTCACTTAGTATAATGTTCTCAAGGTCCATGCATGTTGTCATAAAATGAGATAAGTCATCATTTTTAATGGCTGAGTAGTGTTCCATTGACTGTGAATAATGCTGCAATGAACATGGGAGTGAATGTGTCTTTAAGTACTAATGCTTTCATGTTTTGGGAGTAGATACCCAATAAAGGGATTGCTGGTTCATATGGTAGTTATATTCTTAATTTTTTGAGGAACCACCATACTTTCTTCCAGAATGGCAAACCAGTTTACATTCCCACCAGCATTGAGTGAGGGTTCCTTTTTCTCCACAGCCTCTCCAACTTTTGTTATTACTTGTCCTGTTGATAATACTCAATCTAATAGATATGAGGTCATAGCTCATTATAGTTAATTTGCATTTCTTCAATAGCTAGTAAAGATAAGCATTTTTTTTATATATCTATTGTCCATTTGTACGTTTTCCTGTAAGAAGTGCCTGTTCTGGTTCTCAAATTCATAAATTGTTCTCTATAGCCAAGGTCCATGAGTTTACTACTTATGCTTTCTTCTATGTAATTTATTGTTTCAGATTTTTTTTTATTTATTCACTTTAGAGAGGAGAGAGAGAGGGAAAGGAAGAGGAGCAGGAATCATGATCTCCCATATGTGCCTTGACCAGACAAGTGCAGGTTTTTGAAGCGGTGACCTCAGTAGTCCAGGTCAACACTTTATCCACTGCACCGCCACAGGTCAGGCTATTTTTCCAAATCTTATATTTAGGTCTTTGATCCATTTTTAATTAATTTTTGTGCAAGAGAACAAGATGCAGTCCGGCTTCATTTTTTCTCATGTGGCCTTTCGATTTTCCCAGAACCTTTTATTGAAAAGGCTTTCTTTTTCCATTGTGTTTTTTTATATCTGTTTATAAAGACTATTTGTCCTTATGTATGCAATATTTTTTTTCTAGGCACTCAATTCTGTTCCATTGGTTTTTATGTACTTTTTTATGATTTTAATTTTTGTTTACATAGATTCAAGTGTCCCACCAAATATATCTCCCCTACCCCTTTATTTTTGTTTTTAATCTCAATAGAAAAACAAATGCTTTAAACAAGTAATGTTTACTTTGTAAAATTATTTAAAATGAACATAATTATCTCCAGTTCAAAATTAAATGAATTAAGAAAGAGGAGCATTCTCCAAGCTTATCCATAAAGTACATCCATAACTTGACCAGTGGTGGCACTGTGAATATAGCGTCGACCTGTGACACTGAGGTCCCAGGTTTGAAATGCCTGAAGTTGCAAACTTGAGCAATACCTCACCAGCTTGAGCGTGGGGTCCCCAGATTAAGGCCAAGTTGCTGGTTGAGCAAGGGAGCATAGGTTAGGCTGGAGCACCCTCCCCTCACCCCCAATGAAGGAACATAAGAGAAGCAATCAATGAAAAACTAAAATGCTGCAACTACAAGTTGATTTTTCCCCCTCTCTCTCTCTCTCTCTAAAATGATACATTTATAAAATGGAAAGTTAATCTATACATTGCAACATAGTTGTAACTGGAGTCAAGAAAAAGGCATAATTTCAGCCTGTACTTTGAAATCACTAATACTTTTTGTAACATGATGATTACTGACAAAGAATGTATCTTAATTTTTTTCAAAAATTCCCTTTATTACATCCTAACAACTTCAATCTGATGCAGTAGTTAAAGAGGGAGAGAGGAGTAAAGAAAGACAAATATATGGGAATGGAAAATTATTTGACTTTTGATGATGGCCACACAATGCAATCAACTCTTCAAATGGTGTAGAGATGTTCACCTGAAAACTCTACATTCTTATTCATCAATGTCACCTCATTAAATTTAATTTAAAAATAAAAAAGTAAAAATTAAAAAGAGTTAACTATTTTAATTCAATGCCAATATCACTTTTTGTACAAATTGCAAGTAATTTTGCAATAGGCTATAACTGATTTTTTCTAAGAAAAAAATGTTAATATTGTCAATTTTCCCCCTGTTCTTCATATTTGCTGAATGATTTTTAATGATCACAATAGTGCAGTAATTGAATTACACATTAGCTATATGTTATTATTATAATAAACTGCCATAAAATGTCAGTCCATTAAAAAACCCCTCAAACTCAGAGTTTATAAAGCAAAGTTATGCCATTTTTTTCACTCTTCTTTATGCTGTTTTCAAAAGACTACAGTAATGATGTTCACATTTTGAGAAAAATATGCTCATTGAAACTAATTTCAAGAAGGATTTCAAATTTTGTTGTTTAATGAAATTTTTGCCATCTGATTTCTTTCTCTTGTCTATATTAGCTCCTCGCACCAATTTATATTATGTCTATTTCCTAAACATCAAATTTTAAATTTAACAACACTATATTTTTTGAGGTACTTTTGGCTCCTGCTCACTCCTGTGCTGGCTCAGTCTTTCAGTATTATGTGTGTGCAGTCCATTGGTTTTCAAGTTACAAGCTCTTCAAAATTAGCCAACACATCTCAAATTACTGGAATGAAGATGTTTCCTTTTACTATATACTTCCGAAACAAGTGGGTTCATATCTTATAACATACACAAGAATAAATTTCAAATGTAAAAAAAAAAATGAAACCAAATAAGAAATAGAAGAAAATATGAATGCACTCTCCTTTAACTCTTCTGTAGATAAATACTTTCTAACTATGACTTCCAATAGTACCTGGCATGGAATAATTTCCAAGACTCATTATTAAGTAAAAAAAAAAAGAATCCTTCCATTTTTTAAAGAAATATTTGATATAACATGTGCTCATTTGTGGAAAAAATAAAAAGGGATATATACATACTAGATATTGAATAAATTCGTTATTTACACAATGCAAGTGAAAAAGATGTGGAAAGAAAGGAGGAATTGAAACTGTTTAATAAAGTTTAGGAAGAATGACACTTTTAAAATGTTTGGATTTTAGAACTATATTAATGATTTATACATACTTCATATACTAACCATATAACAATTAAAATCAACTATGACTGAGAGGAAGAACTCAAAAGAAATTCAATCATTAAGAAATGATTTTTATTATAAATAAATGACACTATCACACAGAAGGAACTGAGGTATGAAATTTTCATGCAACTATAATATGAAAATAGACTGTAGATAATGAAAATAGATTGTGAATAATAAAATCCCAGTAACAATGAGTATATGTAGCAGTCAGATATTTGTGTTTAATAACCATTGTTTAAAAATAGAAATATGGGCTGCTAGTAAAAGTGTTTGTGGATTTAGTTTTGTAGCAAGGAAAATTCAAGATGAGCCCCAAATAATCTGTGCTTTCCACAAAGTAAGAAAATGCTAGAAAGAAAGAAGAGAGAGAGAAGGAAAGAAAGATGAAAAGAAAGAAAGAAAGAGAAAGAAAGAAAGAGAAAGAAAGAAAGAAAGAAAGAGAAAGAAAGAAAGAAAGAAAGAAAGAAAGAAAGAAAGAAAGAAAGAAAGAAAGAAAGAAAGAAAGAAGAGAGAGAAAGAAAGAAGGAGGAGGAGTAGGAGGAGAAAAGGAAGGAAGGAAGAAAGGAAGGAAGGGAGGAAGGAAGGGAGGGAGGGAGGGAGGAAGGGAGGGAGGGAGGGAGGGAGGAAGGAAGGAAGGAAGAAAGGAAGGAAGGAAGGAAGGAAGAAAGAGAAAGAAAAGAAGGAAGGGAAAAGAAAAGTAAATGAAAGGAAAAGAAAAGAAAAGAAAAGAAAAGAAAAGAGAAGAGAAGAAAAAAGGAATTTTCAAAAGAAAACAGACAAGGCAATACTTCTTGTCTCCTACAGGAACCAAATGACCAGAGAAGCATATAGCATCAGTGTGTTCTCTAATACCTGACCCAATAGCAGAATCAGGCATCCCCAAACTACTGCCTGCGGGCCGCATGTGGCCACCTGAAACCATTTATACAGCTCCCGCCGCACTTCCGGAAGGGGCACCTCTTTCACTGGTGGTCAGTGAAAGGAGCACTGTATGTGGCGGCCCCCCAACGGTCTGAGGGACAGTGAACTGGCCCCCTGTGTAAAAAGTTTGGGGACCCCTGGAGGCCTTCAGACTCTTGATAGTCATTGTAGCCACAGAACATAGCAATGAGCTCAGGCATGCTCATTCTTATCCTGGATGTAATTTTATTTTTTTCACTAACACTAGGCATTTTAGAAACACTGCCAAGAGGGACTGATCATCAGACAACTAAAAATAAGTGCCCAGGAAAAACATTCTTTTTGCTTGGGAGATATGAAATCCCACCCTCCCCTATCATAGAGACACTGCAAGGCAGATGGCAATAGAAGCATTGCCAAGGGGGATCCTGTCACTACAAGTTCTGACCTTGTAAGCATCATCATCTCCTTCACTCCTGAGACTCTATTCTCCCAACTGGAGACCCACGGTTGCCAGGTGGTTCAGGCAGTAGGAAATCCCACCATTAGAAGACCTTACTTAGACACGGTCTTTGTTCTCATGGGCTTGAGAAGCTCTTTCTTCACCTACAGACACTTAGCAAAGTGTTCCTGATAACACTATGTGTCTAGGGAAAGAATTACTCTTTATTCTGGCAGGTTTGAAAAATCACTTACTTGACCTAGACAAAACACATGGCCAGGTGTCTAGGTGTCACTGCAGAAGCATCAAGCTTAAACAAGTTCCTGGCTTGGTAAATATTATTTATCTCTATGAGTCAAACAATCTTTTAACCCATCTGGAAACAATGAACAGACAAATTACCCTAAAAGGGGGGATTTGCACAATAAGCACTTTAAAAAGTGTGCTCTGTCCACATCAGCAGAAGTCTCCCTTTCTTCATTCCATATCATGAGAATCTAAAACTAATATAAGAAAGAGAAAAAAGTTTAAAGAATATTTGAAGAAATAATAAGAGAAAACTCAGATTTGGTGAAACACATAAATCTAAGTATTAAGAAGATGAATGAACTCCTCCACATGAGTAAACCAAAATAATTCTATGTCAGGAAACATCACAACTAAACTTCTGATAAGAAAATACAAAAAAAAAATATTGAAAGCAGCCAAAGAGAACTAACATATTACTTATAGGGGAACACCAATCTAATGATAACATATTGCTCATCAGAAACCTTGGAGGCTTTAACTATTTATCATAATCTGTGTGTTCACTATAGATTTTCCTTTATGGCTACCATGAGGCTTACATAAAATAGCTTTATAGTTATAATAACTTATTTTAGGATGATAAAAACAATTACCAAAATAATAAACAAAAACTTTATACTTTTATTCTTTTTTTTTTAATAAATTTTTATTAATGTCAATGGGATGACATTAATAATTCAGGGTACATATATTCAAAGAAAAACATGTCTACGTTATCTTGTCATTAAATTATGTTGCATACCCCTCGCCCAGAGTCAGATTGTCCTCCGTCACCCTCTATCTAGTTTTCTCTGTGCCCCTCCCCCTCCCCCTAAATCTCTCCCTCCCTCCCCCCTGCGTCCTCCCTCCGCCCACCCCTGGTAATCACCACACTCTTGTCCATGTCTCTTAGTCTCGTTTTTATGTTCCACCAATGTTTGGAATCATGTAGTTCTTGTTTTTTTCTGATTTACTTATTTCACTCCGTATAATGTTATCAAGATCCCACCATTTTGCTATAAATGATCTAATGTCATCATTTTTTATGGCTGAGTAGTATTCCATAGTGTATATGTGCCACATCTTCTTTATCCAATCGTCTATTGAAGGGCTTTTTGGTTGTATCCATGTCTTGGCCACTGTGAACAATGCTGCTATGAACATGGGGCTACATGTGTCTTTACGTATCAATGATTCTGAGGTTTTGGGGTATATACCCAGTAGAGGGATTGCTGGGTCATAAGGTAGTTCTATTTGCAGTTTTTTGAGGAACCACCATACTTTCCTCCATAGTGGTTGTACTACTTTACATTCCCACCAACAGTGTATGAGGGTTCCTTTTTCTACACATCCTCTCCAACATTTGTTATTACCTGACTTGTTGATAATAGCTAATCTAATAGGGGTGAGGTGGTATCTCATTGTAGTTTTGATTTGCATTTCCCTAATAACTAATGAAGCTGAGCATCTTTTCATATATCTGTTGGCCATTTGTATTTCTTCCTGGGAGAAGTGTCTGTTCATGTCCCCTTCCCATTTTTTTATTGGATTGTTTGTTTGTTTGTTGTTGAGTTTTATGAGTTCTTTGTAAATTTTGGATATTAGGCCCTTAACTGAGCTGTCCTTTGAAAATATCAGTTCCCATTTAGTTGGCTGTCTGTTTATTTTGATATCAGTTTCTCTTGCTGAGCAAAATCTTTTAATTCTGATGTAGTCCCATTCATTTATCTTTGCCTTCACTTCTCTTGCCATTGGAGTCAAGTTCATAAAATGTTCTTTAAAACCCAGATCCATGAGTTTAGTACCCTATGTCTTCTTCTATGTACTTTATTGTTTCAGATCTTATATTTAGGTCTTTGATCCATTTTGAATTAATTTTAGTACACGGGGACAGGCTGTAGTCGAGTTTCATTCTTTTGCATGTGGCTTTCCAGTTTTCCCAACACCATTTGTTGAAGAGGCTTTCTTTTCTCCATTTTGTGTTGTTGGCCCCTTTATCAAAGATTATTTGACCATATATATGTGGTTTTATTTCTGGGCTTTCTATTCTGTTCCATTGGTCTGAGTGTCTATTTTTCTGCCAATACCATGCAGTTTTGATTATTATGGCCCTATAATATAGTTTAAAGTCAGGTATTGTAATGCCCCCAGCTTCATTCTTTTTCCTTAGGATTGCTTTGGCTATTCGGGGTTTTTTATAGTTCCATATAAATCTGATGATTTTTTGTTCCATTTCTTTAAAAAATGTCATAGGAATTTTGATGGGAATTGCATTAAATTTATATATTACTTTGGGTAATATGACCATTTTAATTATATTTATTCTTCCTATCCAAGAACAAGGAATATTTTTCCATCTCATTGTGTCTTTTTCTATTTCTCTTAGCAATGCCTTGTAGTTTTCTTTATATAGGTCCTTTACATTCTTTGTTATGTTTATTCCTAGGTATTTTATTTTTTTTGTTGCAAACGTGAAGGGGATTATTTTTTTGAGTTCGTTTTCTAATATTTCATTGTTGGCATATAGAAAGGCTATGGACTTCTGTATGTTAATTTTGTATCCTGCGACCTTACTGTATTGGTTTATTGTTTGTAGTAATCTTTTTGTGGAGTCCTTTGGGTTTTCGATGTATAGGATCATATCATCAGCAAAAAGTGATACCTTTACTTCTTCTTTTCCGATATGGATGCCTTTTATTTCTTTGTCTTGTCTGATTGCTCTGGCCAGCACTTCTAGCACCACGTTAAATAAGAGTGGAGAGAGTGGACACCCCTGTCGTGTTCCTGATTTAAGGTGGAAAGTCCTCAGTTTTATGCCATTTAATATGATGTTGGCTGATGGTTTATCATATATGGCCTTTATTATGTTGAGATATTTTCCTTCTATACCCATTTTGTTGAGAGTCTTAAACATAAAATTGTGTTGTATTTTATTGAAAGCCTTTTCTGCATCTATTGATAAGATTATGTGGGTTTTGTTTTTTGTTTTGTTGATATGATGTATTACGTTAACTGTTTTACGTATGTTGAACCATCCTTGAGATTCTGGGATGAATCCCACTTGATCATGATGTATTATTTTTTTAATATGTTGTTGTATTCGATTTGCCAGTATTTTGTTTAGTATTTTAGCATCTGTATTCATTAGAGATATTGGTCTGTAGTTTTCTTTTTTTGTGCCATCCTTGCCTGGTTTTGGTATAAGGGTTATATTTGCCTCATAAAATGTGTTAGGAAGTATTGCTTCTTCTTCAATTTTTTAGAAGACTTTGAGTAGAATAGGAACCAAGTCTTCTTTGAATGTTTGATAGAATTCACTAGTATAACCATCTGGACCTGGACTTTTATTTTTGGGGAGGTTTTTAATAGTTTTTTCTATTTCATCCTTGCTGATTGGTCTGTTTAGGCTTTCTGCTTCTTCATGACTCAGTTTAGGAAGGTTGTATTGTTCTAGGAATTTATACATTTCTTCTAGATTGTTGTATTTGGAGGCATATAGTTTTTCATAGTATTCTACAATAATTCTTTGTATATCTATGATGTCTGTGGTGATCTCTCCTCTTTCATTTTGGATTTTATTTATTTGAGTCCTGTGTCTTTTTTCCTTGGTGAGTCTTGCCAAGGGTTTGTCTATTTTGTTGATCTTTTCAAAGAACCAGCTCCTTGTTTTATTGATTTTTTCTATAGTTTTTCTGTTCTCTATTTTGTTTATTTCTGCTCTGATTTTTATTATCTCCTTTCTTCGGCTGGTTTTGGGTTGTCTTTGTTCTTCTTTTTCTAGTTCCTTAAGGTGTGAAGTTAAGTGGTTTCCTTCGGCTCTCTCTTGTTTGTTCATATAGGCCTGAAGTGATATGAACTTTCCTCTTATTACTGCTTTTGCTGCATCCCAGAGATTCTGATATGTCGTATTTTCATTTTCATTTGTTTGTATATATCTTTTGATCTCTGCGCTTATTTCTTCTTTGACCCATTCATTTTTTAAAAGTATGTTGTTTAATTTCCACAATTTTGTGGGGTTTTCCCCCTCTTTTTTGCAGTTGAATTCTAGTTTCAAGGCTTTATGATCAGAGAATATGCTTGGCACAATTTCAATTTTTTTAAATTTGCTGATATTGTCTTTGTGGCCTAACATATGGTCAATTCTTGAGAATGTTCCATGTACACTAGAGAAAAATGTATACTCTGTCGCTTTGGGATGAAGTGTCCTGTAGATGTCTATCATATCCAGTTGTTCTAGTATTTCATTTAAGGCCACTATATCTTTATTGATTCTCTGTTTTGATGACCGATCTAGAGCTGTCAGCGGTGTGTTGAGGTCTCCAAGTATGATTGTATTTTTGTTAGTTTTTGTTTTAAGGTCAATAAGTAGCTGTCTTTTATATTTTGGTGCTCCTTGGTTTGGTGCATATATATTAAGGATTGTTATGTCTTCTTGATTCAGTGTCCCCTTAATCATTATGAAATGACCATTTTTGTCTCTGAGTACTTTTTCTGTCTTGTAGTCAGCATTATTAGATATGAGTATTGCTACACCAGCTTTTTTTGGGGTGTTGTTTGCTTGGAGTATTGTTTTCCAGCCTTTCACTTTGAATTTGTTTTTATCCTTGTTGCTTAGATGAGTTTCTTGTAGGCAGCATATAGTTGGATTTTCTTTTTTAATCCATTCTGCTACTCTGTGTCTTTTTATTGGTAAGTTTAATCCATTTACATTTAGTGTAATTATTGACACTTGTGGGTTCCCTATTGCCATTTTATAAATTGCTTTCTGTTAGTTTTGTATCTTGTTTGATTCTTCTCTTTTGTTTTTCTATCATTTGTTTTTGTTTGTTTGTATTCCATACTTCTTTCCTCTGTTGCTACCTTTTTTAAGTCAAATGTTTTTGTGGTGGTTTTTTCAAGCGTGGTTACCATTAAGTAATGAAAAGGGTACCTACCATATTCATTGTAGTACCCTTTCTTATGAGTATTTCTGTGCTTCATCGTCCTTTGCTACTGTTAATCTTCATCCTTCCTCCCCCTTTTTTTTTCTTTTGTTGTCACAGTTTAAGTTTGGTTTTATTGTTTTCTTCGTGGAGCTGTTACTTGTGGTTATGTTTTCTTTTGTTCTTTGAATCTGGTTGGAAAACCCCCTTTAGTATTTCCTGGAGTGGGGGCTTTCTGATGATAAATTCTCTCATCTTTTCTGTATTTGTGAATATTTTTATATCTCCTTCGTACTTGAAGGATAGCTTTGATGGGTATAGTATTCTTGGCTGAAAGTTCCTCTCTTTCAGGGCTTTAAATATTGGGGTCCACTCTCTTCTAGCTTGTAGAGTTTCTGCTGAGAAATCTGATGATAATCTAATAGGCCTTCCTTTATATGTTGTATTCTTCTTTTCCCTGGCTGCCTTGAGAATTTTTTCTTTGTCATTGGTTTGTGTCATCTTCATTATGATGTGCCTTGGAGTGGGTTTGTTGTGGTTAAGAAAACTCGGTGTTCTGTTTGCTTCTTGAATTTGAGGCTTTAATTCTTTCCACAGGCTTGGGAAGTTCTCATCCATTATTTGTTTGAGTATATTCTCCATTCCATTTTCTTTCTCTTCTCCCTCTGATATACCTATTATTCTTATGTTATTCTTTCTGATGGAGTCAGACAATTCCTGTAAGGCTTTCTCGTTTTTTATTATTTTTGAGTCTCTTTCTTCTTCTCTCTGTTGTGCCTCAAGTTGCTTGTCTTCTATTTCACTGATCCTGTCTTCTATCTGTGCTGTTCTATTAGCTAAGCTTGCTACCTCGTTTTTCATCTCTTGAATTGAGTTTTTCATTTCTGTTTGATATGTTTTTATAGTTTCAATTTCCTTGGTAATATATTCTTTGTGATCGTTGAGTTGTTTTCTGATTTCCCTAAATTGCCTTTCTGTGTTTTCTTGTATATCTCTGAGTATTTTTAAGATTTCTATTTTAAATTCTCTGTCATTTGGCTCCAAGGCTTCCAATATGTTAAATCTTTTCTCCATAGATTTTTCCACATCAATTTGCGTTACCTCTCTGTCTTTTGTATCCATAATGTTCGATTTCCTTTTTCTTATTGGCATCTTAAGGTGGTCTTGATGATAGTGTTAATTAGAATTAATAAAAAATAAAAAGGAAAAAAAAAGGAAAAAAAAAAAAAAAGAAAAAAAAAAAAGGAAAACACTCCACAAAAAAAAAGTAATAATTTATTATTTCCTCCTTTTTTCTCTCTTCTCTTCCCCTCCTCTCACCTCCTTAGGGAAATATTGTGATGACCTGTGAATTATACTATGCCAAATGGAACAAAAACTGACTATAATGGAGGGCCTGATTTGGGGTGATGAGTTCAAGGGGCCAAAAAAGGGATTAGGGACCCACTAAATACAAAAAAAAAAGGGAGAAAATCTTAGACAAGCATAAAATGATTTGCCTGTAAGTGATGGTCGACCAAGAGATATAATGATAGGGATGAGAGGGAAACAGAAAAAAGGAGAGAAAAACTATAATTAAAGAAGAAAAAAAGAAAAGTAAAAACAATAAGCAAAAATCTGTTGTATTAAGTGGAGCGAAGACTAAATACAATGGAGACTTTGGGTTGGGAGGAATGCCAGTGAGCCAAAAAGCAATGCAAAAAGTGCCCAAAATGCCACAAAAACAAACAAATAAAGAAAAACCAAGAATAAAAGCAGAAGAAGAAAAAAAAAAAACAACACCAAAAAAACCCCCACAAAAACTTGAGTCCCAAATCAAACAATCTGTTCGCGATTGAGGCCTAAATGGGAGGAAAAGCACAAGGAGAAAAGAAGAAATGAATAGAAAGGAAAAAATAAGAGTAAGAGAGAAACGAAGGAAGAAAAAAAGGAAAGGAAAAAAAACAAAAAGGGAGAGAGTGAGAGTCAAGGGCCCCGGAGTGCAACCCCAAAGGAGAGCTAGGTTGAAGAAAAGAAACAAAATGTAACACTCATGGGCAGTGTAGTTCAAGAAAAGGGTAGCATAAGATGGGCAGAGAGCAAAAGGACCGAGGTGGAAGAAATAGAAACAACAACAAAGGCAACAAAATAGAAGAAAGAAACAACAACAACAAAGAATTAGTGGAACAAATTATAAAGTCTGTGGATTTTTCTTGATTTTGAGAGGTTAACTTCTTCCTTTTTTCTTTTCTCTCCCTCTTTCTGGTCGGTGACTCTATACCCCAGGTTCTGCCCCTATGTCACTCTTAGGTAGGAATTTGCAGTTGATGGGATTCTATGGCAATGTCATATAATTGGCTTTAGTCTCGCTGGTAGTCAAGGCTTGTTGGCGTTTGCAGAGTCCAACAATGAGAGAGTTTGCTTTCCTGGAGTCTCTTTCCTAATCTCTTCTTCCTGAATTAGCAGCCTGATGATCCAGCTATGAGGCTGCCACTGCTTCTGTCTGGGGAGTAAGAGGCTCAAAGAGTAGAGTGGAAATCCCCACTCTATCCTCACTCAGCGCAAGGCTCTGGGTAAGGCTTTGGCAGTCAGAGCCTCTAGCGTAATCAGGTGGGGCTGGGAGTCAATTGTTGTCAAGGTGACTGTTCAGCGCCTAGCATTCAGTTGGACCACTCAACCCAGGCTTTCCACACTTGGTAGCCTGTTTTGGCTGGGAAGAAGAAGCACTAGTCGCTGTTTGCTTTATGGATCTTAATATCTGCCAAGTCCCTCTTGTTAGGAATATCCCTGAATATGGAGGCTCTGTCAATCAGAAGTTGCCCCCGCCCCTTTAGCGAAAGGCAGTGAAAAATATCACGCCTCTTGTCTTGGATCACTGAACTGGGAGAGATCTTATCAATTAGAGCCCCGTGGGTGCGTAGATTTCGTGGGTTAAGCTAATTTCAGTGATTGGATCCGCAGCTGTGCTCCAAAAAGAATTTCAGGCTGCCTGCGCCGCCCCTCCCCCAACGCTTGATTGTTAGCTTGAATGGCTGGGTGAGGTGCCCCGCCCCCGGAGAGAATCTCCTGACTAGGAAGGACAGCCTTGGCGCCCGCGCGGCACGGGGCGTGCGCGCGCGGTTTCTCAGCACGCCAGTGGACGGGGACCAGGCGCGCGCGCGGTTTCTCAGCACGCCAGTGGACGGGGACCGCGGCGCGGGGCGAGTGCGTGGTTTCTCTGCACGCCAGTGGCTGGGGACCGCGGCACGGGGGTGCGCGCGGTTTCTCAGCACGCCAGTGGACGGGGCCTCTCTGGATCGCGGCACCGGGTGTGCGGTTTCTCGTCACGCCAGTGGTCGGATCGTGGCACGGGGGGCCGCGCGCGCGGCTTCTCAGGGTATGCTGGGATGGCCGCCAGTGCCCAGGCTGCCATCCCCGAGTGTGGGCGGGCAGCTGCACGTTTGGGTTGACTCACCACAGGTGTACTCCCTCCTGGGCAACAGTCCCTCTGCTTTCAGTGTGTGTGTGGAAGTCCGGAATGCTCCAAGGATAAATTTTTCTGTTTCTAGTTGATAAATTTGTTGAGATTTTGGGGAGATCTGTCGGACGCGCTGCTCACGGCGCCATTTCCGTGACGTCACTTCTATATACTTTTATTCTTATCCCCTTACACTTTGTTATTGATTTTACAATTTACATGTTTTATACTCTGTTTCCAATATCAAATTATTATAGTTATTTAATACATTTATTTATAACATTACATTACCGTTATATTGACTTAAGCACCACTATTACAATAATAAAGAATTTGATGTTGATTATGTACTTACTGTTATCATTTTTCATTTCAGCTTAAGAACATCTGGAAGTATTTCTTATAAGGCAGGGTTAGTAATAATGAACTCACTCAATTTTTATTTATTTATTATTTAGTAAACTAAATTTAATGGGGTGACATTGATCAATAAGAGTACAAGGGTTTCAGGTAAACATTTCTATAGCATTTGAATGGTTGATTATGTTGTATACCCATCACCCGAAGTCAAATCATTTCCTGTAACCAAATGTTTTTCCCTCTTTACTCTCTTCCTCCCTCATCCTCTGCCATGACCTGTTCCCCGATAATCACTTCAATGTTATCTTTGACCATCAGTCTCAATTTTAAATTGCACCTGTGTGTGAAATGATATAGTTCTTAGTTTTTTCTGATTTACTTATTTCACTCAGTATAATGTTCTCAAGGTCCATCCATGTGGTCGTAAATGGCAATATGTAATAATTTCTTATGGCTAAGAAGTATTCAATTGTTAATATGTACCACACCTTCTTTATCCAATCTTCTATCAAAGGACACTTCGGTTGTTTCCAAGTTTTGAGCACTGCGAATAATGCTGCAACAAACATGGTGGTGCACGTATCTTTAAGTACCAATATTTTTTAGTTTTGGGGCTTGATACCCAGTAGAAGTATTGCTGGGTCATATGGTAGCTCTATTCTTAATTTTTTGAGGAATCCCTATATTTTATTCCTTAATGGCTGTGCAAGTTTACATCCCCAGCAGCAGTGAATGAAGGTTACTTTTTCTCCACTGCCTCTCCAAAGCTTGTTATTATTTGGCTTGTTGATAACAATCAATCTAAACTGTATGAAGTGGAATTTCATTATACTTTTTTTTCATTTTTCTGAAGCTGGAAACAGGGAGAGACAGTCAGACAGACTTCCGCATGCGCCCGACCGGGATCCACCCGGCACGCCCACCATGGGGCGATGCTCTGCCCACCAGGGGGCGATGCTCTGCCCATCCTGGGCGTCGGCATCTTGCGACCAGAGCCACTCTAGCTCCTGAGGCAGAGGCCAAGGAGCCATCCCCAGCGCCCGGGACATCTTTGCTCCAATGGAGCCTTGGTGGAGGGGTGGAGAAGCAAATGGGCGCTTCTCCTGTGTGCCCTGGCCGGGAATCGAACCCGGGTCCTCCGCATGCTAGGCCGACGCTCTACCGCTGAGCCAACCGGCCAGGGCTCATTATACTTTTGATGTGCATATCTGTGTTAGCTACTGAAGATAAGCATTTTTTTTAGATTATCTGTCAGTCATTTGTATGTTTTCTTGTAAGAAATGTCTGTTCAGGTCCTCTCCCATTTAAAAAAAAAAAAAAACAAGAAAGAGTGAAAACACAGTCCCCATCCCCATTTTTAAATTATATTGTGTAAAGCCAGTAGCCCCAGGCACCATCACAGTTGCCTGGCCCATGCAGGTTCACATTTGATTCAGACAGACAGTAATGAAACAATGGAGCTAAGAACTGGTGGTCCATTGCCTTTAATCCTAGCTTGCACCCGGCGGGCAAGAAATACACACAGTGGGAAAACACTTCTCTTTCCATTCAGAGCTCCCAAAGCCACTGACTTATCCAAGTTTCCTAGAATACAAAGTTTTTTCCTCACCAGCCTTAGTCACCTCTGTTTCCCATATCCTTCCCTCTGCATAAACTGGCTTCTCCTTCAGCATTCTGCCATTTTGGCTGCTTCTCCTCTCCTCCAAGTGGCCTTTCCCTGCTCTCTCTTATAGTGTAGAAATCAAAACCTTTAATCCAATATACAAACAAGGAAGTCTCTGATACAAAGTCAATTAGGGTGGGAAAAGCTTAGTCTTAAAACTAAGCCTTAGGCTATAAAGACCCTGCCTGCTTACAGCCTCTCCCACACATCCAATGCAAACTATAAGCAAGCAAACATATATCATATTTACAAACTTATTTGACCAACAGATTGGTTGCTCATTTGTTGCAGAGATTTACAAGTTTTGTACATATTTTGGATATTAACCCCTTACCAGAGTTGTTGTTTGCAAATATCGTCTCCCATTTGGTGGAGTCCATTTTTCTTTTGTTGTCAGTTTCTTTTACTCTGCATAAACTTTTTAGTTTGATATAGTCCCATTTACTTATTGTTGCCTTTAATTCCCCTGCTCTGGCATCAAATTCATAAATTGTTCTCAAGGGCCAAAATCCATGAGTTTAGTGCTTATGTTTTCTTCTATGTAATTTGTTGTTACAGATCATATATTTAGGTCTTGATGCATTTTGAATAAATTTTTGTGCGGGGGACAAGGTGTAATCAGGCTTCATTCTTTTACATATGGGCTTTTAGTTTTCCCAGCACCAATTTTTGAAGAGGCTTTCTTTTATCCATTCTTTGTTCTTGGCTCCTTTGTCAAAGATTATTTGTCTATATGTGTGTGTGTGTGGTGGAGACAATGATTTTTTGGAGACCACATGACATGCACTGAGGGATTATGAGGGAAGACAGTCTCACAATCTCCTGTAAAGCTTTGATGAAATGTTCCTGAATCCAGTTCTTATGGGTTTTAATTGATACACATAAAATAGAATCAGGAACAATAATGAGGGAGTCAGGAAGCAGAAAAAAGAATGAGAAGAGAATGAAGAAGTCAGGAAGAACTTCTTTAGAGCAGACTAAAGCACAAGTGCAGTAGCTCAAATGTCCCTTATTGATAAATCAAAATTGCTAATTCTATTCTTACTGTGTTGCATTACTCATAATACTGCATTCAGTACTTTTTTGTCTGTAAGGTCACAGGGACTTTATTTTCAAGGCACTGAACTCTGTCACTGTCTTATTTTCTTTTTTTTTTCTTTTTTCTTTTTCTTTTTTTCCGAAGCTGGAAATGGGGAGGCAGTCAGACAGACTCCAGCATGTGCCCGACTGGGATCCACCTGGCATGCCCACCAGGGGGCGATGCTCTGCCCCTCTGGGGCGTCACTCTGTTGCATCCAGAGCCATTCTAGCACCTGAGGCAGAGGCTACAGAGCCATCCTCAGTGCCTGGGCCACCTTTGCTCCAATGAAGTCTCGGCTGTGGGAGGGGAAGAGAGAGAGAGAGAGAAAGGAGAGGGGGAGGAGTGGAGAAGCAGATGGGCACTTCTCCTGTGTGCCCTGGCTGGGAATCGAACCCGGGACTCCTGCATGCCAGGCCGACACTCTACCGCTGAGCCAACCGGCCAGGGCTCACTGTCTTATTTTCTTTTTCAAACCCTCTACATATGTGGTTTTATTTCTGGGTTCTTGGTTCTCTCCCTTGGGTCTGTATGTCTGCTTTTCTTCCAATGCAATGTTGTTTTGATTACTGTGACTCAGTATTACATTTTCAAGACAGGTAGTATTATAGCTCAGGCTTCATTCATTTTTGTCAGGATTTCTTTGCTATTCAAGTTTTATTATGGTTCCATATGACCTGGTGTAAAGCTAGTAGCCACAACCACCATCACAGCTGCCTGGCCCATGCAGGTTTGAATTTGATTAGGACAGACTAATGAAACAACAGAGCCAAGAATTGGTGGACCATTAGTTTAATCCTAGCTTGCACCCTGCGGGCAAGAAATACACATAGTGGGAAAACACTTCCCTTTCCGTTCAGGGATCCTAAAGCCACTGACTCATCTGAGTTTCCTAGAGTCAAAGGTTCTACCTCACCAGCCTCATTCATCTCTGTTCCCCATCTCCTTCTCTCTGCACAAACTCTGCACAAACTGGCATCTTCTTCAGCACTCCATCATCTTGGCAGCCTCTCTTTGCAATGCTAATTTCAGGAACCAGAGAGAGAGCAAGCTCCTGGTCTGCCCCATTTTATAGTGTAAAAATCCAAACCTTTAAGCCAATATACAAATAAGGAAGTCTCTGATAGAAAGTCACTTATCTGAGGCATAAATGGAATTCCTCATAAGAGTGCACCACCTCAAATCATGCAACAGTCAAGGGTGTGGGAAAAAGCTTAGTTTTGAAAAGATCTTAGTATTAAAAGGGCTGGAAATGCTGTCTTAAAATTAAGCCTTAGGCTTTAAGGGAAGACCTTGCCTGCTTACAGCGTGTCCCCCACTATAAGCAATGCAGACTATGAGCGAGCAAACATATATTTCATATTTGAAAAATTATTTAACCCACACCTGGTGATATTTTAGTTCTATTTATTTAAAAATTGCATTGGTATTTTGATCAGTACTGCATTAAATTTATATAGTGCTTTGAGTAATATGGCCATTTTAAAAATGTTGATTCTTTGAATCCTTGAATATGAAATATTTGTCTATTCAGCAAATGGGTATTTCACATTATTTGTTAATTTTATTTCTTTTCTTTTCTTTTCTTTTTTGACAGAGACAGAGAGAGAGTCAGAGTGATGGACAGATAAGGACAGACATACAAAAAGAGAGAGAGATAAGAAGCATCAATTATTTGTTGTGGCATCTTAGTGTGCAATGATTGCTTTTTCATATGTGCTTTGACTGGTGGCTACAGCATAGTGAGTGACCTCTTGCTCAAGCCAGTGACCTTGGGCTCAAGCCAGTGACCCCATACTCAAGCTGCTGAGCCTGCTCAAGCTGGCAACCACGTGGTTTTGAACCTGGTGTACTCCGTGTTTCAGTCTGATGTTTTATCCACTGTGCCACCGCCTGGTTAGGCTGTTAAGTTTATTTCTAGAAATTTTATTTTGTTATTTTTATTGTAATTGCAAACAATTTTTTTAGTTTATTTCCCAAAGTTTCATTGTTGTCATATAAGAAAATAATATATATACATATGTTTGTATTCTGTGACTTTTCTGTATTGATTTATTATTTCTAATGGTTTTTTAGTGGAGTATTTGGGTTTTCTATGTACAGGATCATGTCATCTGCAAAAAGTGATGAGTTTACTTTTGGTTTTCCGAAATGAATGTCTTTTATTTATTTCTGTTGCCTGATTGGTCTGTTTAAAGCTTCCAGAACTATGTTGAATAAAAATAGAAAGAATGAGCAGCCATGTTTTGTTTGTAATTTTAGAGGGAAAGCCTTCATTTTTCAGCATTTACTATATTAGCTGATGGTTTGTCCTATATGCCCTTTATTATGTTGAACTAACTTTCTTCTATAGCCATTTTATTAAGTGTTCTAAAATAAAGCAATGTTGTACCTTATTGAATGTGTTTTCTGCATTTATTGATAAGAAAATATAAATTTTTTCTTTGTTTTGTTGATGAGGTGTGTTAAATTGATCAATTTACATCTGTGAAACCATACTTGTGCTCCTTCAATAAACCCCAGTTCATCTTGAGATGTTATTTTTTCAATGTGTTGTTTTCAATTTGTCAGTATTTTGTTAAGGATTTTTGCATCTGTATTCATTAGAGATATTGGTCTATAGATTTTGTATGTCTGTTTTTTGTCTTTGCCAGGTTTTGGCATGAGGATTTTGTTAGCCGCATAAAATATATTAGGAAGTATTGTTTCTTCTATTTCTCAGAAGACATTGAGAAAGATAGATACCAAATCTTTTTTGAATGTTTAGTAGAATTCACTAGTATAGCCATCTGGTCCTGTAATTTTATTTTTGGGGAGGTTTTTGAGAGTTGTTTCTATTTTCTTCAAGCTAAGGATTTAAGTTTTCCACTTCTTCATTGCTCAGTCTAAGAAGATTGTGTAGTTCCAGGAGTTTATCAATTTCTTCTAGATTTTTCAATTTGGTGGCATATAATCTTTCATAGTATTCAACTATGATGCTTTGTACATTTATGATATCTGTGGCAATTTTTCCTCTTTCAATTTGAATTTTGTTTATATGAGCCTTTCTTCTTTTTTCTTTAGTGAATCAAGCTAGGGGGTTGTCAATTTCATTAATCTTTTCAAAGAACCATGCCTTTGTTGTATTAATTTCTTATAGTTTTTTAAATTCTTTTTTATCCTTTTCTTTTTTAACTTGTATTTAATGATTTTTAGATAAAGGAGAGACAGAGAGAGAGAAAGAGTAAAAAGAAGCAGAAAGCATCAACAATAGTAGTTGTTATGTATATGTGCCTTGACTAAGGTTTCGAACCACCACTTCAGCAATACAAGTCAACGCTTGTGCCAGGTCAACCCACTGTGCCACTACTAGTCAGGTTGTTGTTCTCCATTATATTTAATTCTGTTTTAATTTTACTATTTCCATTCTTCTACTTTTTGACTTGCCTTTGTCCTCCATTTTCTAGTTCTTTAAAATGTGATATTGAGTTCTTTTCTTGGTATTTTCTATTTCTTTTTTTAAACTCTTGTGTTTTTAAGGAATTTACTGTTCCATTTTAGAGAAGATAGAGAGAGAAAGAGGAAGGTGGGGGAGAAACAAGAAACGTCAACTCCCATATGTGTCCTGACCAGGGAAGGCAGGGTTTTTAACCAGGGATCTCTACATTCCAAGTTGACAATTTATACACTCTGCCACCACAGGTCAGGCATTGTTTCTTGATATAAGCCTGTAATGATATAAACTTTTTCTTACTACTGCTTTTGCTGCATGCCAGAAATTTTTATATGTCATCTTGTCATTGTCACTTTGCTGTATATGTCTTTTGATCATTACTTCTATTTCTTCTTTGACCCAGTTATTTTTTAGAAGTATGTTGCTTTATTTTTACATTATTGGGGGTTTCTTTATTTTATTTTATTTTTGCAGTTGAATTCTAATCTTAAAACCTTATGGTCAGAATATCTGCTTGATATAATTTCAATATTTCTGAATTTGATGATGTCAGTTTTGTTATCCAACATATGGTCTACCCTTGAGAATGTACCATGAACATTGAAAAACAATGTATAATCTCATGTTCTGGGATAAAATGTCCTGTAAATAACTATTATTTCTATTTTTTCTACTGTACAATTTGAGGGCAATATTTCTTTCCTGATTTTTGTGTTTGGATGATCTATCTAAAACATCAACAGTGTTTTGAGTTCTCTAACTATGATTGTGATTTTGCCTGCTTCTGTTTTTAAATCAGTTAGTGAATATCTTATATATTTTGGTGTTCCCTGTTTCTATGTATATATATTTAGAACTGTTATGTCTTCTTGATACAATGTCCCCTTTATCAGTATAAAAAGTCCATTGTTGTCTATGGTTATCTTTATGGTTTAAAGTCAGCATAGTCAAATGTGAATATGGCTACAACTGTTTTTCTTTGAGTATTATTTGCTTTGAGAATCTTTTTACAACCTTTCACTTTGAGTCTATTTCTGTTCTTACAATTTGGATGTATCCCTTGAAAGCAGTATACATTTGGTTTTGCTTTTTGACCAAGTGTGCTACTCTGTGCCTATTTATTGGAGAGTTCAGTCCATTTATATTTAAGGTAATTATTGTTGCTTGAGGATTTTTTATAGCCATTTTATGTTTTGTTTTCTGGTACCTCTTTGTCTACTTTGGTTCTTTTCTTTTTTGTTTCTGTCAGTAGGTTTTGTTTGGTGATAGCCTATATTTCTTTTCACTGTTGCCTCTTTTTTCAAGTTATATAATATGGTAATGCTTTTTCATGGGTGGTTATCCCTAGGTTATTAAGAAAAAAGTGTTGCCTGACCAGGCAGTGGCTCAGTGGATAGAGCTTCAAACTGGGATGCGTAAGACCCAGGTTTGAGACCCCAAGGTAGCCAGCTTGAGTGCGGGCTCATCTGGTTTGAGCAAAAGCTCACCAGCTTGAGCTCAAGGTCACTGGCTCGAGCAAAGGGTTACTTGGTCTGCTGACGGTCCACGGCCAAGTCACATATGAGAAAGCAAGCAATGAACAACTAAGGTGTTGCAACACACAACAAAAAACTAAAGATTGATGCTTCTTTTCTCTCCGTTCTGTCTGTCTGTTCCTGTCTATCCCTCTCTCTGACACAAAAGAGAATCAGGAAGGCTGAGAAAAGTCTAAAAGTTTCCTTGTCTACATAAAGTAAAACAACATACAAATCATAAGCGTTTCTGAAGGAGTAGAGAACAAGGGAAAGAGAACCTTTTGTAAAAGTAGTCATAGCTGTAAATTTTTGCAACCTGATAAAGAAAAGTCACACAAATTCAAGAAGCACAGAGCCTTATTAAAAACAAACTCAGAGGAGAAAAAGATGGCAGCGGAGTAGGCAGATGCACAGACGCCCAGCTCTCACCAGCAAACTGGAATACAAATCAATTTAGGAAAAATCAGCATGAAAAACCAACTCTGAACTGCAAGAACAGCTCTCAAAAACCAAGGAGCAAAGAGGAAATCACAGGAGTCCTGGTAGGGAGTGCATGAACCTCCTCTGCTTGCCGGAACGGAGGGGGGGGGCTGAGAGCCCAGAGAGGATCTCAGAGTGAGGGGAGCAGAAACTACTGCTCACCGCCACTTGCCTGGCGACCAGGGAGCGAGGTGTGTTGAAAGGACCAGCATATCTCCCAGGTGGAGAGGACAGGGAGATGGACAGACTGTGAGGGGATAAGGAATGCAGGAGACGAGCTAAAAGGGTTGACTCATTCGTGCTGGAGGTGGCCATAGCTGGGGGAGAGACTGAACCTTTCACAAAACAGAGCTGAAGTGCTTCCGGATCAGAGATCTCCGGACATCTCTCCAGCTCCAATGAGCGCAACAAGACACAGCTGAAAATAAGAAGTGAGGAAGAGTGGCAGTAACTCAGGTCTCCATGGAGATCTGAGATACACCTCCCCCTACTGAAGCTAAGAAAACACCCTGCCCCCAGTGTGTCTAGCTGGCTAAAGAGGCCTTCAGAGTCTCAGGTTACACCCACCACATTCCTGGATACAGTTTCAAGGAAGCCCCCTGCTGAGATTAGTAAATAAGACTACTACCTGTTAAGAAAACAAACAAATCAAGACTTCAAAGATGCCCAAATCCGAAAGTGGATTACAGATAACAGCTGATACCAACCCAAGAAGACCTAGAAATAACACAACTGAAAATTGGAGGCAGACAACACCAAGCCTAGACTCAACCAGCTCTACAAATAAAACAAACAAACAAAAAAAGAGGATGAGAAGACAAAGGAGTGCAATCCAAATGAAACCAAAAGAGACACCTTCGAGAGATGAACTGAGTGATATGGAAATAATCAAACTTCCAGATGCAGAGTTCAAAATAATGATTGTAAGGATGCTTAGGGATCTTAGAACAACAATGGAGGGGCAGTTTGAAAACCTAAATAAAGAAATAGCAAGTATAAAAAAGAATCAGTTGGAGATGACAAATACAATATCAGAAATAAAGACCAAAATGGAAGGAATTAAAAACAGGATAGATAGAGCAGAGGATCAAATCAGCAAGTTAGAGGACAACAGGAATGAAGTCATGAAAGCAGAGAAGAAAAGAGAAAAAAGACTCAAAAAGTCAGAGGAAACTCTTAGAGAGCTCTGTGGCAACATGAAAAGAAATAACATCCACATCATAGGGGTTCCTGAAGAAGAAGAAAACGAACAAGGGATAGAGACTTTGTTCAATCATATCATAGCTGAAAACTTCCCTAAATTAATGCAAGAGAAACTCTCACAAATCCAAGAAGCACAGAAGACTCCATTAAAGAGAAACCCAAAGAAACCTACACCAAGACACATCATAATTAAAATATCAAAGCTAAGCAATAAAGAGAAATATTAAAAGCTGCAAGAGAAAAAAAACTTATCACCTACAAAGGAGCCCCCATAAGGATGACATCTGACTTCTCAACAGAAACACTTGAGGCCAGAAGGGAATGGCAAGAAATATTCAAAGTAATGCAGAACAAGAACCTACAACCAAGACTACTTTATTCAGCAAGGCTATCGTTTAAAATCAAAGGAGAAATAAAGAGCTTCTAGGACAAAAAAGAACTCAAGGAATTCATTACAACCAAACCAATGCTGAAGGAAATGTTAAAGGGCCTGTTGTAAACAGATCAAAGTGGGAAAAGAATACAGCAAAAAAAAAAGGAATACACCTTTAAAGAAGAAAATGGCAATAAACAACTACATATCAATAATAACTTTAAATGTAAATGGTTTAAATGATCCAATCAAAAGACATAGGGTAGCTGCGCGGATAAGAAAACAGGACCCATACATATGTTGTCTACAAGAGACACACCTTAGAACAAAAGACACACATAGATAGAAGGGAAAAGGATGGAAAAAAAACGTTTCATGCGAACGGAAATGTAAAAAAAGCTGGGGTAGCAATACCTATATCAGACAAATTGGACTTTAAAACAAAGGATATAGTAAGAGATAAAGAAGGCCACTAAATAATGATAAAGGGAGTAAACCAACAGAAAGATATAACTATTATAAATATCTATGCACCTAATATAGAAGCAACTAAATATATAAAGCAGACTTTGATGGATTTAAAGGGCGAGATCAACAGCAATACTATAATAGTAGGGGATTTCAATACCCCACTAACATCACTAGATAGATCCTCAAGAAAGAAAATTAACAAAGAAACAGCAGACTTATTGGAAACACTAGATTAACTCGATTTAATAGATATCTTCAGAACCTTTCATCCTAAAGCAGCAGAATATACATTCTTTTCAAGTGCTCATGGTACATTCTCTAAGATAGACCACATGTTAGGACACAAAAGTGCTCTCAACAAATTTAAGAAGACTGAAATCGTATCAAGCACTTTCTCCTATCACAACGGCATGAAACTAGAAATGAATCACAACAGAAAAGCTCAAAAATTCTCAAACACATGGAAACTAAATAGCAGGGTGTTAAATAATGAATGGATTAAGAATGAGATCAAAGAAGAAATAAAAAAATTCCTAGAAATGAATGACAATGAGCATACAACAACTCAAAATTTATGGGACTCAGAGAAAGCAGTGCTGAGAGGGAAGTTCATAGCACTACAGGCACACTTTGAGAAGCTAGAAAAAGCTCAAATAAACAACCCTGCATCTAAAAGAATTAGAAAAAGAACAGCAAGTAAAGCCCTAATGTAGTAGAAGGAAGGAAATAATAAAGATCAGAGCACAAATAAATGACATAGAGGCTAAAGAAACAACACAGAAGATCAATGAAACTAGGAGCTGGTTCTTTGAAAAGGTACACAAGATTGATGAACCTTTAACTAGACTCACCAAGAAAAAGAGAGAGAGGACTCAAATAAATAAAATTAGAAATGAGAGAGGAGAAATAACAACTGACACAACAGAAATACAAAATATTGTAAGAAAATACTATGAAGAACTGTATGCCAAAAAACTAGACAACCTAGATGAAATGGACAAATTCCTTGAAATACACAATCTTCCAAAAATCAATCTGGAAGAATCAGAAAACCTAAACAGACCGATTACACCAAATAAGATCAAAACAGTTATCAAAAAACTCCCAACAAAGAAAAGTCCAGGGCCCGATGGCTTCACAACAGAATTCTACCAAATATTCAAAGAAGAACTAACTCCTATCCTTCTCAAACTATTTCAAAAAATTCAAGAGGAAGGAAAACTTCCAAGCTCCTTTTATGAGGCGAGCATAATTCTGATTCCAAAACCAGGCAAAGACAACACAAAGAAAGAAAATTATAGGCCAATATCTCTGATGAATATAGATGCTAAAATCTTCAACAAAATATTAGCAAACCAGATCCAACAATATATGGAAAAAATCATACACCATGATCAAGTGGGATTTATTCTGGGGAGGCAAGGATGGTACAACATTCATAAATCAATGTGATTCATCACATAAACAAAAAGAAGGAGAAAAACCACATGATAATTTCAATAGATGCAGAAAAAGCATTTGATAAAATCCAGCACCCATTCAGGATCAAAACTCTCAGCAAAGTGGGAATACAGGGAACATACCTCAACATGATAAAAGCTATCTATGAGAAACCCACAGCCAACATCATACTCAATGGGAAAAAATTAAAAGCAATCCCCTTAAGATCAGGAACAAGGCAGGGGTGCCCCCTTTCACCACTCTTATTTAACATGGTCCTGGAAGTCCTAGCCACAGCTATTAGACAAGAAGAAGAAATAAAAGGAATTCAGGTGGGAAAAGAAGAAGTAAAACTATCATTATTTGCAGATGATATGATATTGTATATAAAAAACCCTAAAGTCTCAGTCAAAAAGCTACTGGACCTGATAAATGAATTCAGCAAAGTGGCAGGATATAAAATCAATACTCAGAAATCAGAGGCATTTTTATACACCAACAATGAACAGTCAGAAAGAGAAATTAAGGAAACAATCCCCTTCACAATTACAACCAAAAAAATAAAGTACCTAGGAATAAACTTAACCAAGGAGACTAAAGACTTGTACTCGGAAAATTACAAAGCATTGATAAAAGAAATCAAGGAAGATACAAACAAGTTGAAGCATATATCATGCTCATGGTTAGGAAGAATAAACATCATTAAAATGTCTATATCACCCAAAGCAATCTATAAATTCAATGCAATACCAATTAAAATACCAATGACATACTTCAAAGATATAGAACACATATTCCAAAAATTTATATGGAACCAAAAGAGGACACAAATACCTCAGCAATCTTAAAAAAGAAGAATAAAGTGGGAGGTATCACACTTCCTGATATCAAGTTATACTACAAGGCCATTGCACTCAAAACAGCCTGGTACTGGCATAAGAACAGGCATGTAGATCAGTGGAACAGAACAGAGAACCCAGAAATAAACCCACAGTTCTATGGACAACTGATATTTGACAAAGGAGGCAAGGAAATACAATGGAGTAAAGACAGCCTCTTTAACAAATGGTGTTGGGAAAATTGGACAGCTACCTGCAATAAAATGAAACTAGATCACCAGCTTACACCACTCACAAAAATAAACTTAAAATGGATAAAAGACTTAAATGTAGGCCGTGAAACCATAAGCATCTTAGAAGAAAACATAGGCAGTAATCTCTCCGACATCTCTCGGAGCAATATATTTGATAATTTATCTCCATGGGGAAGTGAAATAAAAGACAGGATAAACAAATGGGACTATATCAAACTAAAAAGCTTTTGCACAGCTAAAGACAACAAGAACAGAATAAAAAGACAAACTACACAATGGGAGAACATATTTGACAATACGTCTGATAAGGGGTTAATAACCAAAATTTATAAAGAACTCGTAAATCTCAACACCCGGAAGACAAACAATCCAATTCAAAAATGGACAAAAGAGATGAATAGACACTTCTCCAAAGAGGACATACAGATGGCCAATAGGCATATTAAAAAATGCTCAACATCACTAATCATTAGAGAAATGCTAATTAAAACCACAATGAGATATCACCTCACACCAGTCAGAATGGCGCTCATCAATAAAACAACACAGAATAAGTGCTGGCAAGGATGTGGAGAAAAGGGAACCCTCCTGCACTGCTGGTGGGAATGCAGACTGGTGCAGCCTCTGTGGAAAACAGTATGTAGATTCCTCAAAAAACTGAAAATTGAACTGCCTTTTGACCCAGCTATCCCACTTTTAGGAATATATCCCAAGGACACCATAGAACAGCTCTAAAAGAAGAAATGCACCCCCATGTTTGTGGCAGCATTGTTCACAATAGTGAAGATCTGGAAACAACCCAAGTGTCCGTCAGAGGATGAGTGGATTAAAAAGCTTTGGTACATATATACTATGGAGTACTACTCAGCCATAAGAAATGATGACATTGGATCCTTTACAATAACATGGATGGACCTTGATAACATTATATGGAGTGAAATAAGTAAATCAGAAAAAAAACTAAGAACTACATGAATCCATACATTGAAGGGACATAAAAATGAGACTCATAGACATGAACAAGTATGTGATGGCAACAGGGGTGGGGGTGGGGGGAGGGGGGGGATGGGGTGAAGAAGGAGAGAGGGGTTGGGGGAGGGGAGGGGCATAAAGAAAACCAGATAGAATGTGACAGAAGACAATTTAACTTTGGGGGAGGGGTATACAGCACAACCAAATATCAAAATAATCTAGAGATGTTTTCTCTCAACATATGTACCCTGATTTATCAATGTCACTGTATTAAATTTAATAAATAAATTAAAAAAACCTTAAAGAGGCTCATACCAAGACACATAATTATTAAAATGTCAAACATAAGAGAGAAAGAAAAAGAATCCCAAAAGCAACAGGAGAAAAACAATTAATTATCTAGAGAGGAGTCCCCATAAGGCTAACATTTGACTTCTGAACATAAACACTTCAGACAAAAAGTAATTGGCAAAAAATAATCAAAATGACACAAAACAAGAACTTACAAACAAGATTACTTTATCCAGCAAAGCTCTCGTTTTAAATTAAAGGAGAAATAAAGAACTTTCAAGAAGAAAAAAAAGAGAGAAAATAAATAAAAGACTAAAGGAGTTCATTACCACCAAACCAGTATTGCAAACAATGTTAAAGGGTCTGCTATAAGAAAAAGAAAGGGAAAAAAAAATAAATAGAAAGAGGGTTAATAGATTCAAAGAATAAAATAGGCATTAATAAGTACATATCAATAATAACCTTAAATGTAAATGGATTAAATGTTCCAATAAAAACACATCAGGTAAATTAATGGTTAATAAAACATGACCTATATATGTATTTATACTGTCTAAAAGAGACCCACTGCAGAACAAAAGGTACGAATAGAGTGAAATTATAAAAAATATTCTATGCAAATTGAAATGAAAAAAAGGAAAAGCTGAGAGTAGCAATAATTGTATCTGACAAAATAGACTCTAAAATAAAAACTGTAATAAGGGACAAAGAAAATCACTACATAACAATAAAGGGAACAATACAACAAAAGACTATAACCATTATAAATATTTATATACCTAATATAGGAAGAAACACCTAAATATATGAAGCAGATTTTGATAGGCATAAAAAAGAAATTGATAGCAATACAAACATATTAAGAATTTTAATACCCCACTAATATCAAAAGATGCATCTTGCAGACAATAAATCAACAAAGAAACAATAGTCTTAAATGGAACACTAGATATCCTGGATTTAATTGGTATCTTCAGAACATTTTAGTCCAAGGCAGCAGGATATAAATTCTTCTTAGATGTACATGTTACATTTTTTTGTATATATTACAGGATTAGACCCAAAACAAGTCTCAATAAATTTAAGAAGATTGAAATCATATCAAGCATCTTCTCTGACCAAAACACCATAAAAGTAGAAATCAACTCCAATAAATATTTTTTTTTTAATTTGAATACTTGCTGGCTAAATAACATGCTATCAAAATAATGAATGAGTTAATTATGAGATCAAAGAAGACATGACAAATTTCCTTGAAACAAATGAAAATGAACATACAACCCCAAATCTATGTTACACAGCAAAAGCAGTGGTAAAACCGAAATTCTTAGTGTTACAAGCATAAATCAAGAAGCATGAAAAAAAAAACACAAATAAACAATCTAACCCTGCAACTAAGAAACAAGAAACAGAATGACAAAGCTCAGAGAAAGTAGAAATAAATAAATAATAAAATCAATGTGGACATAAGTGATATAGAGGCTACAAAAACAACACAAAAGATCAACAAAACCAAGAGCTGGTTTGTTGAAAAGATAAACAAGATTGACGAGCCTTTAATAAGACTCATGAAAAAAAAAAGAAAGAAAGAGAGAGAGAGAATACCCACATAAATAAAATTAAAAAGAAAAAGTAACAATTAACATGACAGAAACACAAAATATTTTAAGAAAATACTATACAAAACTATATGCTAAAGATTAGACAACTAGGTTGAAAAAAATAAATTCCTAGAAACTTACAATCTTCCAAAACAAAATCTGGAAGAATCAGAAAACCTGAGCAAAATTATTACAACAGATAAAATGGAAACCGTTATGAAAAACCTCCAGGCAAACTAAAGTCCTGGACTGGATGGCTTCACAAGCAAATTTCACCAATCATTCAAAGAACTAACATAAATCCTTTACAAACTATTCCAAAAAAATTAGAGGGAACACTTCAATGCTCATTATATGAGACATACATTATCCAAATTCCAATACATGCTAAAGACACTACAAACAAAGAACACTATATCTCAATATACTTGATGAACATATATGGTAAAATTCTCAACAAAATATTAGCAAATCAGATTCAGAAATACATTAAATAATTTTTAGTGGGTGTTTTAATTTTTTTATTTTGTTTTTTGTGGAATTTCTTTTTTTCTTTTCACTATTTTTAAAAACTTTGTATCTGTCATTATATATCTTCATTTTTATTTACTATTTGATAGTATTTTCTTTTTCTTGTTAGTGGTCTTAACAATACCACTGTCAAACGTCATCAAGGGAGAATAAATTGAATACCTTGTCTACTCAAGACAGATACCTAGTTCAGAAAAAAAATCTTCGGATAATATCTCAATTACATGGACAACTTGGAGTTAAACAATAAAAAAATCAGAATTGAATTTCTGAAAATACTCAATGAGATGTGAGAAAACACCAGTAGACAACTTTTTTTTTTCTGAAGTGAGAAGCGGAGAGACAGACAGACAGTCTCTTGCATGCGCCAAACGGGGATCCACACAACATACCCACTAGGGGGCAATGCTCTGCCCATCTGTGTCTTTGCTCCAATGTTACTGGAGCCATTCTAGCACCTGAAGTAGAGGTCATGGAGCCATCCTCAGTTCCAAGCCCAACATTGCTCCCATGGAGCCTTGGCTGCAGGAGGTGAAGAGAGAAACAGAGAGAAACGAGAGGGGGAAGGTTGGAGAAACAGATGGCTACTGTGTACCCTGGCCGGGAATCAAACCCGAGACTTCCACAAGCCAGGCTGACACTAGTAGACAATTTATTAAGCTCTGAAAACAAAATGAATACTATACCAAGGAGATTGAAACTTTAAAAACAGAGATAAAGAACTCAATACATGAATTAAAAACAGAGGTAGCATTTTCAGCTAGTTGAACAAGCTAGATGGGGAGAAAAATCAGTGACATCAAAGACAGAGACATAAAGGTGCTACAGAGAGAAGAAGAGGGACCCACAAATTAAAAAAAAAAAAAAAAAAAAAAAAACTAAGTAGAGCTCTATAAGAATTGTCTGACTCCATCAGAAAGAGCAAAATGAAGATAATCTGTATATTATAAGAAGAGAGAGAGAGAAAATAAAATAGAGAAATTATTTACAAAAATGATTGATGAGAACTTCCAAAGACTATAGAAAAATATTCATAATTCCAAGAAGGAAAGAGAATGCCAAGTTACCTCACTCAAATAGACCTTCTCCAAGGCAAATTATGATAAAATTGTCAAAAATCCATGACAAAAAAAAATCTCAAGGCAGCTAGAGAAAAGAATAACATCACATATGAAGAAAAGTAGATTGTCATCAGACTTCTCAGCAGAAACTCTACAAGCCAGAAGTCAGTGGACCCAAACATTCAAAATATGACAAAATAGGAATGAACAGCCAAGAATACTATATACATCGAAGTTATCCTTTAAAAATAGAAGAGAAATAAGAATATTTTCAGAATTACAGAAGCTCAGGAAATTTAAATCCAGAAAATGCACACTGCAGGAAATATTCAAGGAGATTATTTAACCAGATATCAAGAACAAAATAAATCAAAACTATAAGTAAAAGCTTCAACAATGTTACAATAAAAAGAAGGGGAGAAGATAAAGATATGTAGTAGCAAAGGAGGATGAAGTGCAGAAGCACTCATAAGACAAAGGGATCTTGCACAGATAATAAATGTCCACTTAATAACCTAATGGTAACCACCCATGAAAAAGTCACTACTGAAATACATGATTTTAAAAAGAAGAAACAAGAGAAAGAATTATAGAATACCACTAAAAAAAAACAACTGACAGAAACACAAAGGAAAAGAACCAAAGCAGACAAAATCTGTCAGAAAACAAAATTTTAAAGAAGGCTGTAGGAAAACCTCAAGCTTCAGTAATTACCCTAAATACATATAGACTAAACTCACTAATAAAAACACACAGAGTAGCAGACTGTATCAAAAACCTAAACAAAACAGTATTCTGCCTTTAAGAGGTACATCTCAGCTGCAAAAACAAAAGTGTACTCAAAGTGAAAGATTGAAAAACGATTCTCCAAAAAAAGAAAACCGATAAACCAATTCTGCAAGCAAATAATAAAGAAAAACAGATTTAGCCACACTCATATTTTGCAATTGAAAGGATAATACTAGAATTTTAAGAAAGACTATATATCATCCAATTTAACAATCTAGAACAAATGAATAAGTTTCTAAGCTCTGGCTGGTTAGCTCAGTGGCAGTGCATCAATCCAGTGTGTGGAAGTCCTGGGTTTGATTTAAAGCCAGGACACACAGGAGAAGCAGTCATCTGTTTCTCCACCCTTCCCGCTGTCTTTTCTCTCTGTCTTTCTCTTCCCCTCCTGCAGCCAAGGCTCCATTGGAGCAATGTTGGCCCAGGGGCAGAGGATGGCTCCATGGCCTCTGTCTCAGGAGCTAGAATGGCTCTAGTTGATAGAAAGGAATGCCCCAGATGGGCAGAACATCGCCCCCTAGTGAGAATGCCAGATGTATCTCTGTAAGGCACATGTGGCTGTCTCTCTGCCTTCCCACTCATTACGTCAAAATAATACAAAAAAAAGAGAAAGAAATGGATAAGTTCTCAGAACCTATCCTAGAACCATCTGCCTTGGCTGAGTGATGAAGTAGAAAACCTAAATAGAACCATAAGCAGTGAGGACCTAGAAACAAGTATCAAAAACCTCTCCAAAAATTAAATAATCTGGTCCTGGACCATCTGGCTACACTAGTGAATTTTAACAGATATTTAAAGAAAACTTAGTACCTATCCCTCTCAAAATCTTCCAAAAAACAGAAGAATAAAAAATATTTCTAACACATTTTATAAGGCCAACATAACTCTAATACCAAAATCTGGCAAGAACAACACATACAAGAAAAAAAAAAAAAAAACAATGGACCTGTATCTTTAATAAATACAGATGCAAAAATCCTAAACAAAATACTACCAAATCAATTACCACAACACATTAAAAAGTAATACATCATGATCAACTGGGATTCATTCCAGGAACACAAAGATGGTAAATCAATCAACGTAGTAAACCACATTTACAAAACAAAGAACAAAAATCATATGATTCTATCAATAGATTCAGAAAAGACACTCAATAAGATACATCATCTCTTTATGTTTAAGACACTCAATAAAATGGGTATAGAAGAAAAATACCTCAATATAATAAAGGCCATACATGACAAACCATCAGCTAACATCATACTAAATGATGAAAAAATGAAGCTTTTCCCTAAAATCAAGAAAAAGACACTACCAAAAAACTATTAGAAACAATAAAGCAGTACATTAAAGTCACAAGATACAAAATCAATACATATAAATCTATTGTTTTTCTATGTGCCAACCATGAAACTTCAGAAAAAAAAAATTCCATTTACAATTGCAACAAGAAAAAAATAAAATAAAATACCTAGAAGGATCTATATACTAAAACTACACAACATTTTTAAAAGAAACTGAAAATATCACAATGAAATAAAAATAATATTTTATATTCATGAATTGGAGAAATCAATATAGATAAAATGGCCATATTACTGAAAGCAATATACAAACTTAATGGTATTGACAGGAAAAAAAAATAGATACAGACCTATGAGGTAAATATGGAACCCAGAAATAAAACCATATATCTATGGACAAATAATCTTCAACAAAGTAGCCAAAAACACAGAATGGAGAAAAATAAGCCTCTTCAATAAATGGTGTAGGGAAAATTAGAATGTCAAATGCAAAAGAGTGAAAACTGACTACACCTTGTCCCCCTGGTCAAAAATTAATTCAAAATTAGTCAAAGACCTAAACATAAGATCTGAAACAATAAATTACATAGAAGAAAACATAGGTACTAAATTCATGGACCCTGACTATAGAGAAATATTTAGAAATTTGACCCCAAAAGCAGGGAAAGTAAAAGCAAGAACAAATGAATGGGATTGTGTCAAACTAAAATATTTCTGCACAGCAAAAGAGCAAAAGAAACTGACAAAACACGTAGATAGCCAACCAAATGAGAGCTAATAGTCACAAACAGATCCTTATAAGGGCTTAATATATAAAATATACAAAAAAAACTAACAAAACTCAACAACAAACAAGACAATTCAGTCAAAAAATGGGTTGAGGACCTGAACAGATACTTCTCTGAAGAAGACATACCAAATGGCCAACAGATATTTGAAAAGATGCTCATCCTCACAAGCTATTAGAGAAATGAAATCAAAATTACAACAAAATACCACCTCACATGTGTAAGATTAGCTATCACCAAGACAGGTAATAACAAGTGTTGGAGAAGCTGTGGAGAAGAAGGAATCTCATTCACTGCCTGTGGGAATGTAAACTGGTACAATCATTATGAAATAAGGTACGATGGCTCCTCAAAAAACTAAGACTAGAATTGCCATATAACCCAGTAATTTCTCCATTTGATATCTACCCAAAAAACTCTAAAGCACTGGTATATAAGGATGCATGTACCCCCACATTCATGGCAGCATTATTCAGTGTACAAGATATGGAAACAATTATAGTATCCATTAATAGAGGATTGGTGAAAAAAGGTATGATATATATGTACATACATACAATGGAACACTACTCAGCAATAAGAAATGATGACATACTGACATTTATGACAAAATTAATAAACCTTGAGAACATTATACTGAGTGAAATAAGTAAATAAAAATAAAGCTAAGAACTATATGATTTCACATATAGATGGGATTTAAAACTGAGACTCATGGATGTAGATAAAAAAGTGGTTAGTAGAAGAGGGGGTTGTGAAGGAGAGGGCTTAATGAGTGGAGCAAAAAGGGACAAGTATGCAGTGATGGAGGGTGATTTCACTTTGGGTGATGGGTACACAACTTAATCAATTGTTCAAATGCTACAAAGATTTTTATATTAATCTATGTACTCTTTGTGATCAATGTCACCCCATTAATTTCAATTTTCTAAATACAATAAAGAAGAAAAGGAAGCTAGAAAAATGAAAATATTATGTCATAAACCATGATTAAGTAGGATTTATTTGGAAAGACTTGGCTTCTAAAATATTCATAAATCAATAAAAGTGTTTCCTCACATAAAAACAAAGAGAAAAATCATATGATTATATCAATAGATGCATAAAAACATTTGGAAAAGTCTAGTATCTATTTATAATTAAATCTACCAACAAAATGGGAATAAAAGGAACATAACATAAAAAGTTGTATATGACAAAGGAACAACCAACATCATACTCAATGGGAAAATATTAAAAATAATCCCCTCAAGAACAAGAACAAGACAGTGGTATCCCCTCTTTCACCACTCTTATTCAACAAAGTGTTGAAAATCCTAGCCACAGCAATCAGAGAAGAAGAAATAAAAGCCATCCAAATTGGAAAAGACGTAAGACAGTCATTGTTTGCTGACGACCTAATACTCTACATAGAAAACCTTAAAGTCTCAGCTAAAAAACTACTAGATTTAATAAACAAATTCAGAAAAATGGCAGAATATATAATTAATATTCCAGAAATTTGTGGCATTTTTAGACACCAATTATAAACTGTCATAAAAAAATTAAAGTGTAATCCCAATTACTACTGCAACAAAAATAAAATTAAGTACCTAGGAATAAATTTAACCAAGGAGGTTAAAAAGGTGTATTCAGAAAATTATAAGATATTGGAAAAAGTAACTGAAGAAGATACAGAAAACGGAAGTATATACCCTGTTCATAGATAAGAGGAATTAACATCATTAAAATGTCCATACTGCCTGACCTGTGGGTGTGCAGTGTATCAATCATTGACCTGGAACACTGAGGTTGCCGATTCAAAACCCTAGGTTTGCCCGGTCAAGGCATGTGTGGGAGTTGATGCTTCCTGCTCCTCCCCTCTTCTCTCTCTCTCTCTTCTCTAAAATGAATAAATTAAAAAATTAAAAAATAATAAAATGTCCATACTACCCAAACCTATCTATATATTCAATACAACTCATTGAAATACCAATGGCATATTCACAGATCTAGAACTAATATTCCAAATATTTATATAGAACCAAAAAAAAAACTTGAATACTTTCAGCATTCTTGAAAATGAAGAACAAAGGAGAGGTATCACACTACTTGATATCAAGTTATACTACGAGGCCATTGTAATCAAAACAGCCTGGTACTTGTGTAAGGACAGCCATACAGATCAATGGAACAGAAAAGAGACCTCAAAATTAAACCAATGCCTTTACAGTCAATAAATATTTGTCAAAGACACCAGTGTATACAATGGAGTAAAGACGGTCTCTTTAATAAACGGTGTTGAAAAAATTGGACAGGTACATACAAAATGAAACTAGACCATCAACTTATATCATTCACAAAAATAAACTCAAAATGGATAAAACACTTAAATATAAATCATAAAACCATAAAAATCTTAGTAGAAAACATAAGCAGAAGACTCTCAGACAGGTCTCCAAACAATATATTTCTGGAATATCTCCCTGGGCAAGGGAAATAAAAGACAAAATAAACAAATGGGATTATATAAAATTAAAAAGCTTTTTTACATCAAAAGACACTATTAATAAAATAAAAAGACAACCCACTGTATGGAAGAAAATATTTACTGATATATCTGATGAGGGGTTAATAACCAAGATTTATAAAGGAGTTATATAACTCAACACCAGGAAGACAAACTATCCTATTAAAAAAATGTACAACGGACCTGAATAGAAACTTCTTCAAAGAGGACATACAGGTGGCCAATACACATATGACAAAATGTTCAATTTCACTAATCATTAGAGAAATGCAAATTCAAACCCCAATAACATATCACTCCACATCTACCAGAATAGCTTTCATTAACAAATAAACAACCAACAAGTGCTGGTGAGGGTGTGGGGAAAAGGGAACCCTCTTTCATTGTTGGTGGGAAAGCAGACTCCTGCAACCATGTTTTTATCTGTAAAATAGTTTGGCATTTCCTCAAAAAGTTAAAAATAAAACTACTTTATGACCCAGCTATCCCACTTCTAGGAATATATCTTGAGAATCCTAAATCAGCATTGTTTGCAATAGTTAAAATCAGGAAACAGCCCAAGAGTCCAAGAAAAATGTCAAGAAAAGAAGCCTGAAGAGGTAACTGAGTCAGCCAGTTGTAGATTAACTACATCCTATAGTTATCTGAAAAGTTGCCTGGACTCACTTTCAAAACAAAGCAAGAAAAATGAGACTTGTACATAGATGAGACCAGTGATCTGGAAACCCCTTCCCCTTTGCTGACCCCACCAAAACTCACCCTCCTCTCCTAGAGTCATAAGAATGATGTATACCTCTGGACAAATGAATCACAAGCCCCTTGGATGAACACATGTATTCTGTAAAAGGAATATAACCTGTAAGAAAATCAATTGCAGAGAGCTCATGCTTGGGCTATTAGCCCCATGTGTTCCATGAGCTTTTAATAAATTCTCTTTACTCTGATTATATTGTCTGAGTGTCTTAAAAACTCCATTGGGTAAAGCTTTCTTGCAACAGTACATTTATTTAATTTCTTGCAACAGCAATTGAATACTACATGGCCATACAAAAGAAGGAATTCTTACCTTTTCTACAGCAAGGATGATCCTGGAGATTTTTATGCTAAGTGAAATAAAAACAAACACCCTATGATCTCACTTATATGTGGAATCTAATGAACAAAGAAATTGAGGAACAAATGGGCAGTGGTCAGAGAGAAAGCAGAAGAGGGAACTGGATCAATAAATGTGAAGGGATTAACCAAAACATATATACATAAAACATATATACAGATAATAAGGTGGCCATAGCCAGAGGCAAAGGCAGGTAGAGGTAGGGGAAAGGGGGCAAAAGGAGGAAAATAGGGTGGAAAAGACTTTGCATGTGGCAGAAGGGAGACATGATGCAGTGTTTAGAGGGGGTTATTTTGAGTAAGACTCTTGAAACCATGTCAACACAATAAATACCCTTTAAAAAAAGGAAACACTTATATTGAGAGGCATTGTAAAAAAATAAGTGATTTTGCCCTTTAAAAGTTATAGTGGGATTGCTGGGTCATAAGGTAGTTCTATTTGCAGTTTTTTGAGGAACTTATGACCCAGCAATCCCCCTACTGGGTTTATACCCCAAAACCTCAGAAACATTGATACGTGAAGACACATGTAGCCCCATGTTCATTGCAGCACTGTTCACAGTGGCCAAGACATGGAAACAACCAAAAAACCCTTCAATAGAAGACTGGATAAAGAAGATGTGGCACATATACACTATGGAATACTACTCAGCCATAAGAAATGATGACATCAGATCATTTACAGCAAAATGGTGGGATCTTGATAACATTATAAGGAGTGAAATAAGTAAATCAGAAAAAAACAAGAACTACATGATTCCATACATTGGTGGAACATAAAAATGAGACTAAGAGACATGGACAAGTGTGTGGTGGTTACCAGCGGTGGGGGGAGGGAGGACAGGGGGAGAGTTAGGGGGAGGGGGAGGGGCACAGAGAACTAGATAGAGGGTGGCGAAGGACAATCAACTTTGGGCGAGAGGTATGCAACATAATTTAATGACAAGGTAACCTAGACATGTTTTCTTTGAATATATGTACCCTGATTTATTAATGTCATCCCATTACCATTAATAAAAATTTATTAAAAAACAAAAAAATAAAAAAAAATAAATAAAAGTTCTAGTGGATTAATTAAAGAAATTCTACAGGTTGGAGAAGAATAAAGAAGAAATAACAAACAATTGCAATCTGGTATGAGATACTGGATAGAATTCTGGTAGAAATAATGAGAATTAGAGTAAACTTGGTGAAATTAAAATGTCTAATTTGAATAATAATATTGTATTAATGACATTTTTTTGTTTTGGTAACTATACAATGTTAAGGGAAAGGAGGATGAGGAATAAAAGGGCACATGCCATTTTGACTGTTCTATATGTATGAAATTACTTAAAGTTTATAAAAATGAGAAACCATATTTCCATCAATTTTTAATTTTACTTTTACTATAATTAAGAAGTCATTGTTTTATGGTTGTCTGTCAATACAACCATAACACAGGATGTAACACTTCTGTATCCCTGACCCTGATAAACCCAACTTATATATATATATATATATATATATATATATATATATATATATATATATATATTTACATAAAACCATGTCTTATTCTGTGACTATTGACAAAAGTAATGTTTTTCTTAAATGTTGATCATATTCTCCAGATTGGCATCTAATTGATTAAAAATAATTAATTTATCATATCTCTTTCTTTTGACAGAGACAGAGAGAGAGTCAGAGACATAGACAGATAGGGACAGACAGACAAGAAGAGAAAGAGGTAAGAAGCATCAATTCTTTCTTGCAGCTCCTTAGTTTCCTTAGTTGTTCATTAATTGCTTTCTCATATGTACCTTGACTGGGGGGTTACTACAGAGTGAGTGACCCTTGCTTAAGCCAGTGACATCGATCTCAACCCAGGAACCTTGGGCTTCAAGTCAGTGACCATGGGGTTATGTCTATGATCCCATGCTCAAACCACTGACCCCTTGCTCAAGCTGGTTAGCCTGTGCTAAAGCTGGTGATCTCAGGGTTTTAAACCTGAGTCCTCTGCATCCTGGTCTGATGCTCTATCCACTGGCCCACTGCCTGGTCAGGCTAATTTATCATACCATTAGACCATGGTGTTATATTCAAAGATATATATCTAAGCCAGTGTGGAAAAATTAGATATAAGAGGGTATTTCTGGAGGTTCCCAGTCCCATCAACTTGCTGTGTTCTGTGACTTAAAGAGATAATATGTGGCACTATTTCAGACACTACTGATCACATGCAGGGAACTTGACTGAAAATAAGGCTAACACATAGAGTAGGACAAATCCAGGATAATTGCAATGAATACAAAAGGAGCACTGGTAATGTTGCAATGACTAAAACTAGATATAACCCTAGAGCATAGAATCATTAATTTATATGATGTGATAAGTTCCCTTTTTATTGAGAATAGTTTGAGATGGATTCTTTGACATGTTACATAAAAACTTTTAACTAGTAGTTCATATTATACATTATTACCATTTCATATGAACATCTGCATAGTTTTAGAATATTTTACATCACAGTGCAACTCCCAATTAATTTGAGTTTGCATATAAAATACAATTTTTTTATTACTAGCCTTAGTATATGTCAGATACTGTGTCATATGATATGGTGGATACACAGATGTGAGATTACTCACACTTTCCAAAAATGGCCAGTTAACCACAAAAGTTATGACATTTACACAAATAAGTATAAGATAAAAAATGATAGAATTATAGAAGTTACAAGTTAAATGTTATAAACTTTCAGAAGAATATGGGATTCCTTAAGGCTCAGTAGATCAGGAAAGACTAAATGGAAGAGGTGTTATTGAACATGGACTTAGATAACAATTGTAATTTAAAACTTGGATATGGAGAGAAACTGTTAAATAATAATGAAAAAAATAGCACAACCTCAGATGCTTCCTTCAACAAGAGTAGTTCTATTATTTTCTTTTTAATTTTATATATACATTTTTGTAATATTGTAAAAAAATGGGGTCTCTATGAAATTTAAAAAACTAATTTTTTTTCACAACATAGGAAACCATTAAAAAAATTAAAAGACAACCCACTGAATGGGATGACATATTATACACCAATACATTCAAAAAACGATTACCATATTTTTCGCTCTATAAGATGCACTTTTTTTTCCCCAAATAATGGAGGGGAAAATGCCTCTGAGTCTTATGGAATGAATGTTCATTCTTTTAGCTGCTGCAGGAAACTGTGCTGGTAAACATATATAGAATGAATGCCAGTGGGTGTGTAATCATACCTGTCATAGCAGTGTGCTGAATCCCGGCATCTGCTGAGTGATCTCCTGGTTCTGGTTTCCACAGTTGCATGCAGTGCAGCAGGGAAGGTGAGTGAGGTTGTGTGGGCGCATTCATCTGGCATCATCGAGGGCAGATATGAGAGGTGCACTGCAGAGGTGGAGGACTGAGCTGCAGCTGCTGGAGCTCTGTGTGAAGTGCTGACATCACTTGCTGCCCATTAGTGCTTGACCAGTTTAGAGCACATATTAGTGAACCCCCCAAAATTAATAAATTAATTAATTAAAAAAACTTTAAAGAAGTGAAGACTCCTCTAGCTGTAATTCTTGGGGTTCTTACCAGACAGTTGCAGCCTCTTGACGTTTCCATCAACAAACCATTTACAGTCTTTATGAGAGAAGTGTGGAACAAATGGACAGCTGCTGGTAATCATGATCTGACACCAACTGGACAAATGAAGAGACCCACTATCACTCTAGTTTGGGAATGGGTGAAACATCATGGCAGTCAGTGAAGAATGAAACCATGGTATGGTCATTCAAAAAAAGTGGCATTAGCAATGCCTTAGATGGCACTGACAATGGCATCATTTATGAAAATATCAAAGAAAGTGATACCAGTGATTGTGAGCAACTGAGCTTCTTCAATTCTGACACCAGCAATGATGACTTCCTGGGGTTCCCGGACAACTAGAAGAGAATTTGAACATTAAAGTTACTTTTTCATTTGTTAATAACAGTGCTAATGGTTGTTAATACTGCTGTTGAGTTTACATTGTTAAAATATTATTGTGGTATAATTTATTAAATATTTTAACACACCATTTTGTTCAGAATATTTTTTTTCTCCTTAAAACCCTAGGTTTATCTTATGGTCAGGTGTATCTTATAGAGTGAAAAATACAGTAATTAAAATTTATTAAAAATTTGTAAAACAACACATACACACAAAAACAATTCAATTAAAAATCTGGCAAATGACCTAATAGACACTTCTCCAAAGAGGACATACAGATGACAGTGAATAGACATATGAAAAGATGCTCAACCTCACTAATCATCAGAGAAATACAACTTAAAACCACAGTGAGGTATTATCACAAACCTGTCAGAATTGCTATCATCAATAAATCAACAAACATCAAGTGTTGGCCAGGATGTGGATAAAAGGGAATTCAGGGAATCCTCTTGCACTGTTGGTGGGAATGCAGATTGATAAAGCCACTGTGGAAGGCAGTATGGAATTACCTCAAAAAACTAAAAGTGGAATTGCCTCCTGACTCAGTGATCCTATGACTGGCAATTTATCTTAAGAATCTGAACCACTAATTCAAAAGAATACATGCACCATTATGTTCACTGCAACATTATTTACCATAACCAAGATCTGAAAACAGCTCGAATGCCCATCAGTAGATGAGTTTGTACTTTTTCACAATGGAATACTATGTGGCTATAAAAATAAAGGAAATCTTATCTTTTGTGACAGCATGAATGGACCTGAAGAGCATTATACTAAGTGAAATAATTCAGTCAGAGGAACACAAGTACCACGTAATTTCACTCATATGTGGAATCTAATGAACAAAATGAACTAACAAGCAAAATAGAGACAGACTCATACATAGAGGGCAGGTTGACAGTTGTCAAAGGGGATTTGGGTCACAGAGGGTGTGGTTTAAAGAAGTGGAGGGATAGAGCAAAAAAAATGACAAAACAAACATAGAAATAAACACCAGAGTGGTGATTGTAAGGAGGAAAGTTGAGGAGGGTATAATGGAGTAAAATTAATGATAAAAGACTTGACTTGGGGTGGTGAACACACAATATGGTGTACAGAGAAGTGTTGTAGAATTGTGCACTTGAAACCTGTATAATGTTAACCACTGTTATCCCAATAAATTAAATAAAAAATAGAATATTGATCATACAATTCCATTGTTTTATTTTCACTTAAGAAAATAAAGGCCTACAAGTGTGAGAGTGACTTACACAAGACCACTGAGTTAATAGCAGAAATGTTAATATTTCAAAGGGAAAGAAAGAATGAACAATGACAAACCTTGGTTTTTAATCCAACCAATGTTATGGGTCAGATGCAAGGTCTTGGAGTATTTGCTAAAATTTTCTGAGAGCATTATTTTTCACTCATCTATATAAAGGGAATAATAACTATTCTCACAGGATTTTTAAAATTGAGTCAATGTATGTAAGTTCCTTAGTGTTTTATTTGGAATATATTGTCTTCATAATAAATGTGAGTACATCTTCATAAAACTTCTTAACTGCCTGTTAAATACTCTTCTCTATTAAAAAAAAGTGGTCCCAGCAGAATATTTTCTTCATAAACTTCTGTGATTCAAGCAACACACTGTGTAAGAATGGCCAAATTCATAAACCTGGATTCAGCTTATTGGTCAATGGAAGAGTGCAAAAGAAAATTTTGCACCAGGATGGTCAATCATTTCTTAGGTGGTTTGCCATTAAGTCTCCCACAGTGAGTGCAATAAACCAATCCAACCAAAACATCTTTTGGGAAGTATAAATGCAGAGGAATAAATAGAAGGTATACTACTAAAGTCAGGTTGCTGTTTCAAGTGATAATGAATAACATTTTCTCTTTTCTTGAAGAACAGTTATTGTCCCAATATTAGAAATCCTGAGATCTCAGAATACAGTGTGACAAATGAGATTATTTTTCTATTTTATTGTTATAAATGTCTATAAGTAAAAATAATTTGTGATTTATTTTTTCTTGAAAGCCCCCCAAATTTACTATCATTCATGTGTTCTCATTAAATGGCACAAACAAGAGGATGAGGATGGGAAAGGGAGAGAGGAGGAGAAAGTGTAAGCCTTTAACAGAAGCAATGAAGGAGACAGAAAAATCAGATAATGTAGAGTAAATTTACATATAAACACTCATTATGTCTCACAACAATGCTTATGCTATGTTCACAGCCATTCAGTGAGATAGGACGCATTTTGCAGATGAAGAAACTGAAGCTTAGGTAGTAAAGTAACTGTTTCCAAATCATACAACTTAGAAGTGGAGAATTATTTTGTTTCCACCACATCAGGCAACATCTGTATGCAAGTCAGTATTACTACTTTTACCTTTGTGAGACTCAGCTACACCCCCAACTGGTCTTTATCCTTCCTTGCTATCAAGAATATTGTCCTTTTACCCCCAAATTGATGTTTATCCTCATCACTTGCTTTCAAAGGTTATTATTGTGTATTAAGTTGCAGATCATTTCTGGTGAATTAAACCTTAACAGATTACTCTTTGCTAATGAAATAGCCTGATTCTTTCCATTGAAACTAATGCATTAAAGTATTTAATATTTGTTTGGTAAACTGCTTTACTAAATGATTCTTTGATTTTTATTGGTAATAAACATTAAGCATTTATGGCCCATGAAAGCAGCTTCCATTTGGCTTTTGTGGTTACTATTTACAGTTTGTTAATGAAATGTCATTAACATCCTTTAAGTCAAAAATTGTTTTGGTTCTCCTCTTTAACTTTTATACTATGGCACAAAAAATAACTCACTAAAATTTGGATGAAGTATAAGGTTACTAGTGGTATTTCTATAAAAAAATGATAATTTGATAAACCCAGAACATTTCAGGATTCAGTAAAAAAGCTCCAGATGAAACGTAGCTTCTTTTCCTCATACCTCTTTCTAGCTGCATGGTGATCTCTCTTTAGGTTTAGCATTAATAGCAAAGTAAAAAATTCTGACTTTCTCCCTTTAACTGTGATTTGATTCCTTTTAACCTAAATTTTAAATTTAACATTTCTGAATCCATAATTTTTTGGAGAACATGCATACTTACAGGGTAAATCTAAAATTTTTAATGTCTCATTAACTTTCTTCATGTTGAGCTCCTACAGAAGAAGAGAATAGGGGAAGAATTTGAAACTTATAAAGAAGGTCCTGAATCTTGAAACAATAAATCCTGGTGCTTAAGCTTGCCCACTTAAACTCTTTTTAGTCAGGTTTGGAGAAAGCATACTGAATTAATTGAGAAGTCCATTGAAGCAACTTTTTTTTAGTACAATATGATAAAGAAGAGAAACCCTTAGCCTGACCAGGCAGTGATGCAGTGGATAGATCATCGGACTGGGATACGGAGGACCCAGGTTCAAGACTCTGAGGTCACTGGCTTGAGCGCAGGCTCATCTGGTTTAAGCAAAGCTCACAGACTTGAGCCCAAGGTTGCTGGCTTGAGAAAGGCTGTCACTCGGTCTGCTGTAGCCCCCCAGTCAAGGTACATATGGGAAAGCAATCAATGAACAACTGAGAAGCCGTAACAAAGAATTGATGCTTCTCATCTCTCTCCCTTCCTGTCTGTCTGTGCCTATCTGTCCCTCTCTCTGTCTCTCTTATTAAAAAAAAAAAAGAAGAGAAACCTTTAAGAACATTTTTTTCTCAATTTGATTCCCTTACTCATTTTAATCTTTCTGCTTTTTGGTTCAAAAATATGGATCCTCAAATGATTGCTGAATAACCTGAAAATCACAAAAGGGAGCTAATTGCTAAAGTGGCTAGTTAATTCACTTTCTGAATTTAACTTTTTTCTCAGTTGTTGTAAAGTACCATACTTCACTTCCGCAGGTTTATGTAAAGACACCAAGTCCAGATGAATTTTTAAGGAGTTTTATTAAAGGAGGAGATTTATTAAATATGCCGGCTGCATATGACTAACACCGGGCATTGCAGACCAAAATTGTGTGTGCCAAATACATCACAGGCTGGTTATATACCCTTGATCACATATAGGCTGGGGAGAGCATGACATCATGACACAATTATTAACAAGCTCACACATTTGTTTAGGGGATCCACAAGAACATTAAAACTGTCAAGTAATATAATCAAAGGCATTTACAAATCTTTCAGTGTCTATCTCCTCTCCTTTGCCTAGAGGTATGTTACTCTCAGGATTCCACGAATGGAGGAGGAGCCAAAATCAATGTAGGGTGGTATGTAAATTATGTCCCTTATTGTGAGAGAAAAGAAGTTTCTCAGACAACCTTTATTCTATAGTTAAAACTAAATGACCCATTGTCCTTGTAAGTCAGGAAGCTTCTACATTCTTTTCCCTCCCCTCTCCAAGGAAAGGATGGGACAGAAAGCCTGACCTTTCTTCCTAAAATATCAGTATTAATTTTGCAGCTTTTTGGTACCTTACCACACAGGTATTCAAGGACCAGCAGCATTTGGGGGTGTTCTGACATTTAAGGAAGCTACCAATAGTATATAAACTACATATGAAAGGAAAGCAGATTTCCTAATGCACTTTGTCAATGCTCAAAAACAATGTACAAAAAATAGCATGAAAATCAAATGTCATATTCTATAATTCAGTTAATTCAATACTTTTGAGTAAACAGACACATATCTGGAAAGGTTGTATTTCCTGTGTTTACATTATGAATCTCTGAAAGTTAACTCATTTAACAGAGATATTTTAGTCCAACTTTCCTATGTGACTGTTGAAAAGAATTACAGTAGATACAAGTATTATTGACTTATATTGATAACAGAGAAGAGACAATTTATTCCAGAAATATTAACTAACTGTCTGGGTATTTGTAAAGTGTCTCTGTCTGTCATGTGCACTCTATGTAGTTAAAATGAAGTAAGACAATCAAATAAGTAAAACAGACAAAGGCCTTGGCCAGTTGACTCAGACTCAGTGCGAGATTGTTGGTATGCTGTGTGGAAGTCCTGGGATTGATTCCTGGAATGGGCACAAAGGAGAAGTGACCATCTGGTTCTCCACTCCTCCTCTCATCTTTCTCTGTCTCTTCACCTCCAGCAGCTGAATGGTTTGAGCAAAGTTGGCTCCCTGCACTGAGGATGGCTCCACTGCCTCGCCTAAGTTGTTAAAATATCTCAGTTACTGAACAATGAAGCAGAAGCCCAGACAGGTAGAGCATCGCTTGGTAGGAGGGCTTGCTGGGTGGGATCCTGGTGGAGGCACATGCTTAAGTCTGTCTCTGCCTCCCTGCTTCTCACTTAATAAAAAAAATGGAAAAGGAAAAAAATGTTTTCTTTTGAATACAATTTTTCTCTGTGAGAAAGCTGTTCTTGATTTTTGTTGATCTTAAAGGTAAACTTTCTCTAAGCAGCTGACATAAATCATAGGTGTAGTGGGTGTTTTGTTTATTTGTCATTGTTTTTAAATGAATGTTAGTATCTAACAAAAGTATTCATTTCCATAGTAATTTACAAATGAGAAGGAGATGGGGAACAAAGGTGAATAAGGCTGGTGCTGTACAAACCTTTCATTCTAGGAAACTCGGATAAGTCAGTGGCTTTGGGAGCCCTGAATGGAAAGGGAAGTGTTTTTCCACTATGTATTTCTTGCCTGCTGGGTGCAAGTTAGGATTAAATCTAATGGCCCTCCAGTTCTTGGCTCCATTGTTTCTTTATTATCTGTCTGAATCAAATGCAAACCTGCACGGGCCAGTCAGCTGTGATGGTGGCCACGGCTACTGGCTCTACAACATGATACATAGATCTGGGGTAATCATTTATAGTGCTTTTGGAAATCTAAAGTCAAAGAGGTGCCTGACCTGTGGTGGCATAGTGGATAAACTATTCACCTGGAATGCTAAGTGTAAGAATGAAACGGCATTTGATCACCAGATGTGCAGGCTTTATTAGAGGAGAAAGACCTGCCGGGGCACTCCTCCAGGAGAAGCACACCAGGTTACAGACTAGGGGTGAGTTATATAGAACCTGAGGGGATACTGAGGCAAAAGTCCTGGTATGTCCAGAATGCTCCTCCTTGGGGATTTTTGAGCATGTGAGTGTTGAATCAAAAGTTCTGGTATGTCCGGAGCCCCTGCTTGGAACGGCTTGTCAGCTTTTTGGAATTCCTCTGTCTCAGGGGCAATAGTCCAGTAAGGGTGAGGTCTGACAGATAAGTGGAACATCAAGAGGGAAGTTTGGAATACACATATCTATCACTAAGATCACAAGTTTGAAACCCTGGGCTTGCCTGGTCAACACACATACAGGAAAGAACTACTAAGAGTTGATGCTTCCAGCTTCTTTCCCCTTTTTCTCTCTCTCCTCTCCTCTTTTTAAAAATAAGTAAATGAAATAAAAGAAATGTAAAGCCAGTAGTCACGGCCACCATCACAGCTGCTTGGCCAGTGAGGTTTCCTTCTGATCAATAAAAGCTAAGGGAGATAAGGGGTGATAAGTGGAAAGAATGACAAATGGCCATTTTGCTGACATGGAGAAAGGGCTAATTTTGGTCAGTACATCCTTTTCTTTTGCTAATTAATAAGTACAAAAGAAGAGGCAATCCAAAATGCTGGGCAGATAAAATATATTATGCTCACTTTGTTAAAGATGATGCTGCCCACGTGGAAGCCCATCACCCAAGTGATAATATTAATTACCTTCTTGCTTGGGATGGGCGTGATTACATTAATGTGTATTAATTACATTACATTATGTGTTGGGGGAGGGCTTTCACACATAAAGATTTTAAAAGAAAGAGATATCAAGTTGTTCTGGAGGAAGAGTGATTATGTTCTAGGAGGAGCCCATGCAGTAGGAGAGCAGAAAAAGGCCACGTGGAGGAGAGGAGAAGCAGCCAAAATGGTGAAGTACTGAAGGAGAAGCCAGTTTGTGCAGAGTTTGTGCAGAAAGAAGGAGATGGGGAACAGAGGTGAATAAGGCTGGTGAGGTAGAAACCTTTAATCTTAGGAAACTGGGATAAGTCAGTAGCTTTGTGAGCGCTGAATGAGTGGGTTTGGAGCCCAGTGTGTTTTTACTTGCCCGCCAGGTGCAAGCTAGGATTAAAGATGATGGCCCACCAGTTCTTGGCTTCGTTGTTTCATTACGGTCTGTCTGAATCTAGTGCGAACCTGCATGGGCCAGGCAGCTGTGATGGTGGCCGTGGATACTGGCTTTACATTTGCATAGTCTGTGGCAGGATTCAATAGAGTTTGGTATGGAGCCACCACCTCCTTTGAGTGGTGGAGTAGAGGACTGGCTGCTGTTATGGTCCCCATGGTTGTCCTTTTGGGGGCCGTAGGCTGGCTGACTTTTACAGCCATGCATGAGGAAATCAAGAGTTCTGTGGAAGAGGATGCCTGGGACCTGCAAACCGAACAGTGGAAGGAGCTGGAGCAAACGTGGGAGAAAGATATGCCAACCCAGGAGCTGGAGCAAGCACTGGAGAAGGAGGCTGACCAGGTTTGCGAGAATCGCCTGGAAATGGAGCAACTGCTGGAGAAGGAATCACAGATTGTGAGTTGCACATTGCCCTAGACGTTGTGGAGAACCAGCAGTGGCAAAAGGCTGGGGCTGAGGCCAGAGCTAGAGATGTAAGGCCTGCTGAGCAAAAGGCAGCAGCAGCCCAAAGCTTGAGCCTGGCAGCAGGAGCTGGTCTTTTCAGTTCCTTTTTCGAGGATTAGGAGAATTTGGCTGGAGTTATGATTCACAGTCTCTAGAAGGTGAAAGCCCAGCAGCAAGGAGTACCTACTATTCCTCTGGTAGGTCTGCGATTTTGGCATAGGAGTGGATGCCATCATGCTCTCTGGAGCAGAGATGGAAATGCTGATTGCCATGTGCTCCTCTTTGGGACAGTGTAAGACCTGCCAGGATGGCAGGGATGAGGGGGGTGGCTGAGGACCCATGTGCTTAGACTGATTCCTGGACTAGGACCAGAGTAGGCACTGGCTCCTTTGTTGGATGGACTTATAGATTTTGGAAAATGTGAAATACCCTGATGGGGGTAAGGGGAGGATTAACTGGAAGCACTCCTCTGCCCCAGGAAGTTTTTCTTATGGTTAGAAAGAAGGCTGAGGACATTTTTTGCTTTTGGCAAAGTGCTCAGAGACTTGTGAAATTACCTTTGTAATTGTTGAAATTGTATGATTTGTCATGTTGTAATTTGTGTACTGTGCCTAATTTCCTTGTGCAGGAATACATGTAGTTTAAATTGTGAAGTGAGCAAAAGGGGTGGAATGTTGGTCAAATAAATTTGTAAATATGATATATATGTTTGCTCGCTTATAGTTTGCATTGTGTGTGGGGGAAAGGCTGTCAGCAGGCAGGGACATTATAGCCTAAGGCTTAGTTTTAAGACTAGGCCTTTCCCACCCTAATTGACTTTGTATCAGAGACTTCCTTGTTTGTATATTGGATTAAAGGCTTTGATTTCTACACTATAAAATGGGGCAGACCGGGAGTTTGTTCTCTAGATTCCTGAGATTAGCATTAGAGGAGAAAGCAGAGAAAGGAGAGCAGAGAGAGACCATGTGGAGGAGAGAAGTGGCCAAGATGGTGGAGTGCTGAAGGAGAAGCCAGTTATTGCAGAGTTTGTGCAGAAAGAAGGAGATGGGGAAGAGAGGTGAATAAGGCTGGTGAGGTAGAAACATTTGATTCTAGGAAACTCGGATAAGTCAGTAGCTTTGTGAGCGTTGAATGAGTGGGTTTTGGAGCCCAGCGTGTGTTTTTACTTGCCCGCTGGGTGCAAGCTAGGATTAAAGATAATGGTCCACCGTTCTTGGCTACGTTGTTTCATTACCATCTGTCAGAATCAAATGTGAACCTGCACGGGCCAGGCGGCTGTGATGGTGGCTGTGGCCACTGGCCTTACACTGACTATAATATTTTATAGGTCTATCATGATCTCCATATTCTTAATATAAACTTTGTTTTAGTAATAAAAAACTTGGAATCAAATTGAGACTATCCAATCAAATTCAGAAATACTTTAAGCTACTTTGTTTTTGAAATATGGGATTCTTCTGAGTTTTCAGGGTTAACTAGTAACCAATTTTTAAATATGAAATATTTCAATATTTCACTAAAGGTAGAAAACCAGAGCTTGTCCCAGAGCATCAAATTATTTTATCTATGAATTTGATTAAAGTGAAATCTCTGAAAAATTCAATACTATTCAAATGAACTTTTAGTATCTAAGAGGACATGTGGAACTGTCTATATATCCCTGGGGCATTACTGTGTATCTTAACTAGTAACCTTCCCAGGTGAAAGAAAAGAGGTATTCCTGACCTTTTATTTTACAGACATGCTGAAACAGGCATTACATGACTATTATTATTGAAAAATATTGGCAATCCACAGGAATAGCTGGTAATAGATTATGTGGATATGGAATCACAGAATGACATGAAATAACTCTCATATATATATATATATATATATATATATATATATATATATATATATATATATATATAACTTTGAAATTTTGTATAAATTTATTTTAATGGAAAGCTAGAATTATAAGGATTTTTACATAGAATTATAGTGGCTTTTATAAGTAAACTTGTATAATGATCTTAATTTCAGCTACTACTGCATCAGATCTTAAAGGATATTGGCAAAATTTGCCTATATTGTACTAAGAAAGACCTAAAGTTGTATTGAAATGCCCTGTAACAAACCATTAGTGTCAATATTTTTTTTTCCTTTCATGGAATTTTTTTATTATTATTTTCCCAATTGGTGCAGTATTTGGTTTACCATTAAATACATTACCCTCTGGAAGATATGTAAGCAATCATTGGTTTTAAGAAAGTTTTACTCTTTTAGGTAAACTGGAGCAAACTTGATTAACAAATATATAATGCTCCTAATATTCCCTCATTGGTTAACTATATATTCCTACCATTTGTACTTGAATTTTACTCTGAAGTAGGATGTGTCTTAGTTGTGTAGGGTTAAGAACAGATAAGTATCCCGCAGTATTTATCAGGGCTTTAGAAATTTATTTTTGTAATGAAAATTTTAATTTCTCCTAAATTGTTGGTAAGGAGAAAGGTAAATGCCCTTTCATATAATCTTTATACATATATATATATATATATATATATATATATATATATATATATATATATATATATATATATATTTAATCCCATTTCAGCTTTCTATAATTTTAAGGTGACCTGGATTTTTACAATAAAAAAATAAACTCTGATTTGGTTGCTTTACATTCTTAGACACTGCCCAGGCTTCCCACAGTTAAAACAGGATGAACTGGTCATCATTGTTGCCTAAGTTTGAGCTAGGTAAATTCTGTTGTTTGGCTCCTAGAAACTAGTAAATAGATTATTTGGAATGGGTCCCTGGTCAGCAAACCACGGCTCATGAGTCACATGCAGCTCTCTGGCCCCTTGATCATGGCTCTTCCACAAAATACCATGTGCGGGTGCTACCTTGATAAGGAACGTACCTACCTATATAGTTTAAGTTTTAAAAATTTGACTCTCAAAACAAATTTCAATCGTACTGTTGATATTTGGTTCTGTTGACTAATGAGTTTGCAGACCACTGGAATAGGTCATAATAGCCAGGATTAAATATTCCAACAGTCAAATTTTAAATTTCCTTATGAACCCATCAGGGTCCCAGATAAAATCAGGGGAATCTTTTATGTAGGTTAATTCTCTTCTAGCTTAAGGAACATATAGAATTGCTGATTCCTCTCTACCTGAAACCTGCTTTTTTTTCAAAGGGAGTTGCTAGAATTCCTGTATTATTCTCGTCTAAATTTCTATTTTATTTCCCCCTAAATCAGTAGTGAGTGGTAGTAGAAAAGACAGAGATAGAAGAGGAAGGAAGAAGGGAGAGATAGTCCAGACAAGAAAGTTTAGATAGCAAATAGTGGAGAAGCTGTAGAAGAAGAGGAATGGGAGGTTAGCATTAAATTAAAAGGCCTTCATTACTATAGAGACAGTCTCTAATTTTTTTTTCCAAAGAATTTTTGTACTTCTCCCAGAAGTGTCTATTTTCAATCAAAGTGTGGTCTACATTCATTTAATATTAACTTTAGAGCTGGTATTTTCTAATTCGGCATGAAGAAAGAAATCATTTAGGAGGGATCACAAGGTCCCCACATTTGTCTACTTCAAGCTGAAATTTTTCCATCTCAGTAGATACATGCAAGTTAAACTACAGGTTTATTAATTGGGGGCTGGTGTCCTTGGGACTTGTCAGCCTTAAAGGTATGATTTCCCATTTTAATTTTAGTTTTCTTGCATATCTGCAGAGTCTGAACAAAGCCCATTGAGTGCAGAACTGCAGGAAGTCTTGGGTCCAGTCACCTATGCGATCATAGAGTCAGGTGCAACTGGGGCTCAGGAGGCAGAACCTGATGTCAGTCCCTACCAGGAGGGGCGAGTGCCCATCCCTGAGGATGCCTGGTATACTGATGGTTCCAGCAGGGACCAACCTACCAAATGGATGGCTATTGCCTTCCATCCAGCCACTGAGACTATTTGGATGGACACGGGTACAGGCCAAAGCAGCCAATGGGCAGAATTAAGAGCTGTTTGGCTAGTTACCCATAATGAAACTTCACCTCTGGTGATCTGTACTGACAGTTGGGCTGTCTATCGTGGACTGACCCTTTGGATTACTACTTGGCACATTAACCAGTGGATGGTAATGCACCGTCCACTATGGGGTCAGGCCATGTGGCAGGACTTATGGGAAATAGGACACCAGAAGCAGGTGACAGTATATCATGTCACAGGGCATGCCCCTCTAGCCCATCCTGGGAATGATGAGGCAGATGCATTGGCAAGGGTGCAATGGTTGGAGACTGCACCTTCAGGTGATGTGGCACAGTGGCTCCACCGGAGCCTGCTCCATGCAGGACAGAAAACTATGTGGGCTATGGTTAAGGCTTGGAACTTGCCTGTGTCCTATGCAGAGGTACTTGCAGCCTGTGAGCAATGTGCAGTATGTTCCAAGGAGCACCCTTGGAGACCACTGGTGTCACCTGGACAGATCCAGAGGGGTCATGTTCTACTGACACGATGGCAGATAGACATCACTGGACCCTTACCAAAGTCAGAAGGGTACCAGTATGCAGTCACTTGTGTAGATACTGCCACTGGGCTGCTTGCTGCTTACCCCTCTCGTAACCCTGACCAGAGTTCAGTCATACAGGCTCTGGACCGCCTGAGTGCTGCAGATGGGCAACCGCTGGTCCTTGAAAGTGACAATGGTACCCACTTCACTGGTTCAACGGTGAGGCAATGAGCTCAAAAGCTGGGGGTGGACTGGAAGTATCATGTTCCCTACCACCCCCAGGCTGCTGGTATCATTGAGCATTATAATGGACTCTTAAAGCAGGGACTGCAACAGGAATGAGCAGGGTGGCTGACGCCCCATGTGCGTGGACTGGTTTCCTGGACTTAGACCGGAGTGGGCACTGACTCTTTTGTTGAATGGACTTACGGACTTTGGACAATGTGAAATACCCTGATGGAGGTAGGGGGTGGCTTTGCTGGAAGCACTCCCCTGCCCTGGGAAGCTTTTCCTGAGGCTAGAAAGTAGGCCGAGGACATTTTGCGCTTTGGGCAAAGTGCTCAGAGACTGGTGAAGTGTACCTTTGTGATTGTTGAAACTGTATGATTTGTGCTGTTGTAATTTGTGTAATGTGCCTAATTTCCTTGCACGGGGATTGTGGATAGTAAAGTGAGCATAGGGGTGGATTGTTGGGCAGATAAAATGTATTATGCTCACTTTTTTAAATATGGCGCTGCCCACGAGGAGGCCATCGCCCAGGTGATATTAATGTGTGTCTCTGTGGGCAGGTAGAATCCTTGTAGCCTGGGGCTTGGTTTTGGGATTAAGCCTTTCCCACCCATTTTGATGTGGGGCGGTACAATCCAATCATGCCTCAGAGAAGTGTCTTTGTATTAGAGACTTCCCTATTTTGTATATTGGATTAAAGGTTTGGAATCTACACTATAAAATGGGGGCAGAATGAGAGCTTGCTCTCTTGGTTCCTGAGATTATCATTAGAGGAGAGAGCAGAGCAAAGAGCAGAAGGAGGCCACGTGGAGGAGGCTAGGAGAAGCAGCTAAGATGGTGGAGTGCTGAGTGAGATGCCAGTTTGTGTAGAGTTTGTGCAGGGAGAAGGAAGCAGATGGGGAACTGAGGAGAATAAGGCTGGTGAGCTAGAAACCTTTGATTCTAGGAAACTTGGATAAGTCAGTAGCTTTGTGAGCACTGAATGTGAGTGGGTTTTGGAGCCCAGTGTGTATTTTTACTTGCCTGCCAGGTGCAAGCTAGAATTAAAGATGACAACCCATCAGTTTTGGGCTCCGTTGTTTCCGACCGTCCGAATCCAATGCGAACTTGCATGGGCTGGGCTGCTGTGATGGTGGCCATGGCCACTGGCTTTACATTATGGTTCAAGTGTGCTGCTTGTGGGTTGAGCTCCAAAGGAATTTTACCTACCAAGTCATCTGAAATGCTCTTATGTGTCTCAGTTTTTCTCCCCAGCTGCCTAATACAGCAGTGACAACTCGGAGAGCTAGGCAACCAACCAACCTTTATATGTGTGTCCCTGGACAAGTCAAATTTTTAATTACAGTTGAATTTGGCGGTCCCTATGGGGCATGAGAAATGTCCTCTCAACACCTCCACAGAGATTCTTAGTCACCTGAGAATATCCAAGATTCAATTTGGAGGGAGAAAGTGCCTTTTATTTTCAGAGCTGAACAAGTCCAGGCTCTCATTTATCCAGTGAAGGTTTTCTTTGTTCAGACTTGCTGTTAAATAGTTCCAATTGAAAAAGGCCAAAATTAAAAACCAGCTATCCATTATTTATCCCTCTGTTTCACAGACCTGAGTACAGTTTTTCACACAAATAAGACAATTATGGTTCACAAACATGAGCATTACACATAAATACAACTTAATACTAGTAGCAGAGTTGTTACTTGGATCCAACTCCAAAGACAAAGAACACAGAGTACAAAAATCAGCATGGCAAAACCTCAGAGGAATACAAACCAGATAAAAACAAGTTTAGGATCCAAAATTCCATTTTATATAAATTTAAATGAGCACTCCTTACATATTTCAATTTTAAGGCAACAATGCAGAAATGAAACTACTTTATTTAGTTCAATATTAGAGCTGGCATTTCCAACTTTTGCATGCAAGAATTTAATTAAGGATTCAAAAGAGTCACATTTTGGCTAATTTCAGTTGATATTATTTTATAGATTTATAAACATAGGTTAACCAATTAGTCAGAAATCACTCCAAGGGGACTATCCTTAGGAATGGACAGGGTGTTACACATTCTGTTACAATAGCAGACAAAAACAAAACAGAAACCAGAATCAGATGAACCAGAGAGGAACCCAGGATTTCAGTGTGTAACCAGACCAGAGACATATCTACCCAATCTCAGGGCATTTTGTGACAGGGGCACTGAAGGATGGAACTAGCAGAACTTCTCCAAGTAAGTACACGCTTAACAGCTGCTTGGGAGTACTGTAGTCAGATCCTCTAAGGTTCTCTAGTCTGGGACTAATTTCAAGGCAAAGAATAGGAAGAAACAAAGTGATTATTTTAGACGATTGTACCTAAAACAATAAAGAAAATCAGAAAAAATCAGTATTATACAATAACAGGGAAAGCTGTAGCTTTAATAGTATCTAGGTCTCCTAGCATTAATTCTTCTCAGAGAAATTTTTCATTAAAGAAGAAGTATGACTTCCCAGGTCCAGGATGGAAGAGATGGAAGATAAGAGGGGGGAGCCGAAGGCTTCTTGGGAAGCCAAGGAAGAGAAAAATATGTTTTTTTCTCCTTATCAGCTTCCTCAAATTTCATTGTCGATGCAACTGGCTGTTTAGGTTGGTTATGCTGAGATTTCTCTCTTACTTTCTGCCATGTTGTGAGAAGAGGAAGAGAAACCTCTAATCCTTGTTCAGACTGCCTTTTCAAAACTTTACCTACTAGCTTCCATAATTCAAAATCTAAGATTACTTCATCAGAAAACCATGGGCAGGGCTCTTGTACAGGTAGTAAGAGTTGCTGTAATGTTTTAAGCTCTACAGTACACTGAGCAGCATGGAACAAGTGTTGTAAATTTCTAACATACATGCCCTGCTGGTTGGTGAGCTCCTGACCCATATAGAAAACCCTCATTGACCTATGTGCCTTGTTCCTTTCCTCAAGGCAAGTAGGGACTGTTCCTTAATGGAATTCTCTGTAATTTTCAGCTGCTAAACTACTCTTCACTCACAGATTCCACATGGTCATGTCAGAGGTCACTACTTATACCACTCCAGCCCACTGGAAACTACCAGTGTTGCATGGAAGGAATCTACTCAAGACACAAACTTATGTCAAGAGGAAGAGGGGGAGATCTGGAAAAGGAGGCAAAAAGGACCTCCCAAATATCATTCTCCCTTAGCTTTTACTGATCAGAAGCAGAACAGAGGTAACAGGATTACAAAGTGGGTAACCCAGGTTATAAGGGGAAAGAATGTTTAATGGCCATTTTGCTGACATGGAGAAAAGGCTAATTTGGTCAGTACATTCTTTTTCCTTTGCTAATTAACAAGCACAAGAGAAAGGACAATCTAGAACTTCTAGGCTAATTTTCTAAAGCTCATTCATATACATTTTTTGTGTTTGCACAAAGTTCACTCACACACACAGTTTCTTGGTGTTTGCATCCAAGAAACATTCACTCAGGGCTTTTAACTATAGTTCCACAATCCAAGTCATAAAGGGTTCAAGGTTAGATGGTGATTCCCTATATCTTGCTGCATTTAAGATTTTCTCTTTGTCTCTATTCTTTGCCATTTTTATTTTAATGAATCTTGGTGTGGGTCTTTCTGGATTCATCTTGACAGGGCCTCTGTGCTTCTTGAAATTGTGTGACTTTTGTCGTCATCAGGTTAGGGAAGTTTTGCCGCATCTAACCTGCTGTTGATTCCTTCTAGTATACTCTTTATTTCAGATGTTGTATTCTTCATTTATGACTGGTTCTTTTTTATGGTTTCTTTGTTTTTTTTAATGCTTACTGTCTCTCTTTTTTTAATTTCTCACTGAAATCTTTCATTATTCCCTAAGGTCCTTGAGCATTCTTATAGTCCCTGTTTTAATCCCTCTTTTATCTATATATTTGAGAATAGAAAATTCCATATCTCACTTTAAGAAACCTGAAAAGTAAAAAATAATATTTTTAAAGTATATGTATATCACATGTTGAAATCCTGGTGGATTCTGTTGCCTTTTATATACTTTAGAAATTTCTTTTAGGAACACTCACAGTGCCATTGAAAGACTGGCAATTTTTGCTTTTCTATGACCTAGGTAAATCCTGTTGTGAAATACCAGACTATGACATAAATTTATCCATACTATACATCCAAATAGTTAACCTTACCCCACGTCTTCTTCATTTTGAGACCTAAGGGGTTGTTTTTTCAATTAACTTGATGAGTGAGTCATAATTTGAGGGGTTTCAATTTATTTGACCTACTAAATAATAGTAAACTAAGGTTACTAAAATTGATTAATACTCTTTTAAGAATATGAGACTATTCTAACTGACTTATTATCTTTCCTGCATACATAGCTAAAGCTGACACTAAACATACTGCTAATAAATGACTAAAACCAAAATAGTATACTACCAATATTAGAATATAGTACTCAACAAAAGTGTACCCAACTTTACTTTCATAACCATTTTTACCACCTCTTTCATTTTTCATTTTTGGTTTTGTTTTTGCATTATTTAGATTAGTTTTCTCCCCTTCAACTATCTCCTGCCTTAATAGGAAGATATTTCCAAGGATAAATTATTTAATTTTACTAACTACTCCATTATCTTCAGCATCTAGCTTTTGTTTCATGTTTTTCTTGATGTCTCTTTTTCCTTTATCTTGTATTATTTCTTCATTATATATCTATTATGTATGTAATATTCATAAACACTAATAATTACTATTATCCATATCATAGATAACACTTGCAGACAAAATACTTCCTAGGTGATACTAAGTACTTAATAAGTATTAACTAATTTATTCTATATAAGAACCCTATAAAGTATTATTATTATCCCCATTTGACACATGCAGAAATGAATACATTGAGTGTCTAGTGACTTCCCAAAATCTCACAGCTAGTAAATGATAGAGCTTAGAATCAATCCATGCAAGTGGCTTACAAAATAAGATATATTTCTCATGCATTATACAAAACTATAGAAAAATTAGAAAACACAAATAAAGCAAAGAAAGTAACATTTAAAAAATCTTATTTCTACCTGTCCAGGTAGTGTTGCAGTGAATAAAGTGTTGGCCTGTGATGCTGAGGACCCAGATTCAAAACCCCGAGGTAGGTAGCTTGAGCATGGGCTCTCCAGCTTGAGCTTGGGGCTGCTGGCTTGAGAGTGGGATCATAGACATGACTCTATGTTTGCCAGCTTGAGCCCAAAGGTCATTCACTTGAAGCTCAAAGTCGCTGGCTTGAACCTAAGGCCGTTAGCTTCAGCAAGGGTTCACTGGTTCAGCTTGATTCCTCTCATCAAGGCACAAATGAGAAAGCAATCAATGAACAACTAAGGTGCCACAACAGCAGGTTGACGTTTCTCATTTCTATCTTTTTCTGTTTGTCCCTGTCTGTCCACATCCTTTGCTAAAAAATAAATCTTATTTTGATCAGACATAACTCATTTTAACATTTCTTTGACCACATTGTTTTGTTTTAATAGAATTACATACAAACAATTTTGTAGTTAACTTAATGGTGTATTATAAACAAATTTCCAGGTCAAGTATACAATAGTATATATTCATAATTTATAATGATTACACAATTACTAATTATTTGGTTTACTAGTTATACTTATCCTGATTTGTTTCCTATTTTCCATTATTCTAATCAGCTTTGTGATAAAATCCAACAATGATGTATGTTGTATGTACAATTTTGTTGGTATATAGCATGTAGTTAAAGCATTCTATTAGTTAAAGAAACCTATGAAAAAGTAGAATACTTAGATTGCTATTGTTGTAATGCTACTTCAGTAATTTTTTCAAGAAGGTATATTATTCTATCAATTCAAATAGAAGTTGTAGTTACCAAATTTGCCAATATTATAATATGTACAAGATAGGGTAGTATATTTACATAGATTTTATGCTGAATATAAAACATTCTTTCACATGTCAATATACATATTATTAGTTGCATATATCAACTTAATTTTTAAAAAACTTTGAGCCTTCAAAAAAACTATTTTAAAATTATCCTAAGTGTCATACAATTGTATAAAATTATGCTTAGTATATGAATTCTGTAAATATTGTTTGTATTCTGTTCAAAATCATTCAGAAATCTCAATTCAAATTTTCTATAGATACGGCACCCAAAATAATATCATGGAGAGCTCCAAAGTAAATTTTTATCTTCAAAAGATTTGTTGCTGCAGCTTCTAATGGAGTGATTCCCAATGAGATTAAGAGGAAACCCACAAGGTTTTTTTTTAATTTTATTTTTATTAATTTTAATGCAGTGACATTGATAAATCAGGGTACATATGTTCCGAGAAAATATCTCCAGATTATTTTGACCTTTGATTATGCTGCATACCCCTCACTCAAAGTCAAATCGTCCTTTGTCACCTTCTATCTGGTTTTCTTTGTACCCCTACCCTCCCCCCACTCCCTGTTACCATCACATTCTTGTCCATGTCTCTGAGTCTCATTTTTATGTCCCATCTATGCATGGGTTCATATAGTCCTTAGTTTTTTCTGATTTACTTATTTCACTCTGTATAATGTTATCAAGGTCCATCCATGTTATTGTAAATGATCCAATGTCATCATTTCGTATGGCTGAGTAGTATTCCATAGTATATATATACCATATGTATATATATAAGCTTTTAATCCACTCGTCCTCTGACAGACACTTGGACTATTTCCAGATCTTCACTATTGTGAACAATGCTGTTATAAACATGGGGGTCCATTTCTTTGGTGGTGGAAAAATTGGACAGCAACCTGCAAAAAAATTAAACTAGACCACCAACTTACACCACTCACAAAAATAAACTCAAAATGGATAAAAGACTTAAATATAAGGCATGAAACCATAAGCATCTTAGAAGAGAACATAGGCAGTAAGCTCTCTGACATCTCTCGCAGCAATATATTTGCTGATTTATCTCCACGGGCAAGGGAAATAAAAGACAGGATAAACAAATGGGACTATATCAAAGTAAAAAGCTTTTTCACAGCCAAAGACAATAAGAACAGAATAAAAAGACAAACTACACAATGGGAGAACATATTTGACAGTACGTCTGATAAGGGGTTAATAAACAAAATTTATAAAGAACTTGTAAATCTCAACACCAGAAAGACAAACAATCCAATCCAAAAATGGGCAAAAGAAATGAATAGACACTTCTCCAAAGAGGATATACAGATGGCCAATAGGCATATGAAAAAATGCTCAACATCATTAATCATTAGAGAAATGCAAATTAAAACCACAATGAGATATCACCTCACACAAAACAACACAGAATGGCGTTCATCAACAAAACAACACAGAATAAGTGCTTGTGAGGATGTGGAGAAAAGGGAACCCTCCTGCATTGCTGGTGGGAATGCAGACTGGTGCAGCCTCTGTGGAAAACAATATAAAGATTCCTCAAAAAATTGAAAATCGAACTGCCTTTTGACCCAGCCATCCCACTTTTAGGAATATACCCCAGGGACACCATAGAATGTTTCCAGAAGAAGAAATGCAACCACAAGGTTTTTGAGAAAATATATATAAAAATATTTGAACTACAACTTTTATACATTTTGAAACAAAAAAACAAAAACAGAAAAGTCAAATTGAAAACATCCTTCAGTTAACAAAATTCTTCTGAGCTTATCAGGTATCTTGTATCTATAGATATATTCTCTTAATTAAACATTTTTGTCTAAAGAGAAGTCAAGTGATGATGCCAAATTTAAAATGTTCTAATTATGAGCTATAACTTTAAAGATGATTGAATGTAATTTTATGATAAAAATAAAGACCATATAAAAATAAAGACCAAGAGCCCTGGCTGGTTGGCTCAGTGGTAGAGCATCGGCCTGGCGTGCAGGAGTCCTAGGTTTGATTCCTGGCCAGGGCACACAGGAGAGGCACCCATCTGCTTCTCCACCCCTCTCCCTCTCCTTCCTTAGTGTCTCTCTCTTCCCGTCCCGCAGCCAAGGCTCCATTGGAGCAAAGTTGGCCCAGGCACAGAGGATGGCTCTGTGGCCTCTGCCTCAGGTGCTAGAATGGCACTGGTTGCAACAGAGCAATGCCCCAGATGGGCAGAGCATCACCCCCTGGTGGGCATGCCGGGTGGATCCAGGTCGGGCGCATGTGGGAGTCTGTCTAACTGTCTGACTGCCTCCCCATTTCCAACTTCAGAAGAATACAAAAAAAAATAATAAAAAAATAAAGACCAAGAAAAAAATTGGTATGCCATTATGGAGAGATAGAACTAAAAAACTTGCTGAAGTACGTGATTATACACTACTAATAATTATAATACTTATGATAATTTTAATATATAGATAATTAATTTAAATTAAATATGTTCTTTTATTTACATAGATGTTAGTTTACTCCTCTAGAAATAATTTTGGTCCCAGTCAGTTGGCTCAGTGGTAGAGCTTTGATCTAACTTTTGTGTGTTCCAGGTTCAATTCCTGCTCAGGACACACAGGAGGAATGACCATCTGCTTCTCCATCCTTCTCCTTCTCTCTCCCCCTTTCCCTTCTATTTCTCTATCTCTCTCTTCCCATCATGCAGCCATGGTTTGACTGGAGCAAGTTGGTCCCAGGTGCTGATGATGGCTCCATGGCTGTTCCTCAGCCACTGAAATAGCTCAGTTGCAGAGCAACAGAGCAATGACCCTAGATGGGAAGAGCATCACTTTATAGGAGACTTGCCAGATGGATCCTAGTTAGGGCACATGCTGCAGTCTGTTTCTGTGCCTCGCCACCTCTCACTTAAGAAAAATAAAAAAATAATTTTAATTTGAAAATATTTTTGAATGAAAAAATTATATTGATCAATCAATAAAATAAAATTAACTAGTAGGGTTGTAAATAAATATTTTAAACACATAACTTTGCTTAGTTTTAGTGTCTTTTTTTTTACCCTTCAAAGTGTCCTGGTTTGTATAATAAATTATATTATTATGCTAGTACTCAGCATTAGGTGAAATGTTGATGGGGAACTTTATATGGATGAATTAGGTTATTTTCACCTGAAGTTATACTAAAAAACGCCTTAAGAAACAAACATACCTTGTGGATTACTAATGCAATTGCTTTACTCAAAGAAATAAACTGATGAACAAAATAGAAACTGAAGCATGAAAACATAGAACATATAGGCAACTGTCAGAGGAAGGTGGTTCAGCGGACTGGATGAAAGACAGTGAAGGTATTAGGCAAAAATCACATGTACATAACAAAGAGATACAGACCACAAGGTGGCAATAACCAGAGGGAAAGTGGAGGTGGAGGTGAGGGGGGAGGAAAAGCGAGGGTTGGAGAAGGGGGGACAAGGGCAGAAAGTGTCTTTGCTTGGGGCAGAAGGTACACGATGTGGTACATAGATGGTGTTATATTGAATTGTATACTTATAACCTGTATGCTTTGGTCAACCATGTCATCTCAATAAATTAAAAATAAGTTCAAAAATAAAAAAGACAAAAATTTAATTGAATTCTAGTTTTATATGATGGAACACTCAATGAATTTGACTAATGAATATTGATATTAATGTGGATATAATCATTCTGCTAACAGGTCTTTCTGCTATTTATCTTCATATTTTATTTTATTCTTGATATAATGTTCGATTATCTACTAGTAGATTTTTCGGGAAATATAATACCAAATACTTCTACAAATCTGGTTGAATATATTGGTTTCTTTTTGTAAAGTTCAAATTAAATAGTTATGTTTGGTTTAAAAGTGATTAAATAATTAGCTTCATCCAATGTTTCACTTTCCTGGTTTTGTGTAATAAATAATCATAAAGACCAAGAAGAGTATTATTAAACCTCTTGTTTTAAAAATCACTTTATAGTGGAAAATGACTACATTTGTTTCATATATTCATGAACACCATCAACAATATTTCAAATTTTATACTTAATGATAATAATTACTGAAATGTTCCCTTTTGTTTCAGTCTTACCTAACTAATTTCCCTGAAAAATCACAGCCTATGTTTATTTCTCTACCTTTAACTATTTTTGCTTACATACAAAACACATATATAATCTTTATCTACAAATTTTTCTATTCATTAGTTTTAGCAGAAATATTAGCTCCTCAATATTATTATAGTTTCCTAAGTAGGCCAATGAAGTTTATTTTCTGTCTATCTTTGTTAATAAAACCCAGGGAACTCTATTCTTTTGCTATATATTATGTGCTTAACTCTAGAATAACCATCTCATAAATGGATACTGATGTATGACAAGAAAGAAAGAAACAAACAAAAATATATAGGCCCCCTGGTAATAAAGCATATCTACTGTCCATATTATAAATTGTATCTTTCTTAAATAAAATTATTATAAAAGGTAAAACACAAAATATAATAGAGGAGATAGTCAAGTGAGATTGTTAAAGAATTTTTTTTTGAAATTGTCCACATAAAATACAGAATGTTTTGAAGTTGTTTGAAATTTAACTACATTTCCATTTTGTTTTCTTGACTTGTTGAGTAATCTGTTTCATGATGTGTTTTTATAATTGAAGGATATGAAAAGTGAAATTGATAAAGATGCATAATTGGTTTATCTTTTTATTGCATGCTTCTGTTCAGATCTTTATGCTGTCTTCCTTTAAAATGCTAAAAAAAAAATACTTTGCAGATGGTGTTTAAAATCTTTTTCTCTAAGCTATTTTGGTCCAGAGCATTATGTTCTGTGTCTTAAAAGAAATAATTAGGGTCTTGAAAAGCAAGATGATGTTAATATAGATTAGGATTTTCTTTTCTAAGTTGAATAAATAAAACATAAATGGACATTTTAGAAATAATTTACATTCCTCCAGTTACAATCAAATACTTTATTCATTCCCCAGAAATGGGGATGAAATCTCCCACAAGTATTTTCGAAGCACACACAAAATAATAGTTCCTCAAATAACTAACAGCTTGGCACTAGAATTTTCAAGAGGAACATCTAGTCATTAAGTAATAATTTAGGTTATTTATATCACATAATGTTTGTATACTTTGTTTGATTATACCTGGGCTGTCATAGTCAACCAAGGAAATCATTATAGTTTGGTTGTTTTCCCTAATATTTTATAATTATTGACCCAGAAACTTAAGTAACTGCATAAAAAAATCAGCCAAATTATACAAATAATTGAAGTGCAAATTAGAGATGACTTGACCTGGTCTTCTAGCCCACTCATCCTGATCTTGGAATATGGCAAAATATTTAAAACAAATTAACATGAATCAATAGGTAAATAGATAAGATTGATATAATCCAAAATAAATTGCTTCAGACATGATTCATTTCAATTAGATCAGTAAAAATAATATTTTAGCCTCTGGAAATAATGGGACAACTACCTATCATAAATAAATCAAGTTTATTTGATTATTCCTTCTACCCACAATATATACTTAGGTTCTACTCTGAGCTCAGAAACAAAGTACGTGTTCTGATTGGAATCTAATATAAGCAAAAGCCATACTCTGGTCCTTAAGATACCTTTATTATTTGGAAAGATAAGAACACACACACACACACACACACATTTTGAACATAGACAAAGCAGATAGACAGAATTTATTAACCAATCTATATAGAAATGGTAGAAAATATGATGAACTTCCAATGTTTCTATCAACTGAAATATTATCATTCTCAAGATATTTATTGATTTTTTTCTTGAAAGTATTCCAGGTAATGTTTTGACATAATTAAAATAACAGAGGCATGTAGAAAAAAATGTTCATTTCCTAGATTTTATATTATTGCAAGATTTTCTCTATATTATGCTTTTATTTTTTTTTCCTTTTCTCATGTAATGAGCTTCACTATAAAACTGATTTCCAAACATTAATATCTTTTTTACTTGATCAAAGCTTATTATTTATTTTTGGCTTTGATTTTAAGTATTGCAAAGAAATATTTGATGATTCTTTGGTGGAAAAAAAGAAAGACTACTCGAGCATGATTAAGTTAGAGCTGTGAGAGAAGTAGTTTTAAATATTATCAAGTGCTTTGTGATAACTTTTAAATACAGTTTTGAGAATTCTGTTTTTTATACCTTATTATAGTTTATAAAAAGAAGAGGAAGAAGAAGAAGCAAAAGAGTAAGCTAATTATAAGATGTGGCTTAAAGAAGCTAATCTATTTTTATTTTCACTTCATAAATGACAGCAAAATTAAATGGAGACAATCATGAATCACAGGAGGATGAGAGTTGAGTAACTAATTGGCCTATTTTCTGTACTGTCAGAATCCTCTCAAGCAATTTTCTTCAATTATAACTGCAAATAAGCATGCTATTTCCTCCACATGAACTATCCATTGCCTGAGGATTAGCAATGTATCCTGGGATAACTCATGATGAATTGTTAGAGATCATTATCCACTTGTGAATCATTATGGGGAAGTCACAGTGAAATACCAGCATTAAAACTCTCTAAAAGTCCATGGTGAAAAATAAAAAAAGCAACAAAGAATTGAATTATGTAAAAAAGGCTGCCTGTCTTGGTTATTAACAAGATTAGATCAATCTACTAGCAAACTGTGAAATAAAGCAAAACAGAAGTCAAAATATTTCCGCTATATGCTTATCTCTCTGCTAGATAAGTTTGTTCCCTTGTGCATTGAATAAATGCTATGTTAACCAGAGACAGCTGGTAGATTCGATTTGGGTTGTGCCTTTGCTCTGTAATTTTAGTTCAATCAATTTTGCTACACAAAGTGACATATTTTCTTATACATCTCTTGGTTATCTGGGTTACTGTGACATATAATCTTGTCATCAACACATCAATATCCCTGTCATATTTTCCTAGAAGAAAAAGAAAGAAACACTATAGTTTTAGATTTTCACTTAAAAATTAATTAGCTAAATATTGTGTTAGCACCAAAATTCATGTTCTTTTTATACAAATAGGGTAGCAATATGACAGGTAGATTTCAGGAACTTTCAGGAAAATAATCATATCTTCTATGGCAATGTGTAATTGCAAAACAAGAAAATAAAATGCTTTGGAAGAACCTCTAAAGTCCAAACTAAGTATTTTTTATAATAGAATCTTAAGTTTTAGTAGTAGAATGTGTCACACAGCATATTAAAATCCATGTGATAAGAAGACATAATTTTGTCATATCTATCTCATTATGCCACCATGAAATTTAATTAGAACTAGTTAAATGGTAACATAGTGTTATTTAAGTTTATTTTTAGCTCTGTCCTTAAAGTATTTACTAGAGAATTTTTCAGAAAATGTGCAGTCATTAAATGAAAAAGGAACCCTCATTCACTGTTGGTGGGAATGTAAAGTAGTACAACCATTATGGAAGAAAGTATGGTGGTTCCTCAAAAAACTGAAAATAGAACTACCTTATGACCCAGCAATCCCTCTACTGGGTATATACCCCCAAAACTCAGAAACATTGACACATAAAGACAAATGCAGCCCCATGTTCACTGCAGCATTGTTCACAGTGGCCAAGACATGGAAACAACCAAAAAGCCCTTCAATAGAAGACTGGATAAAGAAGATGTGGCACATATACACTATGGAATACTACTCAGCCATAAGAAATAATGACATCGGATCATTTACAACAAAATGGTAGGATCTTGATAACATCATACAAAGTGAAATACGTAAATCAGAAAAAACTAAGAAATGTATTATTCCATACGTAGGTGGGACATAAAAACGAGACTAAGAGACATTGATAAGAGTGTGGTGGTTGGGGGAGGGAGGGAGAGGAAAAGGGGGAGGGGGAGGGGCACAAAAAAAACTAGATAGAAGGTAACGGAGGACAATCTGACTTTGGGTGATGGGTATGCAACATAATTGAATGACAAGATAACCTGGACATGTTTTCTTTGAATATATGTACCCTGATTTATTGATGTCACCCTAGTAAAATTAATAATAAATAAATAAATAAATAAATGTTCAAGAATGAAATTTTAAAAACTTAGACATACATATTAGGTAAGGCACAAAGATTTACAAGTAAAGAGGGTAGGGTACAGCTTAGAATATATAAACACATTATATATTCTTGAAAAGCAGTTGATTGAATTAATTTAAGGACTATTCATCACCTCAAAGTCATATTTATTCTTTAGTTTATTTTTCCTTGAGATTAGTTTAAATGTTACCACAGAAAATATGCACATCAAAGTTTAATGGTGGAAGATTTAATTGCCTTTCAGTCATTTCTTTTCAATTGAGACAAAGAGAGAGTCAGAGAGAGGGACAGATAACGACAGACAGACAGGAAGGGAGAGAGATGAGAATCATCAATTCTTTGCTGCACCTTCTTAGTTGTTCAGAGTTTGCGTTCTCATATGTCCTTTGACTGGAGGGCTACCCTTAATCAAGCCAGCCACTTTGGGCTCAAGCCAGAGACCATGGGATCATGTCTATGTTCCCACACTCAAGCCAGCAACCCTGTACTCAAGCTGGTGATCCCGTGCTCAACCTGGATGAGCCCGCACTCAAGCCGGCCACCTCGAGGTTTCAAACCTGAGTCCTCAGCATCCCAGTCTTATGCTCTATCCACTGTGCCACCACCTGGTTAGGCTAATTGTCTTTTGGTCTTCTTAATGCTTCATATTGTTAATAATTTTTTACATATTTGAGCACCATAATCAAAATAATTCAATTTAGAGGAAGTAAAAGTTGACATTTTTAAAACAATAAGGCAAAACATGTTTTTGCTGTGAATCAGTCAAAATTACCACATGTATGTAATAAATTAATCTAGGTGGGGGTTTGAGAATGTTAATTATTTTTAGAATTGTAGTTAAACTAAAATTATATGATCTGATAATTTACTCTTTCTAGATTTTAAGCTCTGTGAAAGCATTCTTCACTATTTGTTAACCTCATACTCTAGTGCTCATAGAGTACTTATCAAAATGGTGTTTGCTCAATAAATACTTGTTGAAAAAATGTTTAAATGACTCATTAAAAATGGGTTCAAGCCCTGGCCGGTTGGCTCAGCGGTAGAGCGTCGGCCTAGCGTGCGGAGGACCCGGGTTCGATTCCCGGCCAGGGCACACAGGAGAAGCGCCCATTTGCTTCTCCACCCCTCCGCCGCGCTTTCCTCTCTGTCTCTCTCTTCCCCTCCCGCAGCCGAGGCTCCATTGGAGCAAAGATGGCCCGGGCGCTGGGGATGGCTCTGTGGCCTCTGCCCCAGGCGCTAGAGTGGCTCTGGTCGCAATATGGCGACGCCCAGGATGGGCAGAGCATCGCCCCCTGGTGGGCAGAGCGTCGCCCCCTGGTGGGCGTGCCAGGTGGATCCCGGTCGGGCGCATGCGGGAGTCTGTCTGACTGTCTCTCCCTGTTTCCAGCTTCAGAAAAATGAAAAAAAAAAAAAAATGGGTTCATAAGATGTAAAATGTCTTGCTGGCTTAATTTTTGTCTTGAATTTACTGGGTAACACTGGCAAACAAAATTATACAGGTTTCAGGTGCAAAATTCTGCAACACATCATCTGTACACTATTGTGCATTTATCACCCAAAGCCAAGTTTCCATGCAACTCCTTTCATCCCCTCTATTGCTTCTTCCAATTCTTCCCACCCTCCTCCCTCTGTCATTCATCACACCAATGTCATACTACATTGAAAACTTGAAGCTTATCTACAAACCTTTGTAAGACAGTATAACGTAAAAAATATTAATTATTTACAAGAAACACTTGTTCCATTTGTAATAGTGGCAAAGATAATTTGAATTCACACACACATAAAGTTATGCTGTCACGTTTTAAGAAACAAGTATTTTGCTAACTCTTTTTGAAAACATGCCTTATAAACACCTTTTTAAGGTTAGGTGATTAATTTCATTGTTGCTGAACAATTTATCATGTCATTTAAGAGAAAAAGACAATGTTGATTTATTAAAAGCCATACTAATAAATATATATATTTTTGTGACAGAGAGAGAGAGAGAGAGAGAGAGAGAGAGAGAGAGAGAAAGAGATGGACAGGAACAGAGAGGAAGGGAGAGAGATGAAAAGCATAATTCTTCATTGTGGCATCTTAATTGTTCATTGACTCCTTTCTCATGTGTGCCATGATCGAAGGGCTACAGCAGAGGGGGAGTCATGCCTTGCTCAAGCCAGTGACCTTAGGCTCAAGCCAGGGACCATAGGGTCACATCTATGATCCCATGCTCAAGCCAGGGACACAGCACTCAAGCTGGTGAGCCTGCACTCAAGTTGAGGACCTCGGGATTTCAAACCTGGGTCCTAATAATGCCAGGCTGATGCTGTATCTATTGTGCCACTGACTGTTCAAGCTGCTAATATTTTTTTCCAAATAAAAAAATATTTCTTTTGAGCCTGGCCAGGCAGTGGCGCAGTGAATAGAGCATTGGACTGGGACGCAAAGAACTCAGGTTCAAAACCCGAAGTCGCCAGCTTGAGCATGGGCTCATCTGGTTTGAGCAAGGCTCACCAGCTTGAGTCCAAGGTTGCTGGCTGTTCAGTCACTTTGTCTGCTGTAGCCCACCATCAAGGCACATATGAAAAAGCAATCAATGAACAACTAAGGTGCCACAACAAAGAATCGATGCTTCTCATTCTCTCCCTTCCTGTCTGTCTGTCCGTCTCTCTGTCTCTCTTTGTCTCTGTCACACACACAAAAAAATATTTCTCTTGAGAATTTGGTGGAAGTTATAAATTTCTACTTCTACATAAATGGTAATAACAAACTAAATAGAAAACAAACCACTAAAAACTTAAAAAGAGCTTACAATATTTGTTGAAATGGACTCAATAGAAGAGACATAGAAACTGACATGTTCAGATAACAATATTTAATTTTACTTAATAGAACAAGCCAATATTTACAGGTTCAGAAAAATAAAACAATTTCTAGTATAATATCTGCTTAATTTTTAACTGAAAATGTTAAAATTTTGAATTCTTAATATTGTTTTTTATTTTGATCTTTCTTTGCTATGTTTCTTTTTTTACCTTCTACCTATTTTTTAATTTGGCATGATATATTTCTATTATTATTTAGAAAGTTAAATGTAACAGGAGGACATTGATAAATAAGAGTACATATGTTTCAATTAAACATTTCTATACCATTTGAATGATTCTGTTTGTTGTGTACCCATCACCTAAAGTCAAATCATTTTTGTCAATATTTGTCCCTATTTACTCCCTTCCCCTCACCCTCTCCCCCACATTCCCCTCCCACTGATAACCACTTAACTTTTCTCTTTGTTCATGAGTCTCAGTTATATATCCCACCTATGTGTGAAATCATATAGTTCTTAGCTTTTTCTGATTTACTTATTTCATTCAGTACAATGTTTTCAAGGTCCATCCATGTTGTCATAATTGGCAATATGTCATCATTTCTTATGGCTGAGTATTATTCCATTGTATATATGTACCATATTTTTCTTTTTCTTTTTTTTAACAGAGACAGGAGAGTCAGAGAGAGGGACAGACAGATAAAAAGGGAGAGAGATGGGAAGCATCAATTCTTAATTGCAGCTTTTTAGTTGTTCATTGATTACTTTCTCATATGTACCTTGACTGCGGGGTTAGAGCAGAGTGAGTGACCCCTTCATCAAGCCAGCAACCTTGGGCTGAAGCCAGCCACCTTGGATTCAAGACAGCGATCTGTAGGCTCAACCAGGACCATGGGGTCATGGCTATGATCCCACGCTAAAGCCAGCTACCCCATGCTCAAGCTGGTGAGCCCACTTTGAAGCGAGCGACCTTGGCATTTTGAACCTGGTCCTCTACATCCCAGTCTGACACTCTGTCCACTGTGCCATTGCCTGATCAGGCATGTACAACATCTTTATTCAATCTTCTATCAATGGGCACTTTGGTTGGTCACTTTGAAAAATGCTGTGATGAACATGGAAGTTCATGTGTCTTTTTGAATTTTTGGGAAAGATACTGAGTAGAGGGATTGCTGGGTAGTATGGCAGTGCTATATTTAATTTTTAGAGGAAGCACCATACTTTCTACCACATTGATTATAATAGTTGCATTCCCATCAGCAGTGAATGAGGGTTCCCTTTTCTCCACAGCCTCTCCAACACTTGTTTTTGCCTGTCTTGTGATAATACCCAACCTAACAGGTGTGAGATGATATCTAGTAGTTATGATCTGCATTTCTCTAATAGCTAGTGAAGATAAGCTTCTTTTTACATATCTATTGTACACTTATATGTCTTCTTATAAGAAGTGTGTGTTCAGGTCCTCTTAGAATTTTTTAATTGAGTTGTTTCCTTGTTTGTTGCTGAGTTTTGTGAGTTCTTTATATATTTTGGCTATTAACCCCTTACTGGGATTATTGTTTGCAAATAACATCTCCGATTTGGTTGGCTGCTTATTTATTTTGTTCTCATTTTCTTTTGCTGTGCAGAAGCCTTTTAGTTTGTTTAGTACCATTCATTTATTTTTGCCTTTACTTCCCTTGCCTTTGGAGTCAAGTTCATCAATTGTTCTCTATGGCCAAGGACATGTGTTTAGTACCTATATTTTCTTCTATGTAATTTATTGTTTCAGAGCTAATATTTAGGTTTTTGATACATTTTGAATTAAATATTGTGCAGGGAGACAAGGTGTAGTAAGTTTTCATTCTTTTACATATGGCTTTTCAATATTCCCAGCACCACTGAAGCTTTCTTTTCTCATTGTGTGTTTTTGGCTCCTTTGTTGAAGATTATTTGTCTGTGTGTGTGTGTGTGTGTGTGTGTGTGTGTGTGTGTGTTATATTTCTGGACTCTTGATTCTGTTCCATTGGTATGTATGTCATTTTTTTCTGCCAAAATCGCACTGTTTTGATAATCATGGCTCTAAGTATAATTTGAAGTCAGGTAGTGTGATACCTCCAGCTTACTTCTTTCTATCAGAATTGCTTTCACGTTTCGGGTTTTTTTATGGTTCCATACAAACTTAGTGGATTTTTGTTCTATTTCTTTAAAAAATGACAATAGGTTTTTTATGGGGATTGCATTAAATTTGTATATTGTTTTGTATATTTGTATATTAATATGGCCATTTAACTATGTTGATTGTTTGAATCCATAAACTTAGGTTATTTTTAATTTCATTGCGTCTTTTTCTATTTCTTTCTTTATGTTTTGTAGTTTTCAATATATAAGTCCTTCACAGTCTTTGTTAAGTTTATTACTAAGTATTTTAGTTTTGTTGTTGCAATTTTAAAATGAATTGTTTTTATGAGTTAATTTTTCACTGTTTCATCATTGGCATATAGGAAAGCAACACAGTTTTGCATATTGATTTTGTATCCTGTAACTTTATTGGATTATAATTTCTAATTGTTTGTTCAGTGGATTCACTAGGGTTTTCTATATAGAGGATTATGTCATCACCAAAAGTGATACCTTTACTTTTGCCGATATGGATGTCTTTTATTTCTTTCTCTTGCCTGATCATTCTGGCTAAAACTTCCAGAACTATGTTGTATAAGAGTGTCTGAAGCCTTGTCTTGCTCCTGATTTTAAAGGAAAAGCCTTCATTTGTTCTCAATTTATTATATATTAGCTGATGATTTGTCATATATGGCCTTTATTATATTGAAGTATTTTCCTTTTATACCCATTTTATTGACTCTTTTAAACATAAATGGATGTTGTATCTTATCTAATGCCTTATCTATGGATAAGATCATAAGAATTTTGCTCTCTGTGTGTTGTTGATTTGCTGTGTTACATGAATCTATTTACCTATGTTGAACCATCCTTATGCTCCTGGAATGAATTCCACTTGATGGTGATGTAATATTTTTTTAATGTGTTATTGTATTTGCTTTCCTAGTACTTTGTTTAGGATTTTTGCATCTGTATTCATTAGAGATATTGGTCTGTAGTTTTCTTTATTTGTGTTGTCCTTGACAGGTTTCAGTATCAGGGTTACATTGGCCTAATAAAACATGTGAGGATGTCTTGCTTCTTTTTCAATTTTTTGGAAGACTTTGAGAAGAGTAGTTATTAAATCTTCTTTGAATATCTTTTAGAATTTACTAGTGTAGCCATCTAGTCCTGAACTTTTATATTTGGAAAGGTTTTTGATAGTTTTTTTTTTTTTATTTCCTCTCTGCTATGGGTCTATTTAGGTTTTCCCCTTCTTCATAACTCAGTGTAGAAAGATTGTATAGTTTTTGGAATTTACCCATTTCTTATAGATTGTTGAATTTGGTATCTATTATCTTTCATAGTATTCGCCTATCTCCTTTGTATGTCTATGTCATACGTGGTAAATTCTCTTTTTCATATTAGATTTTGTTTATATAAATTCTTTCTGTCGTTTCCCTTACTGAGTCTATAAAGGAGTTTATCAATTTTATCGATCTTTTCAAAGAACCACCTTTTTGTTGTATTAGTTATTTTCTATATATTTTTTTCCATTTCATTTAGCTGTGCTCTAACTTATACTGTTTCTTTTATTCTGCTGCCTTTGAGCACTCTTTGTTTTTATTTTTCCAGTTCCTTAATTCATGATTTTAGTTTATTTGTTTGGGATCTTTTGTTTTCCTTGTTATCAGTCTGTAATGATATAAACTTCCCCCTTATTTCTTCTTTTGCTGCATCCCAAGAATTTTGCTATGTCATGTTGTCATTTTTGTTTGTATTTATCTTTTGATCTCTGTTTTGATTTATTTTTTGACCCAGTATTTTTTTAGAAGTTTGTTATTTAATTTCCAAATGTTGTGGGTTTATTTACTTTATTTTTGCAATTGAGTATATATTTTAATGTGGATAGGAAGACAATAGACAAATGTTATTTTATCTGATCTTTTTCCAGGTGATGAAAGTCAGTGGTCCCCAACCCCCAGGCCACGGACTGGTACTGGTCCATGGGCCATTTGGTACTGGTTCACAGAGAAAGAATAAATAACTTACATTATTTCCATTTTATTTATATTTAAGTCTGATAGATGTTTTATTTTAAAAAAATTACCAGATTCCATCTTTCACATTTGTCTAGGACTCACTCCTGACGCTTGTCTCAGTCACGTGATACATTTATCCATCCCACCCTAAAGGCCAGTTCGTGAAAATATTTTCTGACATTAAACCAGTCCATGGCCCAAAAACGGTTGGGGACCACTGATAAAAGTGATATCTTTATTTAGAAACTCTATTGTACTTTTTTGGCACTGACTATGTCCACAGGATAGTTTAAAATAGTATTTTTTTAAGTTAATAACTATGTTTTAGGCTCTAGCTGGTTGGCTCAGTGATAGAACATCAGTCCTTCCTGTGAATGTCCCAGGTTTAATCCCTGGTCAGGGGACACATGAGAAGAAACCATCTGCTTCTTTTCCCTTCTCTTTCCTTCTTCTTTTTCATTTTCCCTCTTGCAGCCAGGGTTCTTTTGGTTCAAACATTATCCCTTGGTGCTGAGAATAGCTTGCTTGATTCGAGCAACAGCCCCAGACAGAGGTTTCCCAGTGGATCCTGATAGGGGCACATATGGGAGTCTTTCTTTCTATCACACTTCTTCTCATTTAAAAAAAATATGCTTTAAAGAATTTAAAATTTTAACAAGATGATTTCACTAACCAATTTATAAAATAAAACTGAACTGAAAAAATCTAGACCTTTCAATCATGGTAGTATAGGCAAACAAATATCCTTTTACCCTTTTAAGTTTCTGCTTTCACACTAGATACTGAATTAAAAGTAATTTGAAGTGACTGGCAAGACTATCTTAATGTCAAATCAACCTTTATAATTTTTCTTTTAAAAAATTGATTTGTAAATATATTTTACCTATAAGAGATGCTGAATTATAGTAAATATAGTCATATTATGGTATTTTTTAATAATTACCTTATTAATTTTAGAGAACATAAGGGAGATAGAGAGAGATAGAAACATAAAACTATTCCTGTATGTGCCCTGACTGGGGATCAAACCAGCAACCTCTGTGCTTCAGGATGATGCTCTAACCAACTGAGCTATCTGGCTAGTGAGTTGCTATTTATTTTTTTTATCAAATTTTATTTATTTATTTATTTTTTACAGAGACAGAGAGTGAGTCAGAGAGAGGGATAGACAGGGACAGACAGACAGTAACAGAGAGAGATGAGAAGCATCAATCATTAGTTTTTCATTGCGCGTTGCAACACCTTAGTTGTTCATTGATTGCTTTCTCACATGTGCCTTGACCGCGGGCCTTCAGCAGGCTGAGCAACCCCTTGCTGGAGCCAGAGACCTTGGGTCCAAGCTGGTGAGCCTCACTCAAACCAGATGAGCCCGCACTCAAGCTGGCGACCTCGGGGTCTTGAACCTGGGTCCTTCCGCATCCCAGTCCGATGCTCTATCCACTGCGCCACCACCAGGTCAGGCGAGTTGCTATTTATTTTAACCTCAATGTTTATCTTATTTTGTGTGTGTGTGTGTGTGTGTGTGTGTGTGTGTGTGTGTGTGTGTGTGGCAGAGACAGAAAGAGTCAGAGAGAGGGTCAGATAGGGACAGACAGACAGGAAGGGAGAGAGATGAGAAACATCAATTCTTCATTGTGGCTCCTTTGTTGTTCATTGATTGATTTCTCATATGTGCCTTGACCAGGTGACTACAGCAGACTGAGTGACCCCTTGCTTGTTCCAGTGACCTTGGGTTCAAGCTGGTGAACCTTGCTCAAACCAGATGAGCTCATACTCAAGCTGGTGACCTCGGGGTCTCGAACCTGGGTCTTCTACATCCCAGTCCAATGCTCTATCCACTGCCACTGCACTCCACCTGGTCAGGCTGTTTATCTTTATTTTAACTTTCACTTATTTTTTGTTTGGAGTGAATTTTTAATAATTTAGAAAACAGAATATGGTTTATTGCATAATGTTTCCTGATTATAATATTCTGTCCTAAAAAAGTTAAAATACACACACACATATACACACACACACAGAGTAATAAAAATTATTTATCTCCAGAGTATATAATATATTCGGACTCCTGGAAGGGATCATTAAATACTTTCAGAGTATAGGCATACCTCAGAGGTATTGTGGGTTTGGTTTCTACCACTGCAATGAAGCAAATATCACAATAAATTGACTCATAAAATATATCTATTTAGTGAAAGAGAAAGAAAGAAAGGGATATACAGAGACAGACAAACATGAAGGGAGAGAGATGAGAAGGACAGAGATGAAAAGTATCAATTCTTCTTTGTGGCATCTAAGTTTTCATTGATTGGTTTCTCTTATATGCTTTGACTGGGGTCCTCCAACAGAGCTAGTGACCCCATGCTCAAGCCAGATATCTTGCATTTAAGTCAGTGACAATGGGGTCAAGTCTATGACCCTATGTTCAAGCCAGCAACCCCACACTAAAGCTGATGAGCTTACCCTCAATATGGATGAGCCCATGCTCAAACCGGCAACTTAGAGTTTCAAACCTGGGTCCTCAGCATCCCTGGCCAATATGTTATCCACTGTTCCACTGCCTGGTAAGGTTATTTTTCATTTTCTAATTTTATTTATTGATTTTAGAAAGAGAGGAGTTATAAACATTAGGGGAGAAGATAAAGAAGCATCAACTCATAGTTTCTTCATGTATGAATATTGACCTGGCATGCCAATGACCTTGAATCAGTGGCCCCAGCTTTCTAAGTTGACACTTTAAATATTACACAACTACAGGTCAGGCAAATCCTATTTTTGAATGTGGAAGTTCTTGCCTTAAGTTGTAAAAATATCCCCACAGCATCTGTTGAGTGCAATAAAGCAAAACACAATAAAACAAGCATGTATGGCCTGACCTGTGGTGGCGCAGTGGATAAAGCATCGACCTGGAAATGCTGAGGTTGCCGGTTCAAAACCCTGGGCTTGCCTGGTCAAGGCACATATGGGAGTTGATGCTTCCAGCTCCTCCCACCCTTCTCTCTCTCTATCTCTCCTCTCTCTCTCTCTCTCTCTCTCTCTCTCTCTGTCTCTCCCTCTCCTCTGTAAAATGAATAAATAAAAAAATATTTTAAAAAATCAGGAAATATAAAATATCTTTAAAAAAAAAAAAAAAAGCATGTATGTATAACCAGATCAATCCACACAAAGGTTTTCCCTTCAAACATTTTGTTTCTTATTATTGCTATGTAAATTAAAAATAAATTTGTGTCAAAATATTTGTTTTGGAGGCTCAAAATACTCACAGAGAACAAATGGTGATTAAACATATTGGCTTCCTCACCCTTACAAAACTGATTTTATCATTGGGAACTTCTAAGATACAGATGGACAAAGAGAACATTGGATGTTGGAGGACTATTTTCATTCATTGAAATAGGGATGCTACAACTGTCAGATCAAGCATACATGTGCATAATAACTGCTATACATAGTAGCTATTCCATTTTTAAAATCTGTATTATGGAATCATCTTTTATCATATTTTCAACTTGAAGGGAAAGTAGTGTAGACTTGACATTTATATCTATTCAGCTCAGACACTCTTAACTCTCCATAGTAAAATTCCAAGAGTCCCTCAGAAAAGAGGGACTTACAAGTTTGCTTTATGTTCTTCTTAAGCCAAGCAAGGCTCAGTCTGAGCTTGGCTAATATCCATGTTCAGAAAGCAGGAAACACAAGATGACTGTGAATATATTATTAAAAACTGCAGAGCACTGATAGTCTTAGGAAAATGAGAAAAGAGATAGTAGGTTGCTATTTCAAAAAATGTCAAAAGTTTTAAAAACATGTAGCACATAGACCTTGTTAATGCTGAAGTAACCCCTATAGTTTTAAGTATTCATGAAGTATGGCTCAGATTAAGACAATTTATGGGAATATAATTTACTCAAGTATCAGAAATATAAGCTTATTCACTTCATAGATCCAATTATATGAAGCCAAGTCCTTGATTTTAAGTTATTTAAGAACTCTAATTTGAAGAAGGCATAGTAGAGTAATTTAAGTAACAATAACTAAATTTACACAATTCAATGATTTATTATTATTAATATCAAATCATTCATTCCAATTCTATGTCACTTAAGAGATATGGAGAAGTTGGGACAAGATACAGTCAACCAAAAAGCTAAAGATGCCATATAGCTTGAGAGAAACTAAAATGTTGACAACCAATGAGGAGACATTAGTCTTAAAAACTTCCTGCAATATGTATTAGATCATCAGGACCTGTTTCATAACAATGCAAAATAATATTGAGTAGGTTTATTAAGATATTTTTTGGCTAAATTAATGACTCTTTTACTTATCCTTAACTTAATATTTAGTCTTTCAAAAGCAAGGTTTGTGTATTTTTTAATGGAAAAAATATATTGACTAGCTATTATATATTAGGTACTGCAGGAGATAAAAAATAAATAAAATATAATCTCTTACTTCAAGAAGTTTAAAGCTATTAAGGAAGATAAAAATGTTCATCAGTGTACAACTAAGTCATGAAGAAAAGGGAATTGCTACAATCAAAACATATGCTGTAATAAAACAGCTCACTAGTGTCTAATTTTTTATTAATAATATATATAATATATATAGATACATATATTATATATAAACTGCCTTAGGCCCTGCTGAGTAACCCAATTGGCTAGAGTTTTATCCCAATAAGCCATGGTTGCAGGTTAGATCTCCAGTCAGGGTACATACTGGAATCAACCAATGAATACATAAAAAATGAAAAAAACAAATTGATGTTTCTCTCTCTTTCTCCCTTTTCTTCTCTCTCTAAAATCAATCAATCAATAACATTTTTTTTAGAAAACCAGCCTGACCTGTGGTGGCACAATTTCGACCTGGAATGCTGAGGTCATTGGTTTGAAACCCCTGGCTTGCCTGGTCAAGGCACATATGAATGTTGATTCTTCCTGCTCCTTCCCCATTCTCTCTCTCTGTCTCACTGTTCACTCTCTAAATTGAATACATTAAAAAAATTATTAAAAATAAAAAAAACTAACTTAATGGAAGTTCATAGTTTTTAAATATTATGGATTTTCTTCACTATTTCCCATCTTAGTTTTTTCTAAAAATTAAAATATATATATTTACTTTACAATGAAAGAAATGTTGATTTTTTTCTCATAGTGGTGTGGTGTCCATCATAATACTAAATGAGAAACAAAAAGCTGCAAAAAATAAAAAAAGGAAATGAGCACACAATATTCCTACTATTTCTGTAACTAAATTTGTTACTTATATATTGACTGACAATGATATTTTTTTAATATAGTAAATACTTTCATACTTCTTACTTTTTGAAAATACTATTGCTAATGCACTTTCCTTTTCATATAATGCTTTCAAATTACTTACCTGATCGCTGGTATATTACTCTGTTCTACTCTTCCATGTTCAACTATTTTAAATAAGAACCCTAAATTTTTTCTCTGCTATCTTCAATTAAAATGCATCATTTAAAGGATTTTCCAGGTGATGGTATGAAAATATGTGATATCCTTCTAATGATGAGGTAGCCAATATGTTTAATCACATATTCAGTAAGTAATCTAACAGCTGTTTTTCTTAAAGGCACTGGGTAGAAAATTTTAGGTACTTTGCTAGCTACTCTCCTTGTGTTATATCATTTAATATTCACTATAGCAGTGCAAGAGACAATGTATTCTCATTTCAAATTTATGAAAACTGAGACTCAAAAGGTTTAGATAACATGATTAAGGTGGGTATTTGAACCAAGGCATCTCTGACTGCAAAGCCTGTGCTTTTTCCACTCATGAAGATACTCTTGAAAACATTCTATCTTTATCCTGAACTGGAGAATACCTGCCATATATGCTTCCACTCTTCTCTACCATGTCCTTGGTGGTTATTACTGAGTGCTCATCATCCATTTCAAATAAGTACTCTAGCTTCTATTACGAACTGATTGCAGTTGACATGGCAAATAAAATAGTTATTTGTCATTCTTTTCATGATCCAAAAGTGAACCTTGTACTTTTTATATGTTCAAATGGCTTTAAATATTTATTTTAAATTATATCAAGTCCATCCACAGTGATTTTCAGATAACACTTCACTAAAAACAGAAAAGATAAAAAGAAAACAGAAAGGGAACTAAAATTTCATTTTAACACTATGTCAAATTTTTTTAAAATGTAGTTCTAAAGGGTTGGTTATAAATAAGCTAAAACAGGTTTTTTTTCCACATCTAGATCAAAAAAATTATTTACTTAACAAAATTAAAAGATAATTTTAATCCTAGAGTGATGATACACAAACACATAAATGTTAAATTCAGAAATAACCCGGAATTCAACAATAAAATGCATATTTTAGAATAATTACTCCATTGCTAAAACATAAAAGATGTACAGAAAATGTGAAAGCCACCTGTTTATTTCATTCTCAAGTTAACCAGCAAACATGACTTTCAGCCAAATCATTTCAGCCATACTCATTTAAATAAACTCAAAAATTCTAATATGCTCTGGTAGATAGTTTGCTGCTTTTTTAGTATTAAATGTATTTTTAAGACTCTTTCATAGAATTAAAATGTGTATAAAATTACATTTTATTATTCACATCATATTATAATTTTATTAAACAACTTTTAATTTATAACAGTTAAAATAGTGGGAAGTATAACAATTTAAGAACATTGGGACCTGACCAAGCAGTGATACAGTATATAGAGCATTCGCCTGGGATGCAGAGGACCCAGGTTCGAAATCCCAAGGTCACTGGTTTGAGCATGGGCTCATCTGGCTTGAGCATGGGCACATCAGCTTGAGTGCAGGGTCGCTGCCTTGAGCGTGGAGTTATAAACATGGTTCCATTGTCGCTGGCTTGGAACAAAGGTCACTGGCTTGAATCCAAAGGTCACTGGCTTAAGCCCAAGGTTGCTGGCTTGAACAAGGGGTCACTGGCTTGGCTGGAGCCTCCCTGTCAATGCACATATGAAAAAAGCAATTAATGTGCAACTAAGATGCTGCAATAAAGAATTGACAATTCTCATCTCTTCTCCATTCTTGTCAGTGTGTCCCTATCTGTCCTTCTCTGTTTCTCCTGAAAAAAAAAAAAAAAAAAGAGAGAGATATTGGAGATTAGCATATATTTTTTTGAAAAAATATACATATATTCTTTTCATCATCATCTAGATTGCTTTTTTACAGTACCATTGCCAAAATTGCTACAAGAATATTCCAGTGATTTAATTTAAAACATTTTATTGTAAAAGTGCATTAATAAAATCAGTTTTTTTAAAAAAAGATTTTATTTATTGATTTTAGAGAGATGAAAGAGAAAGAAAGGATGTAGGGGGGAAACAGGAAGCATTAACTTGTAGTAGCTGCTTCTCCTATGTGCCTTGACTGGATAAGTATGGGGATTTCAACTGGGGACCTCAGGATTCCAGGTCAATGTTTTATCTATTGTACTACCACAAGTCAGGCACAATTAGCCTTCTCAACCAACATTTATGTTTGAAGTGGTATAGAAAATAAATTTTTACTACTGACAAGAATTAATTATAATAACAAGTATAAAAATAAGTGGCATTATATATTTACTTACTATTTTTTTGGTTATAAAGCACTTTACATACACTTTATTCATTTTATCTTTATAATAACTTACAGTGCAGGTCAGTGATTCTCACTTCCAGAATTATGACTGAGTAGATGTGGGTGGAACTAAATTTTATATACTTATCTGCAGGTAATTGTAAAGTAATATTGCTACTCACAGTGGTGGTTCACACAGACCAGCAATGTAAGCATCACCTGGGAACTTATAAAAAATAGAGAAACTTAGGCCCCACTCTAAACCTTCTCAGTAAAAATTTGCATTTTTTCAAGATTCTCCAGGTGATTCGTGTGAAAATTAAATTTTGAGAATCACTGCTTTAATAACAGTTTCAAGGTAGGTATCATCTTCACTTTGAAGCTAAGTATTATTGTATTATTATCTATTAAATAGATACTAATCAATATCTGTTTCTAAAATAAAATGTCCAGATTAAACTTGTATGCTTTCAGTCAATGGTCTCTGTTAGTATTATTATTCATTCATTCAATATTTTTTAATTGAGTACTTGCTTCAAGACAGAGAGTCTATTAGGTTTGTTGTATAAAATGATAAAGAAATATATAGTTCTTGCCTTTGTGCCATTTGTAGGATACTGCATGATTTACAGTCATCACTATCATGCTTCTTATCATTGTCATCATTATTATAATTGTTAATACTGTTATTAAAGCCATGTATTAAAATAATGTAATAGAAGTAGACTGAGAGCAGAAGGACCTCAGCTACTCTTCAGCATGTAGTACAAGCAAAGGCAAGAAAAAGTTAGTATGTTTTTTGGTTTTGTAAAGAGAGGGATCATGGCCAAGGTACATATGAGAGAAGAAGAGTATGGGAATACAATAAGAAAAACAAGAAAACAATACATGACTCAAAATGTATGTCAATTTCACAAATTCATAAAGAGTTATTTTTGGATAGGTTAAACATTTTGGATTGGACATAATAGACAATAGGAAAAATGACACTTGTGAATTTTCCCTAACTCCTGCCTCAACATTTTCTTAGATCTGGCCTCACTGGAACTGTATGCCTAGGAGTTACTTCTTCTGAAGGTTTCAGAAACAGTTCTATCCTGCTATGGCTATAAGGACTGATTTCGCATGATTCAGCATTCATTTCTCAGGACCTAAGTCTCTTTCACAAATGAATGCATGAAGAAAAGTACAAAAAAGTAAAACTCTCAAAACAACACCCGGCAGATTGTTTGACTCAATGTTGGAGGGATGAAAAGTGGTGCATATTTAGATTGAAGTTCTGCCTGTCCCAAAGTATACATCAAGAACCCGCTGTTTTAATTGACAAATCTCTTAATTAGAAAACGGGATTCTTTCTCAATTAGAGAAACAGATTGAGGTGCTTTCTTTAAAGATAAAGCCATTGAAAAGTGTGCAGCAGTTTGGTAGAGAAAAAGACAATTATGTATATCACCTGGAACTTCCTTGCATTTGCAGAGTGAATGAACAAACAATTATTCCATTCAAGAGTTATTTCACCATGGCTTAGACAGAGAAGGGAATGAATTAATGCTGATGAGTATTTAAGAAATGTCCTCTGAGATTTATTCCCAATAAAAAATGTTAATTGTCCCAGCCACACTACTTTGGTATACTGTTCCTGAAACTCTACTGAAATCTGGAAAAGAAGGTAAATACACTGCTCACAAAAAATAGGGGATTAGGAAACGTGCAGATACTATAGTACTTTCAGCCTTTTATATAGTGCATTTTCACCAATGAATTAAAAGTTGGTTTTGCATCTCATTTGTATAATTGAACAACTTTCTTTTACTTGCATTTGCTTTTCTGATATTCTTGTTAAATAAAAAAATCAAATGTTTCTTTTTTATTGATGCATATTCTTTTGAAATATTTCCTAATTTTTGTGAGTAGTATATTATCTTTATAATACAAGCAGAGTAAGCATTTTCCAATCTATGAATTTACTTGTTTTTTCTTATTGTTCCTTGATTTATTGTGATTTATTTTAATGCACTTCATAGATGATATAATTTTTAGAAACTAAACGCAAGATTCTCTACCAGCAAAAATATTCTGATTTGTTTTATTGAAGTGGCCTGAAAACAAGTCTGCAATATCTCTGAGGTATGCCAGAATATCTACTATTTTACTTAAGTAGTCAAATGCTTTGTGTTATTTTATTCATTTATTCATTCACTCATTCATTCCAATGAGTAACACCTAGTTTGTGCCCATCTACATTAACCACACAATTGCATTCAAGTATGAAAAATAGTAATCCACTGTCCTCTAGGAGCTGATTAGTAAGACATTTGGCAAGACAGTCCATGATATAATTATAAAAATGTTATGCCTATGAATAAAAAATAAGTAATAAAGTTGAAATGTGTGTATGTGTCTGTGCAAGAAGTCCAAATATGAAAACTATTATAACATGCAGGATCCTTAGTAATATGTTGGAGATGAATCATAATCTAGGAATTTAAAAGAATGCAGACTTTGAATTTGGCTGGTTTTAAAGAATACAAAAGATCCTGTAAAAAGCTGAAAATCTAAGTACTTAGACCTTTCTTGACCATATAATATCATATGTACCACTTAATATTTACATTGAATTTGACTGTTTTTTCTAGCCTAGAGACCCTACCACTTTTTATTGCATTCAATAGGTTACTAATACATATTTTCATCTATAGGTTATTTGTTATATAGAGCATGCTTGTATGTAGGAAAACTATACTCTGAGGAACTCTACATAGAACTGTTATCCAGAATAAATAATATTCAAACTGTTTTCATTATTGGATATTTCAAGAGTAGAAATTATTGCAAAAGAAGGAAAATAAAGATTAATATTGCATCTGACTAGGTGGTTGCAAAGTGGATAGAGCACTGGACTGGGACACGGTGGACCCAGGTTCAAAACTCCAAGGTTGCCGCTTGAGTTCAGGCTCATCCGGCTTGAGCATGGGCTCACCAGCTTGAGCGCGGGGTCACTGGCCTGAGCATGGGATCATAGATGTGACTCCATGGTCACGGGCTTGAGCCTAAAGGTCACTGGCTTGAAGCCCAAGATCACTGGCTTGGACATGTGGTCACTTGCTCTGCTGTAGCCCCCAGGTCAAGACATACAAGAAAGTAATCAGTGAACATCTAAGGTGCGGTAACAAAGAATTGATGCTTCTCATCTCTCTCCCTATCTGTCTTTCTGTCTTTATCTGTCCCTCTCTCTGACTATGTCAAAAAAAAAGGGGGATTAAAATTGAAATAAAAAAGAAAGAGAATGCAGAATTCTAAATCCACTCTCATGAGCAAACTAAGTCAATGATCCAGTCTAGAAATTTTGTAAATGACCTATCTCAATGGGGAAAATTTCAACACTAAGCGGCTTGAGGGGTCCTTTTGGGTTAGTAAAATTTAGGAGTGTGGGCCAAATTTGAGGAGTCAGCAACAGATGACAAGATTTTCCTCTGTTACCAGACATGATTAAAATGTTTTAGGTAGTTTCATTTAAACAACTTATCAAATATAAAGTTTGTTTGAATTTAAATTTCTACTCTATTGTTAAGGTACTATAGACAGGCATATATATACCTATAAAATAATAAAACAGACATCCTAGGTATTTAAGCATATTGTAGTTAAGAAGAAAAAATTAACTGCTTTGTCAGACCATTCACTTTTTTGGGATATCCACTAGAATTTTAAAATAAAAGATAAACATAGGAGAAGTTTCTATACACGATTATTTTCTATGGCTAACAAACATGGTCAAAAAGTACCAGGCAACTCAGAAAGTTTATTTTTCATTTCTTTTTAACATAGGCATCCCAACAAATACTTTTGTGTTAAAAATATATCCTGCTGATATTTACAAGATGCCTTGCTAATAAAAAATCATTCCCACCTATTGCATGATTGGAAATCTCAGAACACAAGAGATTCCCTTGATGAGCACTTATTAACATCAGATTTAGACCTTACTCTCTAATTGAAAGAAAAAGTTTGATTTTTTTCCTCCTGGGTAAAACACTAACTTTAACAAAGTTTTGTGAGCTCATACAATCAATACTTATTCTTTTCTTTTGCAACTTTGATTCAGCTGGATATGTAAAATACATCAGTTTTCAACAGCACGAAAACAATATTTACATGGCTTTAAGCTTAATTTTATTTTTCTTGATAGGTTTGAGCTGTTGTAATCCAAAATCTAATCATAAAAATCTGACTTTGAGACTCTAGATTTTTTATAATGTACTCACCTCAAAGGTGTTGTTGTTACAAAACATGTTGGTAATAAAAGTATAAATAGTTCACTGAAACCATCCTCACTACAAGAAAAACAGTACAAAAAGTTTCTTTCAGATAATGTGTTGGGGACAAAAATCTTTGGTCCAAACAAGAGAAAGAATAATTGCCAACATTTTTAGTCTCATTTTCATCATTTATACCTTATGTTTTTCATTTACTTATTTTCTTCACCTCCAACCAGACTGAATCATTTATCATTCTCCTGATTCTCATAGCCCTAAGTGTGCATAAATTATTTTTTTAGTTTTGCATCTTAAGCACATAAAGCTAAATTAATGAAAAATAAAAAAAAAACTTTGAAAATTTATTTTTTTAAGAGGATGCCCTGACTGAAAATAGACATACAACATTCCAGGAATCACCAACAAATTGTGCCTGAATTTTCTGTATTCCTCAAGTATGACTGGAATACTTTTAAAGGTCCACTTCAATTATACAACTTAACAAATGCAAGATTTTTAATTGAAATTTTCACTCTATTGTTAGTAATAGAGATAGAAATTTTTAATCCAAGGTGAACTCAACCGTCAGTTGGATGAAGAGAATAAAAGATTCACATATACAGTAGCTTTCATGAGTTTACTGTAAAAGGAAAAGAGAGTGAGTTATATAAGACAGAAAAACAACTGTGTTATTCTATTTGGATCCTAACAAACTGTATTAGTAGTTGGGAAAAGAGGAATAATCATAGGAAATTGCATAAATATTTTTGCAAGAAGTCAGTCCCCACAAATCTCTTAACCATTCAGTCTCTCAGATATACTCGTGTTCCTTCTCTTCAGCCTGGAGCCCAGGTTTCGTTCATCAACAAGTTTAAATATTAAATTTAGATGGGATCTCAAACATTTGTCTCTGCCCTTTTGGACATCCTGATGTCCTTATGGTCTCTGTCCTCTGCCATTGTTATTAGTGATGACATATATAAAGCAACCAGGATAAAGATTAAGGTATAAAAATGTATACCTCCTGCCTGACCAGGCAGTGGGGCTGTAGATAGATCGTCAGACTGATACATTGAAGACATAGGTTTGAAACTCGGATGTCACTAGCTTGAATGTGGGTTCACCAGCTTGAGCACAGGGTCATCAGCTTGAGTGTGGGATCATAGACATGATCCCATGATTTCTGGCTTGAGCTCAAAGGCCACTGGCTTGAGCAAGGGTCACTGGCTCAGCTAAAGCCCTCTTGTTAAAGCACATATAAGAAAGCCATCAATGAACAAGTAAATTGCCACAACTATGAGTTATTGCTTCTCATCTTTCTCTCTTCTTGTCTGTCTGTCTCTGTCTGTCCCTGCATCTTTCTCTCTCTCTCTGTCTCTCTCTCTCATTATAAAAATACAAAAAAAGAAAAAAAATGTATATTTCTTAATCCTCTTTTTTTTCTTCTTTTTTGTCTTCATATATTTTGGGACACACTTTACCTTTAATGACCGATCACACGTAGGCATGGCTGGTCCTACAAGGCAGAGCAAAAACTCTTAACAGAATCAAACTGCTAATATTTTTTCCTTTCCTCCCTTCACCACTTTTCTCTATTACATTGAATTTATAGAAAAGTGTTTTATGGATTCTCCAAATCTAAAAAAACTCTCACTTAATTATATATTTCTTCAAGACATTAAGGACTTTTATGTGGGATGCCATTTAATCATTTTTACTTCAAAGTAGACTTTAAATGTAAATAGTATTTTACAAGTCTCACAAGAAGACATAACTTAAAAAATTGTATCTCAGGGGGTTGCACATAGCTGTCATTTCTTCCTTTTTGTTTTGTTTTGTAACAATTTAAGTAAAAAATGCAAAACACTGTTTCATTTTCTTGGGCAAATAATGCTGTTTTGAGACCTTCTTATTAACTATTATCAGAGAAAAATGCTACTTCATATACCTGGGATAAATTTTTAACTCTCTCTAAATGATATATATGAATTAGATACTTGATGTTGTTAATTGTCAATACTAGGCCATGGCTGGTTGGTTCAGTGGAAGAGTGCTGGCCCAGTATGTGGATGTCCTGGTTTAATTCCCAATCAGAGCACACAGGAGAGACACCCATCTGCTTCTCCACCCCTCCCCTTTTATTTCTCTTTCTCTCTTCCCTTCCTGCAGCCAGAGCTCAATTGAAGCAAGTTGGCCCCGAGTGCTGAGGATGGCTCCATGGTTGCTGCCTCAGGTGCTAAGAGGAGCTTGGTTGCTGAGCAATGGAACAATGCTCTGCCCCAGGGCAGAGCATTTGCCCCCTAATGGGCTTGTCAGGTGAATATCAGTTGGGGCACATGTGGAAGTCTGTCTCTCTGCCTCCTCTCCTCTCACTGAATAAAAACAAAACAAAACAAAACAAACAAACAAAAAAACACAACTGTCGATACCAAATGACAACCCTCAAAAAATTTCCAGCATAGACTTTATTATCCTTAGTAACATCACAGAAAATGTATTTATTAAAAGTTCACTGGCTGGTGAGCACTGCTTGATGCAAGGTGGTAAATTTCAGGTATCATTATGTGCATTTAATTGAGACAACTAAACTATAGAATGGTTGACAGACTTGGAATAAGTCACAAATCTAACTGTTTAGAATTCAAATCCTTGTGTAAGGCCCGATAAAAAGTCATTTAAAAAATAGCACGGCTACCCCAAAAGCCAACATTATCGCAACATAATGACCTAGGGTTTTTGTTTTTCCAAGACTGAATTATCAGCTTTTATTGGGTTCTTCAAACTGCTACTCCTTAAAATGAGGAAATAATAATTTGGGGTGCAAATCTGGCACATGCCATTTTGCATATATACTATGAATTTTTTCATTTAAAAATACATTTTAAAAGGTGAGATATATGCACTTGTTATTTAGCAGACAATATCAGAAAGTAAATATTCATACAGAGTTTCACTGTTTCGGGATCACTAAAATTCAGCAAAAGAACATGGCATGCTTTACCTTGTGTAAGTTGTATATTTGATATCAGCCAAAGCCTACTAGCCTGTATCAATCACATGGCACACCTCTATTCATCAGTCATCTTGAAAAGGTACTGAAAACCTTAAGGTATGATTTGACATGAATGGCATTACTTTTCCAGGGACATTGACAAATGATTTATGTACTGACTCTGACAGAGAAATCATACCTGCTATCAAGATCAAAGTGACCACCTTCTGTGACATCTATATCAACTTAATCAATCTTATTAAAGTTTTATAAATATTATTAAAACTACAATCTATTTTGATGAGTCCAATTAGAAGTTTTGTGAATAAATACTGATGAAAGATGTTGCTATTAGGCTACTCCTAAAGAGCTACAGTTTAAAAATGAACATACACCATTCCTATCTAACAATCGGTTGAAAATTAAATAATTCAGGTAGAAAATTTAATGACTTACAAATAACTAACCTGACTAACTATTTTACACTTTCCAAGTCAACAAAATTTTATTTTACCCATAACATTTGTCCATACAAGTGACAAGAATTGGGGTAAAAGATGAAAAAAGAGCATAACATATTATGTCTGAGCTTGAATAGTTTCTAATATCATTTGGGAGGCAACACTGAAGTATATGAAACAATTAGAAAACAAAAGAAGATGATCAGGTGGTGGCACAGTGGATAAAGTGTCAGACTGGGATGTGGAGGACCAAGGTTCAAAACCTCGAGGTTGCCAGCTTGAACACACACTCATCTGGTTTGAACAAGGCTCACCAGCTTGAACCCAATGTTACTATCTTAAGCAAGGGGTCTCTCGGTCTGCTGTAGCTCCCTGGTCAAGGCACATATGAGAAAGCAATCAATGAGCAACTAAAGTACCTCAATGTAGAATTGATGCTTCTCATCTCTCTCACTTCCAATCTGTTCCTATGTGTCCCTCTGTCTGTCTCTGTCACAAAGAAAATAAAAGAAGATATAATAAATAAAAGTGTCAGATTAAGTGCTACAAGTATTTTACCATTATGACGCAACCAGTTCCCATAAACACATTCTCTAGGATTGAGCTAAAATTTTACTCTTCAAGACAAATATTTCTTCATAAATAACCTTGTTATATCTTTATATTTTATATCAAATGAAGCTGTTAAATTAACATTATATTTTGAGTCATACTGGGAATAACTCCAGAAATACTTTAACACAATTAAACAAGAATTATACCAAGTAAAAGATTTGTATTACATATAAAGAAATGCCAGCAACATTAGTGGAGAGAAAAATATTAACATAATCTAGATATACCTAAGTATCCAGATGTCTATCAGTGTGTCAACAAAATCTAATTCTTATTTCTTTTGCCACTCAAAAAACATTTCTAAATATTAATGATAAATAACTCTAGTAATCTGATATAATTAATAATTGACACCTTTTACTACTGAATTCTGAATCAATTATGTGCCAAAGAAGTGGGCTGTGCAGGAAGCATGGTACAGAGATGCAATTGCTCACAGATAGATTTCAGGGGGAAATCTATAATGATTAATAATAATAAAATAATCAAAGCAAAATCAAATGTAGTTTAAATTTATGTATCCTAAAGTAGAAAGAAGGAAAAGTTTAGTATAATCAACACAACAATAAGCTACACAACATCAACAGACAGAGAAGAATGAGTCTGGGCTCTAGAGTAATAGCTAGTTAAAGCAATAGACTAAGTGTGGTAAAGGTACTAAATGTTAGAATCTATGGGAGTCTGAAAGACCAGAGAAACAGGCTTTATTGAAAGGAAGAAAGGAACCCTGCTGGGCACTTATCGGGGGAGAAGAGTACCAGTTACAGACTAGGGGCGAGTTATATAGTGTTTGGGAGAGCCTGAGGGGATACTGAGGCAAAACTCCTGGTATGTCTGTGTTGGGCAGATAAAATGTATTATGCTCACTTTGTTAAAGATGACGCTGCCCACGTGGAGACCATCGCCCAGGTGATATTAATGTGTGTTGAGAACCCTTGTAGCCTGGGGCTTGGTTTTGGGATTAAGCCTTTCCCACCCTTTTTGATGTGGGGTGGTACAATCCAATCATGCCTCAGAAAAGTGACTTTGTATTAGAAACTTCCCTATTTTGTATATTGGATTAAAGGTTTTGAATCTACACTATAAAATGGGGGCAGAACGAGAGCTTGCTCTCTTGGTTCCTGAGATTATCATTAGAGGAGAGAGCAGAGAGGAGAGCAGAAAGAGGCCATGTGGCCAGGAGAAGGAGCCAAGATGGCAGAGTGCTGAGTGAGATGCCAGTTTGTGCAGAGTTTGTATCTGGGATAAGGAAGGAAATGGGGAACTGAGGAGAATAAGGCTGGTGAGCTAGAAACCTTTGATTCTACGAAACTCGGATAAGTCAGTGGCTTTGTGAGCACTGAATGTGAGTGGGTTTTGGAGCCCAGTGTGTATTTTTGCTTGCCCGCCAAGTGCAAGCTAGAATTAAAGACTATGGCCCATCAGTTTTTGGCTCCGTTGTTTCTTCACCGACTGTCTGAATCCAATGCGAACCTGCATGGGCCGGGCTGCTGTGATGGTGGCCGTGGCTCCTGGCTTTACACTACAGAATTAATATTAATATTTTAAGAGGCTTGGAGAACATTTTATTAATTTGGGTTAAGGTGTGCAGAGAAATTGTGAGAATAGTTTCTGTACTGTGTGATTGGCATAGTCAGGATGGCCCTTGCCATTGTGTTGCAAATGCAGAGGGAAGGAAAACATGGATCCCCAGACATTCCACTATGCCTGTGGGGAAAAGGGTGAATGGCTAGTGTAAGGCCAGGAGCCGCCATCGTGGCCATTCACATGCAGGTTCCCATTGGATTTGGGCAGACGATAAAGAAATGGTGGAGTCAGAGGATGGGGGGCCATCCTATTTATTGGTGTCTCACCAAGACAGGCAAACCACAAAAGAAGACAAGGGAAAAGCAGAAAACCAGCTCTTCCCATGAAGGGCAAGGGATCAGGGAAGCCCCTGCAATTGTGATAGCAGGAACTGTGTGTCCAAGCTCCTGGTCTGTCCCACTTTACAGTGCAGAAAACCAAAATCCCTCAATCCAATATACAAACAAGGAAGTCCCCGACACAAAGTCACCTATCCAAGGCACAACTGGATTCCCCATGAGAGTGCACCACCCAGATCACACAATCAGTCAAGGGTGTGGGGAAAAGCTTAGTCCCAAAACCAAACCCCAGGCCACAACGACCTGGCCTGCCCATAGCCTGTCCCCCACACCCAATACAAGTCACAAGCGAGCAAACATATATATCATATTTACAAACCCATTTGACCAACATTCCACCCCTTTTGCTCGCTTTACAATCTAAACCACAGGCATCTTCCATGATGGTCACTGTGCAAGGAGTAGGATACATTGCATAAACAGAAATAGTACCAACTACAGCAATAGGATTAACAGATCAAAAACTATGGGCAAAATGAGAGAGCTGTCAGTGGCACCAAGAGAGGCAAATCTTTTCCCTCTGGCAGAATACAGGCCAGAGTTTTGTCTGCAGAAAGCACTATAGCTGGCACCAGAGGCCGCCCTGAGCAGGCATACCAAACCTTATTGGTCAATACACCAGCATCTGCTGGTTCTATGTGTAGTAAAATAGGGGAACTCATTATTTGCCATAAAGAAATTACAAAGGTGCCCTTCAAAATGCTGTCCCCTTGAGCACTCAAGGGATAATACACTTCTACCTTAGGTGGCCAGGTGCTGGTTGCCCAAGGAGTTAACTGGAGGTCCACCTCTAACCCCTTTCCCCATGGTGCCAACAAGGCCACCCATCTCAGATGGGGGGCCTGTACAGTCCAGGGCCAAGTCCATTGAAATCGTTGTCCTTTAAGAAGGGCTGTTGGAGCAGGCAAGAGCACGTTGCCCTGCTGTCCGAAACCTGGCTTGAGTAAAATGTCCTTGGTGCATATCTGAAACTGAATAGGAGCAGCTGTCCGATGCAGGAGGGCCTCTACTGGAGCTGGGCTTCCCCGTTGAGGTCGCTCATTCAAAATCCGAAGTACTGTCCATAAGCGGCATGTCCATCCAGTAAGAGAGCCAGTGCCCCCCTCCTGTCGCAGTCCCTGCTTTAAGAGTTCATTATAATGCTCAATGATACCAGCAGCCTGGGGGTGGTAGGGAACATGGTACTTCCAGTCCACCCCCAGCTTTTGAGCCCATTGCCTCACCGTTGAACCAGTGAAGTGGGTACCATTGTCACTTTCAAGGATCAGCGGTCGCCCGTATGCAGCACTCAGGCGGTCCAGAGCCTGTATGACTGCCCTCTGGTCAGGGTTACAAGCAGGGTAAGCAGCAAGCAGCCCGGTGGCAGTATCTACACAAGTGACTGCATACTGGTACCCTTCTGACTTTGGTGAGAATCCAATGATGTCTATCTGCCATCGTGTCAGTGGGACATGACCCCTCTGGATCTGTCCAGGTGACACCAGTGGTCTCCGAGGGTGTTCCTTGGAACATACTGCACATTGCTCACAGGCTGCAAGTACCTCTGCATAGGACACAGGCAAGTTCCAAGCCTTAACCATAGCCCACATAGTTTTCTGTCCTGCATGGAGCAGGCACTGTGCCACATCACCTGAAGGTGCAGTCTCCAACCATCGCACCCTTGCCAACGTATCTGCCTCATCATTCCCAGGATGGGCTAGAGGGGCATGCCCTGTGACATGATATACTGTCACCTGCTTCTGGTGTCCTATTTCCCATAAGTCCTGCCACATGGCCTGACCCCATAATGGACGGTGCATTACCATCCTCTGGTTAATGTGCCAAGTAGCAATCCAAAGGGTCAGTCCACGATAGACAGCCCAACTGTCAGTACAGATCACCAGAGGTGAAGGTTCATTATGGGCAAGTAGCCAAACAGCTCTTAATTCTGCCCATTGGCTGCTTTGGCTTGTACCCGTGTCCATCCAAATAGTCTCAGTGGCCGGATGGAAGGTGATAGCCGTCCATTTGGCAGGTTGGTCCCTGCTGGAACCATCAGTATACCAGGCATCTTCGGGGATGGGCACCCGCCCCTCCTGGTAGGGACTGACCTCAGGTTCTGCTTCCTGAGCCCCAGTTGCACCTGACTCTAAGGTCGCATAGGTGACTGGACCCAAGACTTCCTGCAGTTCTGCCCTCAATGGGCTGGTGCTAAGAGCACAGCGTTGTTGCAGATAGGCACCCCACTTGGCCAGGGTAGACATTTGGGCCATACCACTACGTGGTTTAGTTGCCCAATCTCTCACCCATCCAGCTATAGGGTATGTTGTTTTGACTGTAACTGGTGTTGTGTTTGTATTACTCTCAGTTGCCAGGAGGGCAGCATACACAGCTGCCAGCTGCTTCTCTACTAATGAGTAACGAACTTCAGCACCTTTCCGCAATTGGGACCAAAATCCAATAGGTTGCCATAGGCGCTCTGTCTGCTGCCACAAGCCCCATCCAAACTCCTCCGAGGTTACATGAACATCCAGCTCACAGGGCCTGGCAGGATCAAACACATTCAAGGCCTGTGCCACCTTGACAGCTCTCTTAGCAGCTGCAAATGAACCTTGCGCCTGCTCAGTCCAATCCCAGCAAACCCCCTTTCGAATAAGGTTGTACAAGGGGCGTAGTAACTGAGCCAAATGCGGTATAAATGCTCGCCAATACCCCAACAAACCTAAGAATTCCTGTAACTGTTTTACCGTAGTGGGCATGGGGTATGCTTGAATCTTATCTATAACTGCGTCAGGGATAACTTTTGTCTTACCCGACCAGACAACTCCCAAGAATTTAACAGATAACCCAGGTCCTTGTAATTTGTTCTCGTTAACTGCCCAGCCACATGCTTTCAAATGGGATAGCAGGGTAGGGACTGCTTGCTCCAATTCTGAAAGAGAATCACTAGTTAGCATAATATCATCAATATAATGGTACATGAGGACTACCTCTGGCTGTTTCCATTTAGCCAGGTCAGCAGCCACCAGCCCATGGCACAAGGTGGGGCTATGCAAATAGCCCTGGGGTAACACTGTAAAGGTCCATTGTCTCCCTTCCCAACTGAAGGCAAATTGGTCTTGACTCTCTGCGGCTATATCAATAGAGAAAAAAGCATTGACCAAGTCTACCACAAAGTGGTATGTCCCCAACTCATGGCTTAGCCGATCCATCATGTTAGCTATCGAGGGAACAGCAGCGTGCAAAGGGGGAACAACTTTATTAAGTTCCCTGTAATCTACTGTCATTCTCCAGGTTTCATCTGCTTTGCGCACAGGCCATACTTGGGAGTTGTAAGGACTGTGTGCTGGCTGGATGATCCCCACCTTTTCTAGTTCAAGGATTGTCCCTGTGACTTCTTCATAACCACCTGGCAGGCGGTACTGCTTGGTGTTAGTCACATGCTGAGGGACGGGTAATTGCAAAGGGGAATGTGATGCATGTCCCCGCAATACTGCCTTCACAACCCTGATCCGCAGCCGGAACTCCCCAGCTGTAGTTTCCAACCACAGTCCTTGCAAGACATCTACCCCTAAAATATATTCAGGAATAGGAGATACATACACCTTATATGGCTTAGGAGGCAGTCTCCCTATCCCCAATGGAATAGTTATTGGCTTCACTTGAACAGTTTGGCCCCCATAACCGTCAATGGCCACTGGGGTCCCAGCAAACCGCTCTGGGTTTCCATAGAGAAGGGAACATTCTGCACCTGTATCCACCAAGGCCAACACCTGTTGTACATTGGAAGGGGACCAGTGGATAGCCAGTTCCACATGTGGCCTCCGGTCCCCGCCCATCCCCGTTAGACGGGTCCCTCGGCCTTTTTCTTATTCAAACTGGTACAATGGGTCTTGGAAGTTCCCCTCTCCCTCGGCCGTCTCTATCATATAATCTTGTAACCGAGCTGTGCGCGCACCAAACGTTTTATTGGTAGCTGCTGGGGCCTTTCGTCTCAGTGGCTGGAACTTCTGTTCTGGTTTAAGCTGCCGCCAAAGCTCCAAAAGAATTTTATTAGACTGGCCATCCAATTTCCCCTTATCTGCTCCAGCCGCAATCAAGTTTACCCACATCTGCATTTGGGTAACCTTTACAGGCCCATTTACCTTGTTAGTTGGGGGGGAAACATAGGCAGCAGCCCTCACTGCTTTATGATCCCGAGCAGCCTCCAGCTCTCCCAAATCTGCTACCATCTGTGTAACTGCATTAATGGGCTGCCCCACATAGGGGCCCAAGATAGCCACAAGTGACCCAAAAAGGGCTGATGGGGCGCTAGCAAGGACAAATTCCCTCATTTTGGCCGTAAACACTTCCTCGTCTGGCCCACGAGACCCAGGGTTGAAAACAGCATTCTTCATACCTAGTTCTCGAAGGACCTTTACTAACTCACTGTAGCACTGCCACCGACTCATTGCCCCCGGCAGTTCTCCAGCATTCTGCCAGACCATACGAATGTCAGCCATCACCCATTCTAATAGGGTATGGTCTCCTGGGTTGCCATGGCAGTTCTGAAGACGCTGCCTCAAGGAAGAGTGTGTGGTAATGGCGGCCAATTTCTCCATCTCTGTTCCGGAGAGCATGATGCCATCCACCCCTATATCCCATAATCGTAGTAACCAAGCTACCAGGGATTCAGTAGGTTTCTGCCTAAATTGTGCCCCCAACTCCATCAGCTCTGCCTGGGTATAGGGCCGGACCACAGAGTGTTCCATTACTTGGGCAGGAGGCTGTGGCTGCCCCTGAGGGACTCTTTGTTGCTGGGTTTTTACCTTCTTGGCGACAACTGGTCGGGCTCTCAGTGTGCGTATGGCAGCTTCAGCCTGAGCCTTCTCATCCTCAGAAGAGGAGTTGCAAGCGCCTGCTCCTGCTGACTCAAAGCCAATCCACCGGAACGGATGCTGCTGCTCCTTTGGTGACCGTTTAGGCTCCTGTGGCTGCTGGCTTTTGGCCAGAAGCTGAGACTCGAGCTCTTGAATCCGCAGTTGTTTCTCCAACAACTGCCGGTGAAAACGTTCAGCTTCCAGGGTAAACTGCAACTCGCGAACCCGTAATTCCTTCTCCAGTGCTCACTCCAATTCCAGTCTTTTCTGCCATTCTATTTGCAATTCATACTGAAGCTTTTGACCTCGGGAAGTTTCCTCTTGAGTAAAAAACATGTAGCCCATGGCCCCTAAAAGGACAGCCATGGGGAGCCAGAGCAGCAACCAGTACTCTATCCCACCCATCAAGGGTGGTGGCTCCATACCAATCTCTGAATCCTGCTGGAAACTACGCCAGTTGTAAGGCCAGGAGCCGCCATCATGGCCATTCACATGCAGGTTCCCATTGGATTCGGGCAGACGATAAAGAAATGGTGGAGTCAGAGAATGGGGGGCCATCCTATTTATTGGTGTCTCACCAAGACAGGCAAACCACAAAAGAAGACAAGGGAAAAGCAGAAAACCAGCTCTTCCCATGAAGGGCAAGGGATCAGGGAAGCCCCTGCAATTGTGATAGCAGGAACTGTGTGTCCAAGCTCCTGGTCTGTCCCACTTTACAGTGCAGAAAACCAAAATCCCTCAATCCAATATACAAACAAGGAAGTCCCCGACACAAAGTCACCTATCCAAGGCACAACTGGATTCCCCATGAGAGTGCACCACCCAGATCACACAATCAGTCAAGGGTGTGGGGAAAAGCTTAGTCCCAAAACCAAACCCCAGGCCACAACGACCTGGCCTGCCCATAGCCTGTCCCTCACACCCAATACAAGTCACAAGCGAGCAAACATATATATCATATTTACAAACCCATTTGACCAACAGCTAGCTGGGTACAGGGAGAGAAAAGCCAAAATAAACCTTTTCTCATAGCAATGAGCCATTTGCGGAATTTGTCCCCACCGAAACTACCTCTCCTATGTAAATGCGTGTGGTTAACACGTGTGACTCTGGACAGAGGGATAGCAGATGAACACTAGATAATATATAAATGCCTTTTAATATGTAAAGATACATCTTTCTACCATTGTGTTGGCTTGTAAACTTTGTTTTCCCCAAAAGGATGTATGGCTTGCAAATTGAACGTGGTCCTATCATGTTAAAGGACATATGACTATAACCAATAGTGGTAAGGGGCTCCTAATTGCAATTTTTGCTTCTGTACTTCCCACTTACAAAACTATAAAAACTAAGTAGAACAAAGGGCCGGTGCGTGCTTTTTCCTTCAGAATTCTGTCAGAGTAGCCACCGCTTGGCCAAGCTAGACAATAAAGCTTTGATGTGTAACCGACAGACCTTGTTCCTGTCTTCCATGTTTTGGGTCCCTCCGAATTTGGCTTAACAATATTGATTTCTGCACTATAAAGTGAGGCAGACCAGGAGCTTGCTCTCTCAGTTCCTGAGATTAGCATTAGAGAGGAGAGCAGGGAAAGGCCATGTGGAGGAGGCCAGAAGAGGCATCCAAGATGGTGGAGTGCTGAAGGAGAAGCCAGTTTCTGCAGAATTTATGCAGAGAGAAGGAGATGGGGAACAGAGGTGAATGAGAGTGTAGAGGTTAGAAACCTTTGATTCTAGGAAACATGGATAAGTCAGTAGCTTTGTGAGCACTGAATGAGTGGGTTTTGGAGCTAAGTGTGTGTTTTTACTTGCCCGCCGGGTGCAAGCTAGGATTAAAGGTAATGGCCCAGCAGTTCTTGGCTCCATTGTTTCATTACCATCTGTCTGAATCCAATGCGAACCTGCATGGGCCATGCAGTTGTGATGATGGCCGTGGCCCCTGGCTTTACACCCGCAGAGTGTTACTTTACAACAAAGGAAAAGAGAATTATAAATATGTCAAGTGTTGGGCAGATAAAATATATTATGCTCACTTTGTTAAAGATGGCGCTGTCCACGTAGAGGCCGTCACCCAGGTGATATTAATGTGTGTTAGGGGTGGGCTGTGGGCAGGCAGAATTCTTGTAGCCTGGGGCTTGGCTTTGAGATTAAACCTTTCCCACCTTTTTTGTTGTGGGTTGGTAGAATCCCATCATGTCTCTGATAAGTAACTTTGTATTAGAGACTTCCTTATTTTGTATATTGGATTAGGTTTTGATTTCTACACTATAAAATGGGGACAGAACAGGAGCTTGCTCTCTTGGTTCCTGAGATTATCGTTAGAGGAGAGAGCAGAGATGAGAGCAGAAAGAGGCCATGTGGCCAGGAGAAGCAGCCAAGATGGCGGAGTGTTGTGTGAGAAGCCAGTTTGTGCAGAGTTTGTGCAGGGAGAGGGAAGGAGATGGGGAACAGAGAGGAATAAAGTCTGGTGAGCTAGAAACTTTTGATTCTAGGAAACTTGGATAAGTCAGTAGCTTTGTGAGCACTGAATATGAGTGGGTTTTGGAGCCCAGTGTATGTTTTTTGCTTGACCGTCAGGTGCAAGCTAGGATTAAAGATGATGGCCCACCAGTATTTGGCTCCGTTGTTTCTTTACTGTCTGTCTGAATCCAATGTGAACCTGCATGGGCCAGGCAGCGATGGCAGCCCTGGATACTGGCTTTACATCAAGTCTTACCAAAAGATGGAAGAACACATCACCAGACTGGTCAGCCTCAGCTTGGATCCAAAGTTGGCCACCCACCATATAAATTGTGGAGAAATGGGTGGTCTGGTATTCTATTTATTTTATAGGAAAATTTTGGCAGGAGACCATTACACAGGGCCTTTGGTGCATAGCCTCTAGGAACAAAGTAATATCACCATATTCCAGAATAGTTAACTAGGCAGGCAGTCAAGTAATAAGAACATCCTTCCTGGATTCAGGGGAAACTGCAGACCTGAGCAGCATCAGGGAAAGCAGGGAATCTTATCCCACCATGATTAAATGACTCAGTCATTTTTATAACAATTTTTTGTGACTATTATTGTTCATCTTCAAATGAGTCAAATTTATTTATTTTTATGTACTGTTCCTCCACAAGAAGCTAGGCAATTTTAACTAAATGTCAGCACTATAAATGATGGACACATGGACGAACTTGGATTAGGTTGTGTCAGAGGTGGAATTCTTAATGCTTGACCCCATTAATAGATTGTGTGGTAAACGGTTTGCCTCTCCCTGAAGCAGAACAGCCTGACATTGAAAGAATTATAGCACAAAGTGGCTGAGCAAAATTAATGTTTTCTGAAGACAGACTGATGGGCAGATAAAATATATTATGCTCACTTTGTTAAAGATGGCGCTGCCCACATGGAAGCCCCTCGCCCAGGTGATCATATTAATTACCACTTTTGCTAGGAATGGGTTTGATTGTGTTAATATATGTTGGGGGAGGGCTTTCACAACAAAAGGTTTTAAAAGGAAGAGAAATCATGTTGTCTCGGAGAAGAGTGATTACCTTCTAGGAGGAGCCCATGCTGGGGGAGAGCAGATAAAGGCCACATGGAAGAGAGAAGAAGCATCCAAGATGGTTGAGTGCTGAAGGAGAAGCCAATTTGTGCAGAGTTTGTGCAGAGAGAGGGAGATGGGGAACAGAGGTGAAAAGGGCTGGTGAACTAGAAACATTTGATTCTAGGAAATTCGGATAAATCAGTACCTTTGTGAACACTGAATGAGTGGGATTTGGAGCCCATTGTTTGTTTTTACTTGACCATCAGGTGCAAGCTAAGAATAAAGATGATGGCCCACCAGTTTTTAGTTCCATTGTTTAATTACCGTCTGTCTAAATCCAATGCAAACTTGCATGGATCAGGTGGCTGTGATGGTGACCCTGGCTACTGGCTTTACATTTGGCATAGTCTGTGGCAGGATTTAGAGATCAGTATGGAGCCGTCACCCTTGAGGTGCATGGTAGAGTACTGGCTGCTGTTATAGTTCCCCATGGCTGTCCTTTTGGGGGCCGTAGGCTGGCTGACTTTTACAGCCATGCATGAGGAAACTGAGAGCTCTGTGGAAGAGGTTGGCTGGGATCTGCAAACTGAGCAGTGGAAGGAGCTGGAGCAAACATGAGAGAAAGAGATGCCGAACCTGGAGCTGGAGCAAGCACTGGAGGAGGCCGAGGTGCTTCATAATATTTTCCTGGAAATACAGTAGCTGCTGGAGGAGGAATCACAGGTTCGTGATTTGCATATTGCCCTGGATGTTGTGGAGAGACAGCAGCAGCGGGAGGCTGGAGCTGAGACCAGGGCTGGGGCTGCAAGACCTGCTGAGCAGAAGGCGGCAGCGGCCTGGGGCTCAATTCTGATTCCGGCAGCGGGAGATGGTTTTTTTCAGTTCCTTTTTTGAGGATGAGGAGAAATGGGCTGGAGATATAACCTGCAGTCTCCAGAAGATGAGAGCCCAGCTGGAAGAAGTACTTACTATACCCCTGGTAGGTCTGCAATATGGGGATATAGGGGTGAATGTCATCATGCTCTCCAGAGCAGAAATGGAAATGCTGACTGCCATTGCCATGTGCTCCTCTTTGGGACAGTGTAAGACCTGCCAAGATGGCAGGGATGAGGGGGGTGGCTGAGACCCATGTGCTTGGACTGATTCCTGGACTATGACCAGAGTGGGCACTGGCTCTTTTGTTGGATGGACTTATGGATTTTGAACAATGTGAAATACCCTGAAGGGGGGGGGCAGCTGTGCTGGAGGCCCTACCCCTGCCCCGGGAAGCCTTTCAAATGGCTAGAAAAAAGGTTGAGGACATTTTTCGCTTTTGGCAAAGTGCTCAGAGACTGGTGAAATATACCTATGTAATTGTTGAAATTGTATGATTTGTCATGTTGTTGTAATTTGTGTAATGTGCCTAATTTTCTTGCACAGGGATGCCAGTGGTGTAGATTGTGGGTAGTAAAGTGAGCATAGGGGTTTATTGTTGGGCAGATAAAATGTATTATGTTCATTTTGTTAAAGATGGCACCACCCATGTGGAAGCCCCTTGCCTAGGTGATAATTTTAATTGTCCTTCTTGTTTGGGATGTGCATGATTATGTTAATTTGTGTTGGAGGAGGGCTTTCGCACCAAAAGGCTTTAAAAGGAACAGAGATCATGTAGTTCCAGAAAAGAGTGGTTAAGTTTTAGGAGGAGCCTATGCTGTAGGAGAGCAGAGTAATGCCATGAGGAGGAGAGGAGAAGCATCCAAGATGGAGGAATGCTGAGGGAGAAGCCAGCTTGTGCAGAGATTGTACAGAGAGAGGGAGATGGGAAACAGAGGTGAATATGTCTGGTGAGCTAGAAACCTTTGATTCTAGGAAACTCAAATAAGTCAGTAGCTTTGTGAGCACTGAATGAGTGGGTTTGGAGCCCAGTGTGTGTTTTTACTTGCCTGCCGGTTGCAAGCTAGGATTAAAGGTAATGACCCACAAGTTCTTGGCTCCATTGTTTCATTACCGTCTGTTCGAATCTAATTCGAACCTGCATGGGCCAGGCAGCTGTGATGGTGGCATGGCTACTGGCTTTACACAGATTGAGCTTAAAGAAAGAGAGAGTCATTGAGTTTTGCATGTTCAGTTTCTTCTATTGAATTTACCAATAGAATAATTAAATCTTCTTCTTCTAAGTGAGGGATTCAATAAGAAAAAGTGTAGTACTCAAGCCCAGTGGGGACTACTAGTGTTCATTTCCCATTTAGTTGGCTGTCTGTTTATTTTGATGTCAGTTTCTCTTGCTGAACAAAAACTTCTTAGTCTGATGTAGTCCCATTCATTTATCTCTGCTTTCACTTCTCTTGCCTTTGGAGTCAAATTCATAAAATGCTCTTTAAAACCAAGGTCCATGAGTTTAGTACCTATGTTTTCTTCTATGTACTTTACTGTTTCAGGTCTTATATTTTGGTCTTTGATCTAGTTTGAATTAATTTTAGTACAAGGGGACACATTGTAGTCGGATTTCATTCTTTTGCATGTGGCTTTCCAGTTTTCCCAGCACCATTTGTTGAAGAGGCTTTCTTTTCTCCATTGTGTGTTGTTGGCTTTTTTATCAAAAATTATTTGACCATATATATGTGGTTTTATTTCTGGACTTTCTATTCTGTTCCATTGGTCTAAATGTCTATTTTTCTGCCAATACCATGCTGTTTTGATTGTTGTGGCCCTATAATATAGTTTGAAGTCAGGTATTGTAATGACCCCAGGTTTGTTCTTTTTCCTCAGTATTGCTTTGGTTATTCCAGGTCTTTTATAGTTCCATATAAATCTGATTATTTTTTTGTTCCATTTCTTTAAAAAATGTCATTGGAATATTGATGGGAATTGCATTAAATTTGTATATTGCTTTGGTAATATGACCATTTTGATTATATTTATTCTTCCTATCCAAGAACAAGAAATATTTTTCCATTTCATTGTATCTTTTTCGGTTTCCCTTAACAATGCTTTGCAATTTTCGTTATATAGGTTCTTTACACTCTTTGTTATGTTTATTCCTAGGTATTTTTTGTTGTTGCAATCGTGAAGGAGATTATTTTTTTTTAGTTCATTTTTTTAATGTTTCATTGTTGGCATATAGAAAGGGCATGGACTTTTGTATATTAATTTTGTATCCTGCAACCTTACTGTATTGGTTTATTGTTTCTAGTAATCTTTTTGTGGAGTCCTTGGGATTTTTATGTATAGGATCATATCATCTGCAAAAAGTGATGAGTTTATTTCTGTACTCTCTAATCAGTTCCTTTGACCTATGTGTCTTTACTTCTTCTTTTCTGATATGGATGCCTTTTTTTTCTTTATCATGTCTGATTGCTCTGCTAGAACTTCTAGTACCATGTTACATAAGAGTGGAGAGAGTAGACAACCCTGTCGTGTTCCTGATTTAAGGTGGAAAGTCCTCAGTTTTATGCCATTTAATATGATGTTGGCTGATCGCTTATCATATATGGTCTTTATCATGTTGAGATATTTTCCTTCTATACCCATTTTGTTGAGTGTCTGAAACATAAAATTTTGTTGTATTTTATTGAATGCCTTTTCTGCATCTGTTGATAAGATCATGTGGGTTTTGTTCTTTATTTTGTTAATGTGGTGTATTACGTTAACCGTTTTACGTATGTTGAACCATCCTGGAGATTATGGGGTGAATCCCACTTGATCATGATGTATTACTTTTTAAATATGTTGTTGTATTTGATTTGCTAGTATTTTAGTATCTATATTCATTAGAGATATTTCTTAATAGGATTTTTTTTGGCATTGCATACTATGAGTCCTTTACAAATTCTAGATATGAACCTCTTATAAGATATATTGTTGGTGAACATATTCTCTTTTTCCCATTCAGTAGGCTGTCTCTTTGCTTTTCTTTTTGTTGGTGTGGTTTGTTTAGTTTTTGATAGTTGCTTTCCTGTAAAAAAATTTTAATTTGATATAATCCCATTTGCTATTCTTGTCCTGGGAGATATATTAAAAACTTTTTTTTTTCTTTAAGGATTTCTATTGTTTTAAGTTTTATATTTAGGTCTTTAGTCCGTATTGTTGTTTTTCTTGTATACTGTGTAAGAGGTGGTCTAATTTCATTTTTCTTGCATGTATCTGTTCAATTTTTCAACACCATTTATTGATTAAACAATTTTTATCCTATTGGATGTTCTTGCATCATTTGTCAAATATTAATTGATCATATAGGTTTGAGTTTATTTCTGTGCTCTCTAATCAGTTCCTTTGACCTATGTGTCTATTTTCATGCTAGGACTGTGCCATTTTGATTGTGACAGCCTTGTATTATATTTGGATATCAGGTACAAGATACCTTTCAACATTTTTTTTTATTATTATTGAGGCAGTTTGGGGAGTTTTGTTATTTTTATTTATTTATTTTTTGTAGTTCCATATATATTTTTGAATTGTATTTTTTTCTAGTTTATAGTAATAATGTATTGGTATTTTGATAGGGATTGCATTGCATCTTTAGATTATTTTGAATAGTATGTGCATTTTAATGATGTTAATTCTTCATATCCACAAACATGTTATATACTTCCATTTATTTGTATCTTATTAAAAATATTTTATTTATTTATTTTAAAGAGAAGAGAGAGAGTAAGAGAAGGGGTGGAGCAGGAACATCAACTTCTAGTTGCTTCCCATACGTACCTTGATCAGGTAAGCCTAGGGTTTCAAATGGGTGACGTCAGTATTCCAGATAAGTTTTTATCTATTTTGCCAACACATGTCAGGTTATTTGTATGTTTTTTTTTATCTTATTTTTATTAATTCTAATGCAATGACATTGATAAATCAGGGTACATATGTTCAGGGAAAACATCTCCAGATTATTTTGACATTTGATTATGTTGCATACCCCTCACCCAAAGTCAGATTGTCTTCCGTCACGATCTATCCAGTTTCTTTGTGCCCCTCACTTCCCCCATCCACTCTTTCTCCTTCCTCGCCCCCTCCCCACCCCCTACCCAACCCCCATTACCATCAAATTCTTTTTCATATCTCTGTGTCTCATTTTTATGTCCCATCTATGTATGGATTCATATAGTCCATAGTTTTTTCTGATTTACTCATTTCACTCCTTATAATATTATCAAGGTCCATTCATGTTATTGTAAATGATCCAATGTCATCATTTCTTATGGCTGAGTAGTATTTTATAGTATATATGTTCCAAAACTTTTTAATCCACTCGTCATCTGACAGACACTTGGGCTGTTTCCAGATCTTTGCTATTGTGAACAATGCTGCTACAAACATGGGGGTGCATTTCTTCTTTTGGAACACTTCTATGGTGTTCTTATGATATATTCTTAAAAGTGGGATAGCTGGTCAAAAGGCAGTTCGATTTTTAATTTTTTGAGGAATCTCCATATTGTTTTCCACAGAGGCTGCACCAATCTGCATTTTCACCAGCAGTGCAAGAGGGTTCCCTTTTCTCCACATCCTCACCAGCACTTATTCTGTGTTGTTTTATTGATGAGCTCCATTCTGACTGGTGTGAGATGATATCTCATTGTGGTTTTAATTTGCATTTCTCTAATGATTAGTGATGTTGAGCAATTTTTCATCTGCCTATTGCCCATCTGTATGTCCTCCTTGGAGAAGTGTCTATTCATTTCTTTTGCCCATTTTTGGATTGGATTGTTTGTCTTCCTGGTGTTGAGATTTACAAGTTCTTTATAAATTTTGATTATTAACCCTTATCAGACATATTGTCAAATATGTTCTCCCATTGTGTAGTTGGTCTTTTTATTCTGTTCTTGTTGTCTTTAGCTGTGCAAAAGCTTTTTAGTTTGATATAGTCCCATTTGTTTATCCTCTCTTTTATTTCACTTCCCCGTGGAGATAAATCAGCAAATATATTGCTCCGAGAGATGTCCAAGAGCTTACTGCCTATGTTTTCTTCTAAGATGTTTATGGTTTCACGGTCTACATTTAAGTCTTTTATCCATTTTGAGTTTATTTTTGTGAGTAGTGTAAGCTGGTGATCTAGTTTCATTTTTTTCAGGTAGCTGTCCAATTTTCCCAACACCATTTGTTAAAGAGGCTGTCTTTACTCCATTGTATTTCCTTACCTCCTTTGTCAAATATCAGTTGTCCATAGAACTGTGGGTTTATTTCTTGGTTCTCTGTTCTGTTCCATTGATCTTTATGCCTGTTCTTATGCAAATACAAGGCTGTTTTGGGTACAATGGCCTTGTAGTATAACTTGATATCAGGAAGTGTAATACCTCCCACTTTATTCATCTTTTTTAAGATTTGCTGAGGCTATTCATGTTCTTTTTTGGATCCATATAAATTTTTGGAATATGTGGTCTTTATCTTTGAAGTATGTCATTGGTATTTTAATTAGTATTGCATTGAATTTATAGATTGCTTTGGGTAATATAGATATTTTAATGATGTTTATTCTTCCTAACCATGAGCACAGTATATGCTTCCACTTGTTTGTATCTTCCTTCATTTCTTTTATCAATGTTTTGTAATTTTAAAGTACAAGTCTTTAATCTCCTTGGTTAAGTTTACTCATAGGTACTTTATTTTCTTGGTTGTAATTGTGAAGGGGATTGTTTCCTTAATTTCTCTTTCTGACTGTTCATTATTGGTGTATAAAAATGCCTCTGATTTCTGAGTATTGATTTTATATCCTGCCACTTTGCTGAATTCCTTTATCAGGTCCAGTAGCTTTTTGACTGAGACTTTAACGTTTTCTATATACAATATCATATCATCTACAAAGAATGATAGTTTTACTTCTTTTCCAACTTGAATGCCTTTTATTTCTTCTTCTTGTCTGATTGCTGTGGCTAGGCCTTCCAGGACTATGTTAAATAAGAGTGGTGAAAGAAGGCACCCCTGCCTTGTTCCTGATCTTAAGGGTATTGCTTTTAATTTTTTCCCATTGAGTATGATGTTGGCTGTGGGTTTCTCATAGATGGCTTTTTATCATGTTGAGGTATGTTCCCTGTATTCCCACTTTGCTGAGAGTTTTGATCATGAAAGGGTGCTGGACTTTATCAAATGTTTTTTCTGCATCTATTGAAATTATCATATGGTTTTTCTCCTTTTTGTTATGTGATGAATCACATTGCTTGATTTATGAATATTGTACCAGCCTTGCCTCCCCAGAATAAATCCCACTTGATCATGGTGTATAATTTTTTCCATATATTGTTGGATCCAGTTTGCTAATATTTTGCTGAGGATTTTAGCATCTATATTCATCAGAGATATTGGCCTATAATTTTCTTTCTTTGTGTTGTCTTTGCCTTGGTTTGATATCAGAATTATGCTCGCCTCATAAAAGGAGCTCGGAAGTCTTCCTTCCTCTTGAATTTTTTGAAATAATTTGAGAAGGATAGGAGTTAGTTCTTCTTTGAATATTTGGTAGAATTTTGTTGTGAAGCCATCGGGCCCTGGACTTTTCTTTGTTGGGACTTTTTTGATAACTGTTTTGATCTCATTTGGTGTAATCAGTCTGTTTAGGTTTTCTGATTCTTCCAGATTGATTTTTGGAAGATTGTATGTTTCAAGGACTTTGTCCATTTCATCTAGGTTGTCTAGTTTTTTGGCATACAGTTCTTCATAGTATTTTCTTACAATATTTTGTATTTCTGTTATGTCAGTTGTTATATCTCCTCTCTCATTTCTAATTTTATTTATTTGAGTCCTCTCTCTCTTTTTCTTGGTGAGTCTAGTTAAAGGTTCATCAATCTTGTTTACCTTTTTAAAGAACCAGCTCCTAGTTTCATTGATCCTCTGTATTGTTTCTTTAGCCTCTATGACATTTATTTCTGCTCTGATCTTTATTATTTCCTTCCTTCTACTACATTTGGGCTTTACTTGCTGTTCTTTTTCTAATTCTTTTAGATGCAGGGTTAAGTTGTTTATTTGAGCTTTTTCTAGCTTCTGAAAGTGTGCCTGTAGTGCTATGAACTTCCCTCTCAGTACTGCATTTGCTGTGTCCCATAAATTTTGAGTTGTTGTATGCTCATTGTCATTCGTTTCTAGGAATTTTTTTATTTCTTCTTTGATCTTATTCTTAATCCATTCATAATTTAACAACCTGCAATTTAGTTTCCATGTGTTTGAAAATTTTTGAGCTTTTCTGTTGTGATTCATTTCTAGTTTCATGCCGTTGTGATCGGAGAAAGTGCTTGATATGAATTCAGTCTTCTTAAATTTGTTGAGAGCACTTTGGTGCCCTAACATGTGGTCTATTTTAGAGAATGTACCATGAGCACTTGAAAGGAATGTATATTCTGCTCTCTTAGGGTGAAAGGTTTTGAAGATATCTATTAAATCGAGTTGATCTAGTGTTTCCAATAAGTCTGTTCTTTCTTTGTTAATTTTCTTTCTTAAGGATTTATCTAGTAATGTTAGTGGGGTATTGAAATCCCCTACTATTACAGTATTTCTCTTTATCTCACCCTTTTAATCCATCAAAGTCTGCTTTATATATTTGGGTGCTCCTATATTAGGTGCATAGATATTTATAATAGTTATATCTTTCTACAGCATTTCTCCCTTTATCATTATGTAGTGGCCTTCTTTATCTCTTACTATATCCTCTGTTTTAAAGTCCAATTTGTCTGATATAAGTATTGCTACCCCAGCTTTTTTTTTTCATTTCCGTTTGCATGAAATGTTTTTTTCCATCCTTTTATCTTCAATCTATGTGTATCTTTTGTTCTAAGGTGTGTCTCTTGTAGACAGCATATGTATGGGTCCTGTTTTCTTATCCACACAGCTACCCATTGTCTTTTGATTGGATCATTTAATCCATTTACATTTTAGGTTATTATTGATATGTAGTTGTTTATTGCCATTTTCTTCTTTAAAGGTGTATTCCCTTTTTGCTATATTCTTTTCCCAATTTGATCTGTTTACAACAGGTCCCTTAACATTTCCTTCAGCATTGGTTTGGTTGTAATGAATTCCTTAAGTTGTTTTTTGTCTGGGAAGCTTTTTAATTCTCCTTTGATTTTAAATGATAGCCTTGCTGGATAAAGTAGTCTTGGTTGTAGGTTCTTGTTCTGCATTACTTTGAATATTTCTTGCCATTCCCTTCTGGCCTCAAGTGTTTCTGTTGAGAAGTCGGATATCATCCTTATGGGGGCTCCTTTGTAGTTGATAAGTTTTTTTTCTCTTGCAGCTTTAAATATTTTCTCTTTATCGCTTAGCTTTGGTATTTTAATTAGATGTGTTTGTGTAGGTTTCTTTGGGTTTCTTTTAATGGAGTCCCCTGTGCTTTTTGGACTTGAGAGAGTTTCTCTTGCATCAATTTAGGGAAGTTTTTAGCTATGATATGATTGAAAAAAGTCTCTATCCCTTTTTCTTTTTCTTCTTCAGGAACCCTTATGATGCGGATGTTATTTTCTTCATGTTGTCAAAGAGCTCTCTAAGGATTTCCTCTGAGTTTTTGAGTCTCTTTTCTCTTTTCTTCTCTGCTTTCATGCCTTCATTTCAGTTGTCCTCCAACTCGCTGATTCGATTTTCAGCTCTATCTATCCTGTTTTTAATTCCTTCCATTGTGGTCTTTATTTCTAATATTGTATTTGTCATCTCCGACTGATTCTTTTTTATACTTACTATTTCTTTAGGTGTTCATAATGACCATCCATTCTTGTTCTAAGATACCTAAGCATCCTTACAATCATTATTTTGAACTCCACATCTGGAAGTTTGATTATTTCCATATCACTCAGTTCATCTCCTCAAGGTGTCTCTTGTAGTTTCATTTGGATGGCACTTCTTTGTCTTCTCATTATCTGTGTTTGGGTGTTTTATTTGTAGAATTGGTTGAGTCTAGGCTTGGTTTTGTCCGCCTCCATTTTTCAGTTGTGTTATTTCTAGGTCTTCTTGGGTTGCTATCAGCTGTTATCTGTAATCCACTTCCGGATTTTGGCAGCTTTGAAATCTTGATTTGTTTGTTTTCTTAACAGGTGATAGTCTTGTTTACTGATCTCAGCAGGCGGCTTCCTTGAAACTGTATCCAGGAATGTGATGGGTGTAACCTGAGACACTGAAGGACCATTTAGCTAGCTAATCTCACTGGGGGCAGGGAGTTTTCTCAGCTTCAGGAGGGGGAGGTGTATCTCAGATCTCCATGGAGACCTGAGTTACTGCCCCTCCTCCCCACTTCTTGTTTTTAGCTGTGTCTTTTTGCGCTGATTGGAGCTGGATAGATGTCCGGAGATCTTTGATCCAGAAGCAATTCAGCTCTGTTTTATGAAAGGTTCAGTCCCTCCCCCAGCTATGGCTGCCTCCAGCATGAGTGAGTCAGCTTTTTTAGGTCATCTCCTTCATTCCTTAGCCCCTCACAGTCTGTCCCTCTCTTTTTCCTTTCCACTTGGGAGATAAGCTGGTCTTTTCAACACACCTCACTCCCTGGTCACCAAGCAAGTGGCTGTGAACAGTAGTTTCTGCTCTTTTCCCTTGTGTGAGATCCCATCTGGGCTCTGAGCCTCACCCCCCCACCCGTTCCTGTAAGCAGGGGAGATTCAGGTGCTCCCTACCAGGTTTGTTGTGGCTTCTTCTTTGCTCCTTGGTTTTTGAGAGCTCTTCTTGCAGTTCAGAGTTGGTTTTTCATGCTGATTTTTCCTAACTTGATTTGTATTCCAGTTTGGTGGTGAGAGCTTGGAATCTGTACGTCCGCCTACTCCGCTGCCATCTTTTTCTCCCTTCCTAACACGTTTTATGAAGCCAACATAACCCTGACACAAAAACGTGACAAGAACAACAAGAATAAAAATTTTTTAGAGCTTTTGAAGATGGCAGTGGAGTAGGTGGACACACAGAAGCCCAGTTCTCAACACCAAACTGGAATACAAATCAATTTAGGAAAAATCAGCATGGAAAACCAACACTGAACTGCAAGAACAGCTCTCAAAAACCAAGGAGCAAAGAGGAAGCCTCAATAATCCTGGTAAGGAGTGCCTGAATCTCCTCTGCTTACAGGAATGGAAGGGGGGTGAGGCTGAGAGCCCAGAGAGGATTTCACAGAGGAAAAAGAGCAGAAACTACTGCTCACAGCCACTTACCTGGCGACCAGGAAGCAAGGTGGGTTGAAAAGACCAGCTTATCTCCCAAGTGGAAAGGACAAGGAGAGGGACAGACTGTGAAGGGCTAAGGTATGCAAGAAACAAAATAAAAAAGCTGACTCATTCGTGCAGGAGGCGGCCATAGCTGGGGGAGGACTGAACCTTTCACAAAACAGAGCTGAAGTGCTTCCGGATCAGAGATCTCTGGACATCTATCCAGCTCCAATCAGCAAAACAAGACACAGCTGAAAACAAGAAGTGGGGAGGAGGGGCAGTAACTCAGGTCTCCATGGAGATCTGAGATACAACTCCCCCTACTGAAGCTGAGAAAACACCCTGCCCCCAGTGAGATTAGTTGGTGGAAGAGACCTTCAGCGTCTCAGGTTACACCCACAGCATTCCTGGTTACAGTTTCAAGGAAGCCCCCTGCTGAGATCAGTTAACAAGACTATCACTTGTTAAGAAAACAAACAAATAAAGACTTCAAAGCTGCCCAACTTCGAAAGTGGATTACAAATAATAGCTGATACCAACCCAAGAAGACCTAGAAATAACACAACTGAAAACTTGAGGCAGACAACACCAAGCCTAGACTCAACCAACTCTACAAATAAAACACCATTATGAGAAGACAAAGGAGTACAACCCAAATGAAACCACAAGAGACACCTTTGAGAGATGAGCTGAGTGATATGGAAATAATCAAACTTCCAGATGCGGAGTTCAAAATAATGATTGTAAGGATGCTTAGGGATCTTAGAGCAACAATGGAGGGGCAGTTTGAAAACCTAAAAAAAAGAAATAGCAAGCATAAAAAAGGATATTGAAATATTAAAAAAGAATCAGTCAGAGATGACAAATACAATATCAGAAATGAAGACCACAATGGAAGGAATTAAAAACAGGATGGATACAGCTGAGGATTGAATCAGTGAGTTGGAGGACAACTGGAATGAAGGCATGAAAGCAGAGAAGAAAAGAGAAAAGAGACTCAAAAACTCAGAGGAAACACTTAGAGAGCTCTGTGACAACATGAAGAGAAATAACATCCACATCATAGGGGTTCCTGAAGAAGAAGAAAAAGAACAAGGGATAGAGACTTTGTTCAATCATATCATAACTGAAAACTTCCCTAAATTAATACAAGAGAAACTCTCACAAATCCAAGAAGCACAGAGGACTCCATTAAAGAGAAACCCAAAGAAACCTACACCAAGACACATCATAATTAAAATACCAAAGCTAAGCGATAAAGATAAAATATTAAAAGCTACAAGAGAAAAAAAAGGTATCACCTACAAAGGAGCCCCCATAAGGATGACATCCGACTTCTCAACAGAAACACTTGAGGCCAGAAGGGAATGGCAAGAAATATTCAAAGTAATGCAAAACAAGAACCTACAACCAAGACTACGTTATCCAGCAAGGCTATCGTTTAAAATCGAAGGAGAAATAAAAAGCTTCCGAGACAAAAAACAACTCAAGGAATTCATTACAACCAAACCAACACTGCAAGAAATGTTAAGGGGCCTGTTGTAAAGAGATCAAAGTTGGAAAATAATATAGCAAAAAAAAGGAATACACCTTTAAAGAAGAAAATGGCAATAAACAACTACATATCAATAATAACCTTAAATGTAAATGGATTAAATGATCCAATCAAAAGACATAGGGTAGCTGCGTGGATAAGAAAACAGGACCCATAGATATGTTGTCTACAAGAGACACACCTTAGAACAAAAGACACACATAGATTGAAGGTAAAATGATGGAAAAAAACATTTCATGCAAACGGAAATGAAAAAAAAAGCTGGGGTAGGAATACTTATATCAGACAAATTGGATTTTAAAACAGAGGATATAGTAAGAGATAAAGAAGGCCACTACATAATGATAAAGGGAGTAATCCAACAGGAAGACATAACTATTATAAATATCTATGCACCTAATATAGGAGCACCCAAATATATAAAGCAGACTTTGATGGATTTAAAGGGCGAGATCAACAGCAATACTATAATAGTAGGGGATTTCAATACCCCACTAACATCACTAGATAGATCCTCAAGAAAGAAAATTAACAAAGAAACAGCAAACTTATTGGAAACACTAGATTAACTCGATTTAATAGATATCTTCAGATCCTTTCACCCTAAAGGAGCAGAATATACATTCTTTTCAAGTGCTCATGGTACATTCTCTAGGATAGACCACATTTTAGGGCACCAAAGTGCTCTCAACAAATTTAAGAAGACTGAAATCATATCAAGCACTTTCTCCGATCACAACGGCATGAAACTAGAAATGAATCACAACAGAAAAGCTCAAAAATTCTCAAACACATGGAAACTAAATAGCAGGGTGTTAAATAATGAATGGATTAAGAATGAGATCAAAGAAGAAATAAAAAAAATTCCTAGAAATGAATGACAATGAGCATACAACAACTCAAAATTTATGGGACACAGCGAAAGCAGTGCTGAGAGGGAAGTTCATAGCACTACAAGCACACTTTCAGAAGCTAGAAAAAGCTCAAATAAACAACTTAACCCTGCATCTAAAAGAATTAGAAAAAGAACAGCAAGTAAAGCCCAAATGTAGTAGAAGGAAGGAAATAATAAAGATCAGAGCAGAAATAGATGACATAGAGGCTAAAGAAACAATACAGAGGATCAATGAAACTAGGAGCTGGTTCTTTGAAAAGGTAAACAAGATTGATGAACCTTTAAGTAGACTCATCAAGAAAAAGAGAGAGAGGACTCAAATAAATAAAATTAAAAATGAGAGAGGAGAAATAACAACTGACACAACAGAAATACAAAATATTGTAAGAAAATACTATGAAGAACTGTATGCCAAAAAACTAGACAACCTAGATGAAATGGACAAATTCCTTGAAACATACAATCTTCCAAAAATCAATCTGGAAGAATCAGAAAACCTAAACAGACCGATTACACCAAATGAGATCGAAACAGTTATCAAAAAAGTCCCAACAAAGAAAAGTCCAGGGCCCGATGGCTTCCCAACGGAATTCTACCAAATATTCAAAGAAGAACTAACTCCTATCCTTCTCAAACTATTTCAAAACGTTCAAGAGGAAGGAAGACTTCCAAGCTCCTTTTATGAGGCGAGCATAATTCTGATTCCAAAACCAGGCAAAGACAACACAAAGAAAGAAAATTATAGGCAAATATCTCTGATGAATATAGATGCTAAAATCCTCAACAAAATATTAGCAAACCGGATCCAACAATATATGGAAAAAATCATACACCATGATCAAGTGGGATTTATTCTGGGGAGGCAAGGCTGGTACAATATTCGTAAATCAATCAATGTGATTCATCACATAAACAAAAAGAAGGAGAAAAACCATATGATAATTTCAGTAGATGCAGAAAAAGCATTTGATAAAATCCAGCACCCATTCATGATCAAAACTCTCAGCAAAGTGGGAATACAGGGAACATACCTCAACATGATAAAAGCCATCTATGAGAAACCCACAGCCAACATCATACTCAATGGGAAAAAATTAAAAGCAATATTCTTAAGATCAGGAACAAGGCAGGGGTGCCCCCTTTCACCACTCTTATTTAACATAGTCCTGGAAGTCCTAGCCACAGCAATCAGACAAGAAGAAGAAATAAAAGGCATTCAAGTTGGAAAAGAAGAAGTAAAACTATCATTATTTTGAGATGATATGATATTGTATATAGAAAACCCTAAAGTCTCAGTCAAAAAACTACTGGACCTGATAAATAAATTCAGCAAAGTGGCAGGATATAAAATCAATAGTCAGAAATCAGAAGCATTTTTATACACCAACAATGAACAGTCAGAAAGAGAAATTAAGGAAACAATCCTCTTCACAATTACAACCAAGAAAATAAAGTACCTAGGAGTAAACTTAACCAAGGAGACTAAAGACTTGTACTCAGAAAGTTACAAAGCATTGATAAAAGAAATCAAGGAAGATACAAACAAGTGGAGGCATATACCATGCTCATGGTTAGGAAGAATAAACATCATTAAAATGTCTATATTACCCAAAGCAATCTATACATTTAATGCAATACCAATTAAAATACCAATGACATACTTCAAAGATATAGAACACATATTCCAAAAATTTATATGGAACCAAAAGAGGACACGAATAGCCTCAGCAATCTTAAAAAAGAAGAATAAAGTGGGAGGTTTCACTCTTTCTGATATCAAGTTATACTACAAGGTCGTTGTACTCAAAACAACCTGGTACTGGCATAAGAACAGGCATATAGATCAATGGAACAGAACAGAGAACCCAGAAATAAACCCACAGTTCTATGGACAACTGATAATTGACAAAGGAGGTAATGAAATACAATGGAGTAAAGACAGCTTCTTTAACAAATGGTGTTGCGAAAATTGGACAGCTACCTGAAAAAAAATGAAACTAGATCACCAGCTTACACTACTCACAAAAATAAACTCAAAATGGATAAAAGACTTAAATGTAGGCCGTGAAACCATAAGCATCTTAGAAGAAAACTTAGGCAGTAAGCTGTTGGACATCTCTCGTAGCAATATATTTGCTGATTTATCTCCACGGGGAAATGAAATAAAAGACAGGATAAACAAATGGGACTTTATCAAACTAAAAAGCTTTTGCACAGCTAAAGACAATAAGAACAGAATAAAAAGACCAACTACACAATGGGAGAACATATTTGACAATACGTCTGATAAGAGGTTAATAACCAAAATTTATAAAGAACTTGTAAAACTCAACACCAGGAAGACAAACAACCCAATCCAAAAATAGGCAAAAGAGATGAATAGACACTTCTCCAAAGAGGACATACAGGTGGCCAATAGGCATATGAAAAAATGCTCAACATCACTAATCATTAGAGAAATGCAAATTAAAACCACAATGAGATATCACCTCACACCAGTCAGAATGGCGCTTATCAACAAAACAACACAGAATAAGTGCTGGTGAGGATGTGGAGAAAAGGGAACCCTCCTGCACTGCTGGTGGGAATGCAGACTGGTGCAGCCACTGTGGAAAACAGTATGGAGATTCCTCAAAAATCTGAAAATCGAACTGCCTTTTGACCCAGCTATTCCACTTTTAGGAATATACCCCAAGGACACCATAGAATGGCTCGAAAAGGAGAAATGCACCCGCATGTTTGTGGCAGCATTGTTCACAATAGCGAAGATATGGAAACAGCCCAAGTGTCTGTCAGAGGACGAGTGGATTAAAAAGCTTTAGTACATATATATTATGGAATACTACTCAGCCATAAGAAATGATGACATCGGATCATTTACAATAACATGGATGGACCTTGACAACATTATACGGAGTGAAATAAGTAAATCAGAAAAAAAAAAAAAAAAAAAAAAAACTAAGATGAACCCATATATAGAAGGGACATTAAAATGAGACTCAGAGACATGAACAAGAATGTGATGGCAACAGGGGTGGGAGGTTGGGGGAGGGGGGAGGGGGTGATGAAGGAGAGAGGTGTTAGAGGAGGGGAGGGGCACAAAGAAAACCAGATAGAAGGTGATAGAAGACAATTTAACTTTGGGGGAGGGGTATACAGCACAATCAAATGTCAAAATAATCTAGAGATATTTTCTCTCAACATATGTACCCTGATTTATCAATGTCACTGCATTAAATTTAATTTAAAAATAATAATAAAAAATAAAAAAATAAAAATAAAAATAAAAGAAAATTGGATCAATGATCAAAAAAATAAAAATGCCCATAAGGAAAAAAAAAATTTTTAGACCAATGAATACAGATGCAAAAATAAAACATAGGTGCTAAATTATAGATTTTTTCTTAAAGATGATTTAATGAATTTAACCCCAGAAGCAAGGAAGGTCAAGGCAAAAATAAGTGAATGGGAATATATCAAGCTAAAATACTTTTCCACTGAAGAAGAAACCACCAAGTAAACTATAAGTCACAGAATAGAAGACGGTATTTGCAAACAACAGCTCTAACAAGGGGCAAATATTCAACTTATAACGAAGAACATACACAACTCAACACCAAACAAACAGAGTGAAATACAGTAAGTAAATCAGAAAAAACTAAGGACTGCATTATTCCATACATAGGTGGGACATAAATACAAGAAAAAGAGACATGGACAAGAGTGTTTATGGGAGTGGAGGAGAGGGAGCGGAGGGGAGAGGGGAGGGGCACAAAGAAAACCAGATAGAAGGTGACGGAGGACAATTTGACTTTGGGTGATGGGTATGCAACATAATTGAATGACAAGATAACCTGGAGATGTTTTCTTTGAACATATGTACCCTGATTTATTAATGTCACCCCATTAAAATAAAAAAAGGAAAGTGCAAAAACAATGAACACAGGGCCTGAACACACACTTCTCCTAAGAAGACATACAAATGGCCAACAGATACATATACAGTTTTTCAACATTACTACCAAAATATAAGTTCTAAAACAATAAATTGCATTGAAAAAACGTAAGTACTGAATTCATAGACCTTGGCCATAAAAAACAATTTATGAATTTGATTCCAATTTTAAGGAAACTAAAGGCAAATAGAAATGAATGGGACTATATCAAACTAAAAAACTTCTGCACAACAAAATAAACTGACAACAAAACAAACAGGCATCAAACCAAATGGGAGATAATATGTGCAAACAACAGCTCCTATAAGGGGTTAAAGGCTCACCAGCTTGAACCTATGGTAGCTGGCTTTAGCAACGGGTCACTTGGTCTGTTGTAGCCCCTTGGTCAAGGCATGTAATGAATTTCTTCACTATCGAGACTTTCCTTGTGGCTGCAACCAGTAACAATGCTTTCTTATATTTTTAATTAATAGCTTAATTTTTTTATTTTTAACAGTTATATCAGACACTTTTAATAATCTTTGCAGTAGTTTCTCATACTGGGTCTCTATTGATGAGGAATTGCCATGTGAATTTCCCATTACTCTGCCTCCCAAAGGCTTCACTTACCAGAGAGCATACCTTAACTCCTTCACTCCAGTGGTCCCGAGAGAGCAAACTCTGACCTCTTTGAGCCCCCGTGTTGTGGGAAAGAGCCCAAAATTGGGCACCAGATAATACAAATTTCTTCACTGTTGGGACAGGCAAGGCAAAAGACAGACCTGATGATATGTACAATGTGCAGAGGACTGGAAATCTTAGGCAGATCCAGCCCCGAGAATGAGCAACTCTGCATATTTATTGAGTTCCAAAAGTCATAGCTCAGCAGTTAAAACTAGAAAGTTACACAAGCCATTTTTCCCATCTGTTTCATCCCCAACCTTGCACATCTACTGTTTCTTTTCATGAACAAGGACACAAGAGGAGTCAGAGTCTCAGAGCTTATCAATCACAAAGTACATTTGATTCTTACAGGCATTCGTCCAAGAGTCCTGCACACATGAACTTAAGTAACCCAGGCCAGTGTCTCCTCATGGCCAACACACCCCAAGATCTCCTGTCTCCAATTAACCCTTGCCCTGCAGTTAACTGCCATTTATACTGGTGCTGAGTCATCTCCCATATATCCCCCTATTTTATTTTCTTTTATTTAGCCTACACTGCCTATTCAACTTAATTGTACTTAAACCTAGTCATTCCCTTTCTTGCTAGCAAAATTCTTTTCTAACTGGTTACAAGTTCTTTGGTGACAACGATTCTATTAAAGCTACTAAAAACTGTCAATTGGTTTTAGTGCTACCTTGTTAATAGTATTATCAGCTATTGAGTTTTTCTAGAGTTTCCATGGAGTCCTCCTCTCTAGGTGGACTGCGCAGTGGATAATGACTACTAATCCAGGAGAGCAGCTCCCTACATTCTCCAGAATGAGGGTTTGAGCCTCATCTTTATTAGTTCTTAAGTCTTCTCCTGATGGTCCCCTCTTGACTGTACCTATCTTAGGTTGTTCCTGCCATCAGGAATCTTACTCATCATTGACTAACCAGCCATCTTAGGGGCCAACCAGATTTATTTACAGCCAAGAGACTGAGGGAGGTACAAGTACTTTCCAAAATGCTTAGTTTTAGCAGCTGATGTTTCCACCTATTAAAAAACTTATAGTACATTTCTGTTCTAATTTCTAGAGCTTAATGCTAGATACTGACTATACAGCTTTTACTTAGCTTGCATCTCATGCAGCATAAGAGATAAAATGGCAGATTGCTGCTCTATTTTGCTTTGTCACTAGTTGTCTCTTCTCCTAACTACATATATTAAAAGAAATATAAAACAAATGATTAGTACAATGCCTCCTACTGTTCCTCCAAATATCTTAAATTGTTTAGAGGATAAAAATTACTGACTCCATCTGAAATAGCAGTTAGTAAATTTTTTCCATCAATCAATTTCAACCATTCCTTAAAAAGTAGCATCAATATGCTTTTGAAAATTTAACATTTCCATAGTTGAATTTCCATGATTTAACAAATGCTTTTTAACATTTTCCCAAGGGAAATAAGTATGATTACAAGGAATAGGGGTAATACAAAAAAGAGTTACATTCCAATCACATGTTGGCTTAATTTGTCTTTGCAGGCTAACAATTTGATCTCCTAACACAATCATAGTCTGTTCTAAATTATTAACTTTAGCATTAATGTTACTACCTATATGTCAATGGAAAGTCCAGAATTGTTCCGAATCTTCATGCCATTTTTGCACAAAGTCTACAGTCTGTATACTTTGATGCAATGTAACTCTAGATACAGCAGCCATGGTGGTTATAGCTATTAGTCCCATAACGATAGCGATGATCAGTCCAACCAATCTCTTGGTTGGCTTCAGGGACTTAATAAGATGATGTAACAGCATCATGGAAGGAAAATCCTGCCACATTCAAAGCATCTATACTGGAATACAGACTCCTGTTTGGGCTCCTATAATGTATAGACTTTGACTATTTTTATTAAAAGGAATAGAAGATTTAATACAAGTATAAAAAGTACACTTATTGCAAGTTATTGAATAACTTTCAGCTGTCTATTTGGATACACCTATAATGAAAATATAAGGCAATTTAACACAAACAGATATAAAATGTGTCTCATTCTTCTTAAAGGAAAACATAGTAGGATTAGAAAAACAATCTCTCCAGATTTCTAATTTCCATGCTGACATATGTTCAAATGCAGTGGCAACTTTCTACAAATGATATTGTATAGGGCCAAATTTTATATGTGGAGCTTGAGGTGACATCCCTCCTCCATGCCATATAGTAGTATGATTACCTTGACCATCAGCTGTAATTGAATCATTGTACTTATGCCACCTTAGATCAGCACCCTGATCTTTTACTCAGGTGGAACCATGAGGGCTCCAATCTCTGAGGTGTCTATAGGAAATATTAAATAAAACCCGAGCAGTTTCTCCTCTGTAATTTTTTCAATGTACCCATTCACTTAGCTGATTAACAATTGCAGTTTGACAGGGCGGTAAATCAGGTGGAGGTTCCAGATCACGTACAGATGTATTACCTTTAAATCTGTATCTTTGTAACTGAAACAAACATTTTTTTCCTTCTCCTTTACTTTATTTTTTACAACAAAGAGCCAAGCTTGAGCTTCTATTTTTAAACACTGTGGCTCATGTCCTATACATATAGGTAATCCTTCAACTCCTGTTGTATAATTTTCTAATTTCATGCCTTCTTCTGAAAGTATTAAGGGACCTCTATCATTAAAAGGTCCCAGAAGCCAATTAAAGTCATTAACAAAAATAGAAACAGCAGTATCTTCCCAATGAATAGCTCTACTTAATGAAGGACTAGGGACATATGCCCAATAACTAAAATTTTCAGCTCTACTTACTGGAATTGTTACCAAAGCAATCATTGCTACAAACAGATTAGTAACATTTTTTTTTCTTTTTTAGTAGCTTGTAGTATTTTTTTTCCTCAAGGGTCAGCTTTTTAAGTTGACCCCAACTTGGTATTTGTGTCTTTTCAGTATCAAGCAGTGGCACCTTTAAAGTTCTTCTTCTGAAGTTCATTTCTTCCATCTCAGCAATGGGAGGATATGGAAAGAATCTATTGTTCTTATTCATGTTGTTAGTTTAATTCTGCCAGCAGGAATCCAAAGACATCACCAGATCTGCAATGACACAAGCAAACTCTCTTCCCCAATGTTGTATTACACCAGGTACCCATTGATCCAGCTCATTTTAATAATGCAGAGGTTGATTAATTTTAGAACTATTATTTTTTGTCCATTGTCTGTCTGCAACACTTAAATTATGTTTCCCTATATTTAAAAAATTAAAGTAAATAAAGCTTTATATAACATAAGTCTAAGAGATAATCTCCATACTTCTCCCCCCTTTTGTTTAAATAATATATTTTCTAAAGTGGAATTACTGTGTTCAATACTTGCTTGTCCTTGGGGATCATATGGAATTCCAGTAGTATGTTTAATATTCCAAAATTCAAAGAATTCTCGAAGCTCAGTAGAGGTATAGTCTGGTCCATTGTCACTTTTAATTGCTTTAGGAATGCACATAACATTAAAAGCTTCAATAAGATGTTGAATGACACAGTCAGCCTTTTCTCCAGGCAAAGATGTGACCCAATGAAAGGAAGAATAAGGATCAATAGAACAGTGTACATAGGATAGTTTTCCAAAAGAAGAAATATGAGTAACATCTATTGGCCACAAGTCATTACTGTGTTGTCCTCTGAAATTAATTCCTCCTGGTAATGCAAGAGTGTTTATAATACTGCACTGAGGATATTTTCTAACAATATTTTGAGCTTCTTGCCTGGTTATTTTAAATTTTTGCATCAAACCTTTTTTTTATTTGTATGAGTCTCTCTATAAAATTTAGTACATATCCCTGTCGATCCAAAACAATGGATCAATTTTATTATTTTTACTAGACATAGGTCCTAGTAAAGCTGTATGAGAACGAATGAGAGTTATATAGATAGGCGAATTCTGTTCCTACAATACAAATTCTAACTCTTGAAACAGTGTGTGTAATTCAGAACCATCCCTTGAAATGTAAACAGTTTCTATAAGTTTAACTATATGTTCAACATATTTTCAATCAGTAACAATGTTAATAGGAAAAGAAAAGTCATTAAGAGGTAATAATACAACAGATAATTCTGCCTTTTGTTATAGACACAACAGTTAGCATTGCTAGAAACAGAGTCAAGGATGATTTTGAAGTCTTAGTCTTAATTAAAACATTTTTGGCCTCCTGGGTAAGTTTATTTAATTGCCCCAAAGTAAGTAGTTTAGCTTTTTGTGTTATACTTGCCTTTATCTTTATTTATTTAATAACATTTGGCTCAAGGCTTAGTCTTTTTATTTCTTCTTCTGATGGCTCAGCCTTCAATCTTCTGGAAGGCATCTACTGGTCTCCCATATCTGTGGAGATAAGAGCACATCCTCACGCTTATATTTTGCCTATATTGCTGTTGTAAAGTAGCAAATGGTCCCTTCTAAAACGTTCATCTTGTGTAATATTAACAAAAGGGTTAACGTTAATTTTTGGATTAGCATGAATACAAGTCTGATTCTCCTACTAAGTCATAAATTGTAACTATTCTATTTTTGAAAGAGCAGTCCAAGCTATCATTTTTAATTTTTTTGAGATAAAACACTCAGAGTCAGTGAAGAAAGATAGCAGTTCTGGATATAAGGACAGTTAGTTCTATACTGGGAGCAAGCTTTTTTTTTTTTTTAACTCTTTAATAGCTTTGAAAGTGATTGGTTATATTGAATAAAATAAATCTTGTCAAAAAGTTTAGACTGTATTTTAAAAAGTTGCTCTTGTAATTATTTACAAGATCAATGTTTTTCTTAGCAGAGGCTAAAAGACCCATGTTATCTTTCCACTGTAAAAAATAAATAAATCTTAGAGCTTTGTTAGGGACTTTCCCTAAGCCTTGCAGCTTAGTCCCTACTGTCAAAGTGGGCTAGAAAGAAAACTAATGTTGTTTAATAATAACAGATGCATTAGGCCCTGGCTGGTTGGCTCAGCGGTAGAGTGTCGGCCTGGCGTGTGGGGGACCCGGGTTTGATTCCCGGCCAGGGCACATAGAAGAAGCGCCCATTTGCTTCTCCACCCCCCTTCCTTCCTCTCTGTCTCTCTCTTCCCCTCCCGCAGCCAAGGCTCCATTGGAGCAAACATGGTCCGGGCGCTGGGGATGGCTCCTTGACCTCTGCCCCAGGCGCTAGAGTGGCTCTGGTCATGGCAGAGTGACGCCCCGGAGGGGCAGAGCATCGCCTCCTGGTGGGCAGAGCGTCGCCCCTGGTGGGCGTGCCAGGTGGATCCCGGTCGGGCGCATGTGGGAGTCTGTCTGACTTTCTCTCCCCGTTTCCAGCTTCAGAAAAATACAAAAAAAAACAAAAAAAAAAAAAAAAACAAAAAAAAAAAAAAAAAAAACAGATGCATTAGCTTCTATATCTAAAAGTCTTTTGTATTGTTAAGTCCATTATAGGGCATCTGAAGGGCTAAATTCCCGCATTCCACAGTGCCTCCTTTTTCAAAATGTGGCCTTACAAGCAGCCAACTGCCTGAAGTACCTTGAGATAAATTCTTAAAATGACTTAATTTTACTTAATTCCTTTGTTTTACAGATCTGGGCATATGTTTATGTTAGATTCAGGGAGTACTGACATGCTGGGGCTGCCAAGAGTGTACAAGGTCCCTGTGACGCTGAGAACAAAGAGTTCAGCAACATCCTGCATTGAGTCAGAGACCCTTATCAGAAGTTTATGTTTGAAATACTCCACTGAGTAATACCCCCCCGTAACTGTGCACGACCTCCCTAGCCAATGACTAACAGCCACATCAGCTTCTGTATGATGCTTGCTCATCCTAGATAGCCACCCTATAAAAAGGAGCCATTTTAGAAGCTCGGAGCTGCACTCCCTGTGCAGGTTTGGGTGGCTGCAGTCCCTGCGCAGTTTGTTGGCTGCACAGGTTTGGTTGGCTGCAGTCCCTGTGCAGGTTTTGGGGGCTGCAGTCCCTGCGCAGTTTGTTGGCTGCGCAGGTTTGGTTGGCTGCAGTGCTCCAGTCTCTTTGGAGGCGTGGGTTGCCTGCAGTCCCTGTGCAGGTTTGGGGGGCTGCAGTGTTCCCCTGTGTGGGTTACCTGCATCCCCTGCACAGGTTTGGGGGGCTGCAGTGCTCCCTTGCATGGGTTGCCTGCAGTCCCTGTGCAGGTCTGCAATAAAACTTATAAAATTCACTTTGTGTCTGCTGTGGCCTGTCTCCCAGGATGTAACAGATGGAGGCCCCAGCGAGATAGACCATGTAAGACCCTTCCTCACGGAGTGGGCTGCAGCAGACGTTGGTAGCTGGCCAGCCTCCGGCAGTTGCCATTTGGAAACTGAATTTGGCTGATTTGAAACCTTTGGAGTCTTGAGACTGTTTGGTAAGAAAGCTTCCTCTTTGAATATTTGGAAACAGAGCTCTGGTTAGAAAAGGGTGTAGTGGAGCAGGCGGGACGCCACCTGATTTCTCCCCACCCAGTCAGTCTGGGAACACAGGACGATGTCTTCTCCCTTTGGTTTTGGTTTAGAAGTTTTGTTTGTTTTGTGTGCATATTTGGTTTGTTTGTCTGCTACTAGAATGGCCAACTTAAGAGCAGACTGGCCAAACCAAGGATTGCTAGATCCATAGAAAACATAGAGAGTCTAGCGTACTATCACCAGCACCCACCTGCAGGCAGGTGGCATGGTCAGTATGCAGCCAGTATAGCAGCAGAGGTAGAGAAAGAAAAGGCAGCCAGGCTGCAGCTGGCTGCAGGAGAATTGGCAGGCTCCCCTCACAGTTTCAGGCACTTGCCCCTCCTCCTTGGGCACCGGCTCAAGGGCTGAGCCACTGTTTAGTCAGGCAAAAGATAACAGTGCAGTAAGCTAGAGGTTATCTGTTCTTGTATTCCCAGTTTTGCTCTCTTAGTCAAGCCCCTCAGTGAGATCTTCTGAGCACGGCTTTTAAGGTCTATAATGACCAAGGAAGTAACAGAAAAGGCAAATAAGGCCCAAAAGAAGTCAGCAAATACCAACTTTTGGCTCCAGTGCCCTAAGGGGCTTGCTTCATAGCATTTCATGAAGGCCCTGCTCCAGAGTGGAAAGAAAGGTCATTGAACTGAAGCCTGCCAGGCTTCCCGGTCCCACCGGTTGACACACCTGTGCTGTGGAAAGAGGGACATGAGAAGGTAAGCTGCCCCCTTGCTCCATGGAGGGAGGGTTCAGTGTCTTCTAGCCCTGCTCCAGCTACCTGTGACCTTACCTTGCCCAGCGTGCTGGGAATTGCCACTGAAGGCCTAAGGACATCGTTCACGAGCCTAAGGTATTTCTTCCAAGTAGCAGATAAGCTAATAACACAAGGGCCATCTACTATGCCTTGCTTGAATATTTAAGTTTTATTTATCCCTCAAAGATCTCTACTGTGGGTATTGACAGTCTGATTTTATTGCTTTATTTAATGTTTAGTATCTCCTTTATTTCTCTTATCTCAATGCCCCATGCCTATTATAGGCTGGGACCTGCTGCTAATTCCAGCAAGAAGCAGTAGTCACTAGGACTTAAACTCTAACTGCAAAGTGTAGAAATGTAACACCCTTTCCCTAAGTACTTGCAGGTTTTATAGGTTACTCAGCAAACTGTTCAAAGACTGTCCAAGAGGCACTTCTAGCAGTACACCACCCAAGGACTGACTCCCACCTAGACGAGTCCAGACACCATGATCCTGACAACTCCCACTACTCCCAAGGTAGAAGGCATACCCGCCTGAGTCCACCGCAGCCGGCTGAAGCTTGCAGTCCCAGAAGAGACACCTTTGTGGACAGCGAAGACTGACCCTGCCAACCCTTGTAAGCTGACCCTGAGAAGGACAGCATGCCCTGCTTCAGCCACAAACCAGAAGTTAACTGGTCCACGCATGGAGACTTTGGGGATGGAGGGAAACTAAGGTAAATGAAAGCCAAGTAAGTCATCTTAAGGTTTGATGCATGTACTGCTATGAGTCATACAGAAAGGGGGTGTAAGTCCTTTGGCTAAGAGAGAAGCTATAAGGTAAATGAAAGTTATGTATGTGCTCATAGTTACCACTATAGAATAACCTATGAATATTGGTCATGTGTCCAATAGGCTACTTAGGAAAAGGACACCTCCAAAAAGCAATCTTTAAAAGAGGATTACTTAGTACTAACTTAGTCTTTGCTGAAGGTTAAGGTTTTTGGGAATTAAGAATTCTGATAAATTAGAAAGGAATTGTATGGTTTTGATAATAGAAGGTATAAGGTGTAGAGGTACTTTTGAAAAGGAAAGAAAAAAGTAAGTTGTTATGAAGGCCAGTTATTTCTGGATAAGAAAGTGAAAGTTTGTGTAAGTTGCAGAAGGTTTGTGTAAGTTGCAGAAGGTTTGTGTAAGTTGCAGAAGGTTTGTGCAAGTTGTAAGAAGTTAGTACAGAGAAGAAAAATACAAGGCAAAAAGAAATTAGTCCGTAAAGCTTGTAGTACTAAGGGCACACTATCAGCGTGCCAGCACATACTAGGGAGAACCCCTGACCTAATTATCTTATAGCTACAGCTAAAGTAGAAAATTCTCATGAGCCCCAGCCTTATACCATTCTCCCCACTGATGAAGAATCAAGGATTTGATTTATGTCCAAAAGAGATGGGGGAATGTTAGATTCAGGGAGTACTGACATGCTGGGGCTGCCAAGAGTGTACAAGGTCCCTGTGACGCTGAGAACAAAGAGTTCAGCAACATCCTGCATTGAGTCAGAGACCCTTATCAGAAGTTTATGTTTGAAATACTCCACTGAGTAATACCCCCCCCCGTAACTGCGCACGACCTCCCTAGCCAATGACTAACAGCCACATCAGCTTCTGTATGATGCTTGCTCATCCTAGATAGCCACCCTATAAAAAGGAGCCATTTTAGAAGCTCGGAGCTGCACTCCCTGTGCAGGTTTGGGTGGCTGCAGTCCCTGCGCAGTTTGTTGGCTGCGCAGGTTTGGTTGGCTGCAGTCCCTGTGCAGGTTTGGGGGGCTGCAGTCCCTGCGCAGTTTGTTGGCTGCGCAGGTTTGGTTGGCTGCAGTGCTCCAGTCTCTTTGGAGGTGTGGGTTGCCTGCAATCCCTGTGCAGGTTTGGGGGGCTGCAGTGTTCCCCTGTGTGGGTTACCTGCATCCCCTGCACAGGTTTGGGGGGCTGCAGTGCTCCCTTGCATGGGTTGCCTGCAGTCCCTGTGCAGGTCTGCAATAAAACTTATAAAATTCACTTTGTGTCTGCTGTGGTCTGTCTCCCAGGATTTAACAGTTTACACACAAACAAGACAATTTTCAGCACAGAAACACAAGTATAACATATAACTTCAATTAATTCTAATACATGAATTCTTATTTCATTTCAAACTTTGAATACACCTTATAATGTATTAACCAAATTAGCAAGCCTGAAGGATACATATTTCATTCAATTTAAATTTTAATGAGTGCTTCTTACTATTTATAATTCTAAAACAAAAAATATATGACTGAAACTAATTTTTCAATATCAAAACCTGCATTTTTTATTTTTTCATGGATGAACTTAATTCAGGTCTTAAAATTAACATTTTAGACAACAAAAAACAAAAACTAAATAAAAATTAGAATCAGACAAACCAGACCAGACAAACCAGAGAGAAACCCGGGATTTCAGAGCACAGTCAGACTAGAAAGATGGCTGCCTGATGTTAATCAGGGCATTTTCTGACAGAAGGACTGACGATGAATGAAAGTAAACAAAGTTTCCCCAAGAAAGTTTTCTTGGAAGCTGCTGAAGTATTTTATATATTCAGATCCAACTCATGTCCCCTGCCTCAGTTTCCAGGTAAAGAATAAGAAAGAAACAAAATGATAGCTCAGAGGATCATAGTCAAAACACCAAGGAAAATTAGTATTTTTTCATAATTACAAAGACTAGAGATTTCTAAGAACTTCATGGTTTTTCTATAGGTCTTAATTCTAATTGAGATTGTACCAATCGATGTAATGCTTTCAAGCTTCTCTTCTTCTAACAGTTACTGCTCAACCTATATCAATATCAGATTTTACCTGAAAACTTGGAGGCCAAGAGGATGCAGAATCAGACTGTAATGGCTGCAAAGCTAGGAAATTAAATTACAAAGAGACCAAACAGAAAGAGGAATAGTGTCTCCATGTTGATCATGCCATAAAGCTCTCATTACTTGTTTCCAGGTTTTTAAACTTAAAGCAGCCTTTCCTTGTGGCTGAAACCAGTAACAATGCTTTCTTATATTTTTAATTAATAGCTTAATTTTTTATTTTTATATTTAAAAGTTATATCAGACCCTTTTAATAACGTTTGCAGTAGTTTCTCATACTGGGTCTCCATTGATGAGGAATTGGCGTGTGAATTTCCCATTACACTGCCTCCCGAAGGCTTCGCTTACCACAGAGCATACCTTAACTCCTCCAGTCCAGTGGTCCCAAGACTGCAAACTCTGTCCTCTTTGAGCCCCCATGTCATGGGAAGAAGCCCCATGTTGGGAGCCAAATGGTACAATTTCTTCCCTGTCGGGACTCGAATGGCAAAAGACACACAGGATGACATGTACAACGTGCAGAGGACTGGAACTCTTAGGCAGATCCAGCCCTGAAAAAGAGCACCCCTGCATATTTATTGAGTTCCAAAAGTCATAGCTCAGCAGTTAAAACTAGAAAGTTACACAAGCCATTTTTCCCATCCATTTCATCCCCAACCCTGCACATCTACTGTTTCTTTTCATGAACAAGGACACAAGAGGAGTCAGAGTCTCAGAGCTTATCAATCACAAAGTACATTTGGTTCTTACAGGCATTCCTCCAAGAATGCTGCACACATGCACTTGAGTAATCCAGGCCAGTGTCTCTTCATGGCCAACACACTCCAATATCTCTTGTCTCCAAGCAATCCTGTGCTCTGAAGTTAACTGCTGTTTATATGGTGCTGAGTCATCTTCTACATATCCCCCTTTTCTTCCTTTTTTTATTTAGCTTACACTGTCTATTCTACTTAAGTATACTTATACCTAGTCATCCCTTTCTTGCTAGCAAAATCCTTTTCTAACTGGTTACAAAAATCTTTGGCGACAACGGTTCTATTAAAGTTACTAAAATTTCCCAAAAACCCAATTGGTTTTAGGGCTACCTTGTTAATAGTGTTATCAGATGTTCAGTTTTTCTAGAGTTTCCATGGAGTCCTCCTCTCTATGTGGCCTGGACAGTGGATGTTGACCACTACTTCAGGAGAACAGTTCCCTGCATTCTCCATGGTGAGGTTTTGAGCCTCACCTTTATTAGTTCTTAAGTCTTCTCCTGATGGCATCCCTTTGACTGTACCTATCTTAAATTGTTCCCACCATCAGGAATCTTATCCATCGTTGACAAACTAGCCATCTTAGGGGCCAATAAGATTTATTTACAGCCACTAGAGTGAGGGAAGTGCAAGTCCTTTCCAAAATGCTTAGTTTTAGCAGCAGATATTTCCACATATTAAAAAACTTACAATACGTTTCCTTTCTGATATCTAGAGATGAATGCTAGATAAAGACTATATTACCTTTTACTTAGCTTGCATCTTATGCAGCATAAGAGATAACATGGCAGATTGCTGCATTGTTTTGCATTGTCGCTTTTTGTCTCTTCTCCTAACTATATACATTAAAAGAAATATAAAACAAATGATTAGTACAATGCCTCCTACTATTCCTCCAGAAATCTTAAATTGTTTTAAATGATACAAGTTACTGATTCCATCTGAAATAGCAGTTAGTAAACTTTTTCCCTCAATCAATTTCAACTGATCCTTAAAGTAGCATCAGTATGCTTTTGCAAATCTATAATTTACATAGTTAAGTTTCCATGATTTAACAAATGCTTTTTAACATTTCCCCAGGGAAAATAAGTATGATACCAAGAAATAGGGGTAACACAAAAAGTAGTTTCATTCCAATCACATCTTAGCTTAATTCATTTTTGCCGGCTAACAATTTGATCTCTTAACAATCATAGTTTGTTCTAAATCATTACCTTTAGCATTAATGTTACTATTTATACTAAAAGAAATACAAGAGTTAATACATGTGTAAAAAGCACACTTATTGCAAGTTATTGAACAATTTTCACCTGTCTATTTGGTTTTACCTATAATAAAAATATAAGGCAATCTAACACAAGCAGATATAAAATGTGTCTCATTCTTCTTAAAGGTTAACACAGCATGACTAGAAGGATAATCTCTCAAGATTTCTCCTTCCATGCTGACATCTGTTAAAATGCTGTGGTGACTTTCTACATATAATATTGTATAGGGCCAAACTTTATATATGGAGCTTGAGGTGACATCCCTCCTCCATGCCATATGATAGTATGATCACCTTGACCATCAGCTACAATTGAATCATTGTTCTTATGCCACCTTAGATTATCCCCCTGACCTTTTACTCAGATGGAAACATGAGGGCTCCAATCTCTGAGGTGTCTATAGGAAATATTAAATAAAACCTGAGCAGTTTCTCCTCTGTAATTTTTTCAATGTACCCATTCACTTAGCTGATTAACAATTGCAGTTTGACAGGGCGGTAAATCAGGTGGAGGTTCCGGATCACGTACAGATGTATTACCTTTAAATCCATATCCTTGTAACTGAAACAAACATTTTTTTCTTCTCCTTTACTATTATTTTTAACAATAGAGAGCCAAGCTTGAGCTTCTATTTTTAAACACTGTGGCTCATTTCCTATACATATAGGTAATCCTTCAAATCCTGTTGTATAATTTTCTAATTTCATGCCTTCTTTTGAAAATACTAAGGAACCTCTATCATTAAAAGGTCCCGGAAGCCAATTAGAGTCATTAACAAAAATAGGAACAGCAGTATCTTCCCAATGAATAGCTCTACTTAATGGAGGATTAGGGACACATGCCCAATAATGTAAATTTTCAGCTCTACTTACCAGAATTGTTACCAAAGCAATCATTGCTAAAAAACAGATTAGTAGCATTTTTTTCTTTTTTGTAGCTTGTAGTATTTCTTTCCCTCAAAGGTCAGCTTTTTAAGTTGACCTCAACTTGGTGTATTAGCCTTTTCAGTATCAGGCAGTAGCACTTTTAAGATTCTTCTTCCGAAGTTCATTTCTTCCATCTTGGCAATGGGAGGATGTGGAAAGAATCTATTGTTCTTATTCATGTTGTTAGTTTAATTCTGTGAGCAGGAATCCAAAGGACTTCACCAGATTCTGCAATGACACAAGCAAACCCTCTTCCCCATTGATCCAGCTCATTTTTATAATGCACAGGTTGATTAATCTTTGAACTATTATTTTATGTCTAATGTCTGTCTGCAGCAGTTAAATTATCATCTCCTATACTTAAGAAATTAAATTAAATAAAGCTTTATGTAACATAAGTCGAGGAGATAATCTCCTTCCATCTCTCCTCTTTTGTTTATTTAACATATTTTTTAAAGTGTGATTAGTGTTCAATAACCACTTATCCTTGGGGATCATATGGAATCCCTGTAGTATGTTTAATATTCCAAAATGCTAAGAATTGTTGAAGCTTAGTAGATGTATAGGTCGGACCACTGTCACTTTTAATTGCTTTAGGAATGCCCATAATATTAAAAGCTTCAATAAGATGTTGAATGACACAGTCAGCCTTTTCTCCAGGCAAAGGTGTGACCCATCGAAAGGAAGAATAAGGATCAATAGAACAGTGTACATAGGATAGTTTTCCAAAAGAAGAAATATGAGTAACATCTATTGGCCACAGGTCATTACTGTGTTGTCCTCTAAAATTAATTCCTCCTGGTAATGCAAGAGTGTTTATAATACTGCACTGAGGACATTTTCTAACAATATTTTGAGCTTCTTGCCTGGTTATTTTAAATTTTAGCATTAAACCTTTTTTATTTGTATGAGTCTCTGTATGAAATTTAGAACCTATCCCTATTGATCCAGAGTAATTGATCAATTTTATTATTTTTACTAGACATAGGTCCTGGTAAAGCTGTATGAGAATGAATATGAGTTATAAAGAAAAGCAAATTCTGTTCCTACAATAAAAGTTTTAACTCTTGGAACAGTTTGTGTAATTCAGAACCTTCCCTTGAAATGTAAACAGTTTCTATAAGTTTAACTATATGTTCAACATATTTTCAATCAGTAACAATGTTAATAGGAAAAGAAAAGTCATTAAGAGGTGATAATACAACAGATAATTCTGCCTTTTGTTATAGACACAACGGCTAGCATTGCTAGAAACAGAGTCAAGGATGATTTTGAAGTCTTAGTCTTAATTAAAACATTTTTGGACTCCTGAGTAAGTTTATTTAATTGCTTCTAAGTAGGTAGTTTATCTTTCTGTGTTATAGTTGCCTTTATTTTTATTTCTCTAATAACCTTTGATCTAGGCTTAGTCTTTTTATTTCTTCTTCTGATGGCTCAGCGTTCAATCTTCTGGAAGGCATCTACTGGTCTCACATATCTGTGGAGATAAGAGCAAATCCTCACCCCTATATTTTGCCTATAATGCTGTTGTAAAGTAGCAAACGGTCCCCTTCTAAAAAGTTCATCTTGTGTAATATTCACGAAAGGGTTAACACTAGTATTCTGTTTAGCATGAATACAAGTCTGATTCTCCTACTAAGTCATAAATTGTAACTGTTCTACTTTTGAAAGAACAGTCTAAGCTAACATTTCTAAATTTTTTGAGATAAAACATTCAGAGTTCGTGAATGAGGATACCAGTTCCTGTGTATAAGGATAGTTAGTTCTATACTGGGAGAAAGCTGTTTTTAACTCTTTAAGAGCTTTAACAGGGATTTGGTCATATTAAATATAAAAAAAAACTCCTTGTCAGAAAGTTTAGACTATATTTTTAAAAGTTGCTCTTTTAATTATTTACAGGATAAATGTTTTTTTCTTTTAATCACAGGCTAAATGAAACTTGTTATCCTCCCATTTAAAAAAAATCTTAGAGCTTTGTTAGAGACTTTCCCTAAGTCTTGCAGCTTAGTGATTACTGTCTAAGTGGGCTAAAACAAAAAATAATATTGCTTAGTAATAACAGATGCATTAGCTTCTATATCTAAAAGTTCTTTGTATTGTTAAGTCTATTATAGGGCATCAGAGGGGCTAAATTCCCACATTCTCAGTGCCTCCTTTTTCAGGATGTGGCCTTACAAGCAGCCAACTGCCTAAAGCACCTTGAGATAAATTCTTAAAATGTCTTAATTTTACTTAATTCCTTTGTTTTACAAATCTGAGCATTTCTTTACACACAAACAAGACAATTTTCAGCACAGAAACACAGGTATAAAATATAACTTTAATTATTTCTAATACTTGAATTCTTATTTCATTTCAAACTATGAATACACCTTACAATGTATTAACCAAATGAGCAAGCCTGAAGGATACATATTTCATTCAGTTTAAATTTAAATGAGTGCTCCTTAAAATTTTTAATTTTAAAACAAAAAAATATATGACTGAAACTAATTTTTCAATATCAAAACCTGCATTTTTTATTTTTTCATGGATGAACTTAATTCAGGCCTTAAAATTAACATTTTAGACAATGACAAACAAAAACTAAATAGAAATTAGAATCAGACAAACTAGAGAGAAACCCGGGATTTCAGAGCACAGTCAGACTAGAAAGATGGCTGCCTGATGTTAATCAGGGCATTTTCTGACAGTGGAACTGATGATGGATGGGTGTAAACAAAACTTTCCCTAAAATGTTTTCTTGGAAGCTGCTGGTATATTTTATATATTCAGATCCAACACATGTCCCCTGCTTTAGTTTCCAGGCAAAGAAAAGAAAAACAAAATGATAGCTCAGAGGATCATAGTCAAAACAACAAAGAAAATTTGCATTTTTTTTTATTTCAAATACTGGAGAATTCTAAGAACTTCATGATTCTTCTATAGGTTTTAATTCTAATTGAGATTGTACCAATTGATGTAATGCTTCAAGCTTCTCTTCTTTTAACAGTTACTGCTCAACTTATATCAATATCAGACTTTACCTGAAAAGTTGGAGGCCACGAGGATTCAGAATCAGACTGTAATGGCTGCAAAGCTAGGAAATTAAATTACAAAGAGACCAAACAGAAAGAGGAATAGTGTCTCCTTGTTGATCATGCCATAAAGCTCTCATTACTTGGTTCCAGGTTTTTAAACTTAAAACAGCCTTTCCTTGTGGCTTAAACCAGTAACAATGCTTTTTATATTTTTAATTAATAGCTTATTTTTTTATTTTTATCTTTAACGGTTATATCAGACCCTTTTAATAACGTTTGCAGTAGTTTCTCATACTGGGTCTCTATTGATGAGGCATTAGCATGAGAACTCCCCATTACTGTGCCTCCCGAAGGCTTCGCTTACCACAGAGCATACCTTAACTCCTCCGGTCCAGTGGTCCCAAGACTGCAAACTCTGACCTCTTTGAGCCCCCATGTCATGGGAAGAAGCCCCACATTGGGAGCCAGATGGTACAATTTTTTCCCTGTCGGGACTCGAATGGCAAAAGACACACTGGATGACATGTACAACATGCAGAGGACTGGAACTCTTAGGCAGATCCAGCCCTGAGAAAGAGCACCCCTGCATATTTATTGAGTTCCGAAAGTCATAGCTCAGCAATTAAAACTAGAAAGTTACACAAGCCATTTTTCCCATCCGTTTCATCCCCAACCCTGCACATCTACTGTTTCTTTTCATGAACAAGGACACAAGAGGAGTCAGAGTCTCAGAGCTTATCAATCACAAAGTACATTTGGTTCTTACAGGCATTCCTCCAAGAATCTTGCACACATGCACTTGAGTAACCCAGGCTAGTTGTCTTTGTATGGCAAACACACTCTAAGGTCTCCTGTGTCCTATTAACCCTTGATTTGCAGTTAACTGCTGTTTATACTAATTCAGAGTGTTCTTTTACAAAGGCATGTATGGGAAAACACTCAGTGACCAACTGAGGTGCATTCACAAACAATGTTTGTCATTTCTGTTCCTTTTAGTCTGTCTGTCCTTATCTGTCCCTCTCTCTGTCTTCATAACAAACAAACAAACAAAAACAAAATTAGGAAGAAGTTATGACATATTGCCATTTACAAGAACAAGGAGGGACCTTGAGAACATTATACTGAGTGAAATAAGTAAATCAGAAAAAGCTAAGAAATCTATGATTTCCCACCTATTGAGGTATAAAACTGAGGCTTATTGACATAGATAAATGTCTAGTTATTTCTATGGCAAGGAAGATGTGGGGGAGATGGATAAACAGGGGCAAATATACAATGACAGAAAATGATTTGACCTTGGGTAATGAGTATATAACATAATCAACATTTTAAATAATATTTATCTAAAACCTATACACTCTTATTGATGAATGTCACTCCATTAAATTTAACTTTCTAAATAAAATCTGAATTTAAAAATGGACAAAGAACCTGAACAGTTATTTCTAATAAGAAGACATACAAATAGTCAACATATATATGTAAAAGAGATGATACTTTACAATGAGCTATTAGAGAAAAGCAAATCAAAATGTGGTAATAAAGGAGACAACTTGAAGTAGTGAACACACAATGCAACATACAGATGATGTAATATAGAATTGTAAGCCTGAAACCTATATAAGTTTATTAACTAACGTCATACCAATAACTTCAATATAAAAACTGAAACAATAAAATAATAGATGCAATTTTTAAAAAGTACAATGAGGCTGACCAGGCGGTGGCACAGTGGATAGAGCGATGGCCTGGGATGCAGAGGACCCAGGTTCGAGACCACAAGGTTGCCAGCTTGAACGTGGGCTCATCAGGTTTGAGCAAAGCTCACCAGCTTGGACCAAAGTCACTGGCTAGAGTAAGGGGTTACTCCATCTGCTGTAGCGCCCTGGTCGAAGCACATATGAGAAAGCAATCAATGAACAACTAAGGTTTCACAACGAAAAACTAATGATTGATGCTTCTCATCTTTCTTCATTCCTGTCTGTCTGTCCCTATCTATTGCTCTCTCTGACTCTCTCTCTGTCTCTGTAAAAAAAAAAAAAAAGTACAATGAGACAGCACCTCACACCTGTTAGAATGTTATTATCACCAAGAGAAATAATAACAAGTTTTGGAGAGGTTGTGGAAATAAAGGAACCCTCATTCACTGCTAGTAGAGATATAAACTGGTACAGCCATTATGGAAGATAATAAACTTTCCTTAAAAAAAAAAATAATAAACTTACTATATGTCTGACAAAACCCTCTGTGAAAAGTTAGAGCTGGAGTGGTGGGTTCACTAGGGAGGCAGAAAGTCTATTGTCAGTCTCCCTTGGCTACTGGCAGGTCGGTATAAACCCCCAACTAGGTCAGACTTTATTAGGTATGAGAGAGCTGACAGGCTAAACCCCTGATTTGGTCCTATGTGTGGGAACTATGAGAACAGAACCAAAAACACAAGGCTGGTGTGTTCCAAAATAATAATTTATTTAATACACCTGGATGCAAGCATGCTGAGATATATCAAAGCTATATTGGCAATGGGAAGTGTAGGACTAGTGATTTTATAGTTCAGTTAGGGATCTTGGAAAAAACACCTGAAATTACTGCTTCTATAGGTCCAGTGTAACATTTTTTTTTTATATGTGGATTGGAATGTTGCCACAGTTTCTCCAAATTCTTTATCTCCCAACTCAACTGTCTGAAGGAGTATAGCAGTAGTTCAGAAGGTCCTGGGCCAGCTGGTCTAGCAGAGGCATCAAGCAAGCCAGTCCCCCCCCCCATGGGTTTGCAGCATCTCTGGACCTGTGGCTAGGGTTTTACAAATAACTATTGTGAGTTGAACATTCTTAATTGTCATGTCCCTTCCCAATGCAAGCTTTCCCAGACATTCCTGCAAAGCTAAACTTTTTGCTACATTTCAAAGAAAAGCCATTAAGGGAGAAAATAGCAAGCAAATTGACTACAAACTTAAACTACTTTCCCAGGGTGGGAGAAGTTGTGTAAGGGAATGGAGAGTTTGGGCGAAGGAAATGTTTACAGAAGAAGTTGCTGGGAGTTGGGTGAAGGAAATTTGAGTTTTATGAAAACTAATTTGACCCTAATACTCTGGTTATCTACCCAAAATATTTTAAAACATTTATTTGCAAATATATATGCACCCTTATCTTATGTTCATTGCAGCATTATTCACTGTGGCGAAGACATGGAAATAGCCAAAGGGTCTTTCATTAGGTCACTGGATAAAGAAGATGTGGTACATATATACATTGAAGTACTACTCATCCACGAGCAAAGATGAAATACTACTGTTTGTAAGAACATGAATGAACCTTGAGAATATTATGCTAATTGAAATTAGTCATTCAGAAAAAGCTAAGAACCATATCATTTCACTCATATATTGGATAAAAAACTAAAACTTATTGACACAGAAAACATTATGGTGGCTATCGGAGGAAATGTGGGTGTGAGTGTAATAAAATGTAAAGGCAAACAAATAGTGATGGAAGATGATTTCATTTTGTGTGGTGTATACACAGTGCAAAATACAGATTATGTATCATAGGAATGTACACTTGAAATTTATATGATCCTATTAAGAAATGTCACACTAATAAATTTAATTAAAATAAAATAAAAAAGAAAGAGAATACTATACAACCATTATTTCTCATATTCTAAGAGTATAATTAAAAGTTTTATGAATGTTTTTATAATTTAGTTCTATTCAACAAGGATAACTATCCACAGTTAGCAATAGTAACCTCAGTACAGTAAGAATAAAAGTGATTTTTTTCTTTATTACCTTTTATTTATTTCTTCAAAATTTGTAATAATAGTCTTGTAATAAATACTAAAGATTTTCCTAATAATTATTTCATGTCTCATTCACTCATAATTTCACAATATATGGGCAATTCTCTCATAGTTATAGAAATATGATCATTTACTAAATATTACTAAATGTTTCTAACTAGCCTCAATAAATATCTATTCTCAGAGACATAACCCCCCAATTTCATGTTAAAATTACATGACACTGTCATGTTAAACACAGTTAGGCCAGGAGTAAACATTGCACAAAAATTGGATGAATTAGATTGCTACTTTCTAGAATTTAAAAGGGGAAATATAAAATTTGTTTTCAACTGGAACTAAACACTTAAACTTACTTGCATCCATCTGGGAAGTATTTATTCAAGAAAAAAGGACTGAATCACAGCAAGAATAGCAAGCTTTATGGTTATTAAATTGCTTTATTCTTTTGGTTCCTTTTTTTCTTTTAAAATTAAATTTATTGGATGATATTGTTTAAATTTCTTTATTCTTATAACTGCCTCCCAGACTCCATTGTGATCTTAAAAACAACACATACAATCATTGTGAAAATCAGAAGCTTGTCAACAACTGGAGGAAATAGAACTAATTAGATTCTCCCTCAAAGACAAATTACCTGATGACTGTCATTATTTCATTGAGTGATATTCTAGAAAACACTGACCACAAGTATATTTTTTTATTTTACCATATTTGGAGTTTTCTCAGTGTGAACATTCTTATTTTCTGAGGAATTTGTTGGAATAAATCAACAAACACCATTGTTTAACATCCCAGTTGCCTTAGGTAATAAGAGAAGAAACAAACACTAGGACTACCTAAAAGCTTAAAAGAAAAGAAAGACTGGGGATGAAATGTGGTGGTTTTAAAAACTCAGACATATTCTTACTGGGTACCTAGAAAGCTACATACATGCCTGTGGTTGTGGACATGTGTAGGGCTCATGAATAATTTAAAAAGGTTCTATGCTCTCACATCAGGCTGACCTTGATATTCTGCACAATGAGGAATTTAAAACTAAGACAGAGTTGGGGCTGGCCAGTTGATTCAGTGGTAGAGCATCAGCCTGGTGTGTCAAAGTTCTGGGTTTAATTCCAGGTCAGGGCTTTCAGGAGAAGTGCCCATCTGCTTCTCCACCTTTCCCCCTCTCCTTTCTCTCTATCTCTCTCTTCCTGTCCTGCAGTCAAGACTTTTCATTGTAGCAAAGTTGGCCTGGGCACTGAGGATGACTCCATGACCTCGATCTCAGGTGCTAGAATGGCTCTGGCTGCAATGGAGCAATGCCCCAGATGAACAGAACATCTGGGCCCCTGGTGAACATGCCAGGTGGATCTTGGTTGGGCACATGTGGGAGTCTGTCTGACTGCCTCCCTGCTTCTCACTTTGGAAAAAAAAAATAATAAAAAACTAAGAGTTGTAAACTTTCTGGCGAAGTGCTAAAAGTTTGAGCCAAAACACAAACATAAATTCCTGACAAAGACAGGGAGACTTATCAGTTTGAGGTTATATTATTTTCTTTATTTTTTGATTGATTGTAGAATGACAGAGAGAGAGTAAGGGAGAAAAAGAAATATCAATTTGTTGTTCCACTTAGTTGTACATTTAATTGAAGCTTCTTCTTTGTGCCATGACCAAGGATCAAACCCACAACTGTGGTGTATTGGAGTGACAGTCTAACCAACTAAGCTACCCAGCCAGGGTCAGTTCAAGCCTTTTAAGAAAATTTCCACCCAATCATTAGCTGACCACTAAGCAAACTATATAGAGACTACAGTGACTATAGACAACAAACAATACGTAGTTTACAAAATTGATTTTAAAAAGACACTAAATAAAACTATTTTTCATAGCAATATGAGGATAAAATCAGGTTTTTCTATTCATAATATATCCTTATTCAATCATGAAAAAAATAGTTTAACTTCTTGACTTTTGTATAAAGTATTGGTGCTGGGGTTGAAAAGAGAATGCATGATTTCTTTCCCCAAGCACTGACCCCAGCAACTAAATTGTGTATGAGTAGATCTAAGCCTCCAAGCAATATGTACTGAGAACAATTTAAAACCAATATGTCATCCTGTTTGCATAAATAATCCATATTCCCAGGATAGCAATTATAAACACATATAGGTTATAATGACTAAAATGTATATAGCATCATTATAGCTTTATTTGTGAAAAATATTTTCATTTAAGAGATGTGAAATAAACAAAATATTGGCAAATAATAATTTATCTTTTTTAAGTGTTAGTTTACATTTTCACCCTAAAATTATCTTTGCCTGACCAGGCAGTGATGCAGTGGATAGAGCATTGAACTGGAATGGTGAGGATCTAGGTTTGAAACTTGGAGGTCACCACCTTGAATATGGGCTCATTTGGCTTGAGCAGGAGCTTACCAGCTTGAGTATGGGCTCAACAGTTTGAGTATGGGGTTGTTGACTTGAGCATGGGATCAGAGAAATGACCCCATGGTCGCTGACTTGAGACCAAGGACTCTGAATTAAGCAAGGGGTCGCTGCTTCTGCTGAAACCCCCAGTCAAGGCACATATTGAAAGCAATCATAGGACAACAAAGGTGCTGCAACTATGACCTGAAGCTTCTCATTTCTTTCCCTTTCTGTCTGTCTGTCCCTGTCTGTCAGCATGTATCTCTGTCTCTCTCACACACACACACAAAATCTTTAGGACTTGATTGAAAAAGAACCATGTTTTGAAATATATTTTTAATGTTGCTGCTCTCATAGCACTTAGTTCATTACTGATATATAACACTAAATAAAAATTAGTCAGTGATTAAATATATATTATTCTTATTCAAAGATCAGAATTATGAATATAATAGAATAGAATAAGTCAAGACAAATATAGACAGTATGGATGTAACAGGCAATCTTATTTTTTGTTTTGTTTTGTTTTTGTTTTTTGTTGTTTTTTTTTACTCTTTTATTGTAAATTTTTTTTAATAATTTTATTTTTTTAATGGGGTGACATCAATAAATCAGGATACATATATTCAAAGATAACAAGTCCAGGTTATCTTGTCGTTCAATTATGTTTCATACCCATCAACCAAAGTCAGATTGTCCTCTGTCACCTTCTATCTTGTATTCTTTGTGCCCCAACCCCTCCCCCTTTCCCTCTCCCATTCCACTCTCCCCACCATAACAACCACACTCTTATCAATGTCTCTTAGTTTCACTTTTATGTCCCACCTACGTATGGAATAATGCAGTTCCTGGTTTTTTCTGATTTACTTATTTCGCTTCGTATCATGTTATCAAGATCCCACCATTTTGCTGTAAATGTTCCGATGTCATCATTTCTTATGGCTGAGTAGTATTTCATAGTGTATATGTGCCACATCTTCTTTATCCAGTCATCTATTGATGGGCTTTTTGGTTGTTTCCATGTCCTGGCCACTGTGAACAATGCTGCAATAAACATGGGGCTACATGTGTCTTTACGTATCAATGTTTCTGAGTTTTTGGGGTATATACCCAGTAGAGGGATTGCTGGGTCATAAGGTAGTTCCATTTTCAGTTTTTTGAGGAACAACCATACTTTCTTCCATAATGGTTGTACTACTATACATTCCCACCAACAGTGTATGAGGGTTCCTTTTTCTCCACAACCTCTCCAACATTTGCTATTACCTGTCTTGCTAATAATGGCTAATCGAAGAGGTGTGAGGTGGTATCTCATTGCCATTTTGATTTGCATTTCTCTAATAGCTAAAGAAGATGAGCATCTTTTCATATATCTGTTGGCCATTTGTATTTCTTCCTGGGAGAAGTGTCTGTTCATATCCTCTTCCAATTTCTTTATTGGATTGGTTGTTTGTTTGTTGTTGAGTTTTATGAGTTCTTTGTATATTTTGGATATTAGGCCCTTATCTGAGCTGTTGTTTGAAAATATCATTTCCCATTTAGTTGGCTTTCTGTTTATTTTGTTATCAGTTTCTCTTGCTGAGGAGAAACTTCTTAGTCTGATGTAGTCCCATTCATTAAATTTGCCTTCACTTCTCTTGCCTGTGGAGTCAAATTCATAAAATGCTCTTTAACACCCAGGTCCATGAGTTGAGTACCTATGTCTTCTTCTATGTACTTAATTGTTTCAGGTCTTATGTTTATATCTTTGATCCATTTTGAGTTAATTTTAGTACAGGGGGACAAACTGTAGTCCCGTTTCATTCTTTTGCATGTGGCTTTCCAGTTTTCCCAGCACCATTTATTGAAGAGGCTTTCTTTTCTCCATTGTGTGTTGTTGGCCCCTTTATCAAAAATTATTTGACTATATATATGTGGTTTTATTTCTGGACTTTCTATTCTGTTCCATTGGTCTGAGTGTCTATTTTTCTGCCAATACCATGCTGTTTTGATTATCGTGGCCCTATAATATAGTTTGAAGTCAGGTATAGTAATGCCCCCCAGCTTCATTCTTTTTCTTTAGGATTGCTTTGACTATTCGGGGTTTTTTATACTTCCATGTAAATCTGATGATTTTTTGCTCTATTTCTTTAAAAAACATCATTGGAAGTTTGATGGGAATTGCACTAAATTTGTATATTGCTTTGGGTAATATAGCCATCTTGATTATATTTATTCTTCCTAGCCAAGAACAAGGTATATTCTTCCATCTCATTATATCTTTTTCGATTTCCCTTAACAATGGTTTATAGTTTTCAATATATAAGTCCTTTACATTCTTTGTTATGTTTATTCCTAGGTATTTTTTTTGTTGTTGTTGCAATCATGAAGGGGATTATTCTGTTGAGTTCGTTCTCAATTGTTTCATTGTTGGCATATAGAAAGGCTATTGACTTCTGTATGTTAATTTTGTATCCTGCGACCTTACTGTATTGACTTATTGTTTCTAGTAGTCTTTTCGTGGATTCTTTGGGGTTTTCGTTTTATAGGATCATAACATCTGCAAACAGTGTTACCTTTACTTCTCTTTTTCCGATATGGATGCCTTTTATTTCTTTGTCTTGTCTGATGGCTCTGGCTAGAATCTCTAGTACCACATTAAATGAGTGGAGAGAGTGGACAACCCTGACTTGTTCCTGATTTAAGGGGGAAAGCATTCAGTTTAGTGTCACTTAATATCTTGTTAGCTGATGGTTTATCATATATGACCTTTATCATGTTGAGATATTTTCCTTCTATACCCATTTTGTTGAGAGTCTTAAACATAAAATTGTGTTGTATTTTATCAAAAGCCTTTTCTGCGTCTACTGAAAAGATCATGTGGTTTTTGTTCTTTGTTTTGTTGATATGCTGTATTACGTTAACCGTTTTACGTATGTTGAAACATCCTTGAGATACTGGGATGAATCCCACTTGATCATGATGTATTATTTTTTTAATATGTTGTTGTGTTCGATTTGCTAGTATTTTGTTTAGTATTTTAGCATCTGTATTCATTAGAGATATTGGTCTTTAGTTTTCTTTTTTTGTGCCATCCTTGCCTGGTTTTGGTATGAGGGTTATGTTGGCCTCATAAAATGTGTTTGGAAGTATTGCTTCTTCTTCAATTTTTTGGAAGACTTTGAGTAGAATAGGAACCAAGTCTTTGAATGTTTGATAAAATTTGCTGGCATAGCCGTCAGGGCCTGGACTTTTATTTTTGGGGAGGTTTTTAATGTTTTTTTCTATTTCTTCTCTATTAATAGGTCTGTTTAGGCTTTCTGCTTCTTCTTGACTCAGTCTAGGAAGGTTGTATTGTTCTAGGAATTTATCCATTTCTTCTAGGTTGTTGAATTTAGTGGCATAAAGTTTTTCATAGTATTCTACAATAATTCTTTGTATATCTACGGTGTCCGTGGTGATTTCTCCTCGTTCATTTTGGATTTTGTTTATATGAGTTCTTTCTCTTTTTTCCTTGGTAAGTCTTGCCAAGGGTTTGTCAATTTTGTTTATCTTTTCAAAGAACCAGCTCCTTGTTCTATTAATTTTTTCTATAATTTTTCTGTTCTCTAATTCATTTATTTCTGCTCTGATTTTTATTATCTCCTTTCTTCGGCTGGTTTTGGGTTGTCTTTGTTCTTCTTTTTCTAGTTCCTTAAGGTGGGAAGTTAAGTGGTTCACTTGGGCTCTCTCTTGTTTGTTCATATATGCCTGAAGTGATATGAACTTCCCTCTTATCACTGCTTTTGCTGCATCCCATAGATTCTGATATGTCGTATTGTCATTTTCATTAGTCTGTATATATCTTTTGATCTCTGTACTTATTTTTCTTTGACCCATTCATTTATTTAAAGTATGTTGTTTAGTTTCCACATTGTTGTGGGATTTTTTTCCTCTTTTTTGCAGTTGAATTCTAGTTTCAAGGCTTTATGATCAGAAAATATGCTTGGTACAACTTCAATTTTTCTGAATTTGCTGATGTTGTTTTTGTGGTCCACCATATGGTCAATTCTTGAGAATGACCCATGTACACTGGAGAATAATGTATACTCAGTCACTTTGGGATGAAATGTCCTGTAGATGTCTATCATATCCAGGGGCTCTAGTGTTTTGTTTAAGGCCACTATGTCTTTGTTCATTCTCTGTTTGGATGACCGATCTAGAGCCGTCAGCATTGTATAGAGGTCTCCAAGTATGATTGTATCTTTGTCAGTTTTTGTTTTAAGGTCAATAAGTAGCTGTCTTATATATTTTGGTGCTCCTTGGTTTGGTGCATATATATTAAGAATTGTTATGTCTTCTTGATTCAGTGTCCCCTTAGTCATTATGAAAATGCCATTTTTGTCTCTGAGTACTTTTGCTGGCTTGTAGTCAGCATTATCCGATATGACTATTGCTACACCTGCTTTTTTTGGGATGTTATTTGCTTGGACTATTGTTTTCCAGCCTTTCACTTTGAATTTGTTTTTATCCTTGTTACTTAGATGAGTTTCCTGTAGGCAGCATACAGTTGGATTTTCTTTTTTAATCCATTCTGCTACTCTGTGCCTTTTTATTGGTGAGTTTAATCCATTTATCTTTAGTGTAATTATTGATACTTTTGAGTTACCTATTGCCATTTTATATCTTGCTTTCTGTTAGTTTTGAGTCTTGTTTGATCCTTCTCTTTTATTTTTCTATCTTTTGTTTTTATTTGGTTGTATTCCATACATCTTTCCTCTGTTGCTATCTTTTTTATCTCATGTGCTTCTGTGGTGGTTTTTCAATGGTGGTTACCTTTGAGTAATGAAAAGGGTCCCTACCCTGTTCATTGTAGTGAACTATTTTGTGAGTACTTTTGTACTCTATCGTCCTTTACTACTGTTAATCTCCATCTTCTCCCCCTCTTTCTTTTTGTTGTTGTCACAGTTTAAATTTGGTTTTATTGTGTTCTTCTTGGAGCTTTTACATGTGGCTCTGTTTTTTTTTTTGTTCTTTGTATCTGATTGGAGAACCCCCTTTAGTAATTCCTGGAGTGGGGGGTTTCTGATGATAAATTTCCTCATCTTTTCTGTATCTGTGAATGTTTTTATTTCTCCTTCATATTTGAAGGATAGTTTTGATGGGTATAGTATTCGTGGCTGAAAGTTCCTCTTTCAGGACTTTATATATTGGGGTCCACTCTCTTCAAGCTTGTAGAGTTTCTGCTGAGAAATCTGATGAAAATCTAATGGAACTTCCTTTATATGTTGTATTCTTCTTTTCCCTGGCTGCCTTGAGAATTTTTTCTTTGCTGTTGGTTTGTGTCAATTTCATTATGATATGCCTTGGAGTAGGTTTGTTGGGGTTAAGATAACTTGGAGTTCTGTTTGCTTCTTGAACTTGAGGCTTTAGTTCTTTCCACAGGCTTGGGAAGTTCTCATCTATTATTTGTTTGAGTGTGTTCTCCATTCCATTTTCTCTCTCTTCTCCCTCTGATATACCTATTATTCTTATGTTATTCTTTTTGAATGAGTCCGATAATTCTTGTAGGGCTATCTCATTTTTTAAAAATTTTCGAGTCTCTTTCTTCTTCTCTCTGTTGTGCCTCAAGTTGCTTGTCTTCTATTTCACTAATCCTCTCTTCTATCTGACCTGGTCTATTAGCTAAGCTTGTTATTTCATTTTTCAGCTTGTGAATTGAGTTTTTCATTTGTGTTTGATTTGTTTTTATAGTTTCAATTTCCTTGGAAATATATTCTTTGTGTTCATTGAGTTGTTTTCTGAGCTCCCTAAATTGCCTTTCTGTGTTTTCTGGTATATCTCAGAGGATTTTTAGGATTTCTATCTTGAATTATCTGTCATTTAGCTCCAAGGTTTCCAATTTATTTAATTTTTTCTCCATAGATTTTTCCTCATCTAGCTGTATTACCTCTCTTTCTTTTGTATCCATGATATTTGATTTTCTCTTCCTTAATGGCATCTGAGCGTAATTTTGTTGATAGTATTAATGAGATTAAATAAAGAATAAAAAGTTAAAAAAATAAAAAAATCGAAAAGAGTTGTTTTTTTAAAAAAAAATTAATAATGAAATAAAGAAAAATAAAATAAAATAAAAATTTTAAATAAAGGAAATTATTTCCCCCCTCCTTTTTTCCTTTCCTCTCCTCTCCCCTCTTTCTTGAGAAAATCTTGTGGTGAACTGTGAATTATAATAAGCAATGCCTGTGATGGAGGGCCTGAATTGAGGAAAAGTAATAAAGGGGCAAAAAAAAAAAAAAAAAGAAGAAGAAAAAAGAAAAAAAAGGGGGTATGGACCAACAAAAAGCAAATGAGGAAAAAAATTTGGGTCAAGAATAAAATAATTTGCTTTTAAGTGTTGGTTGTCTAAGAGTTATGATGAGAGGAATAAGAGGAAAACAGAAAAATGGGGGGACAAATTAAAAAAATTACTATTGTATTTAGTGGAAGAAGAACTAGATAAAATGGAGAGCCAGGGATGGGAGCACTGCTAGTGATTTTAAAAGGCGTAGTAAAACCCCCCAAAATGCCACAAACATAAGTTTGAGTCCCAGATAAGATAATTTGTTTGTTATTGAGGTTTGAATGAGAGGAGATGTAAAGGAGAAAGGAAGAAACTAATATAGAAGGAAAAAAGAAAGAGAGAGAGAAAAAAAAAGAGGGAACCAGTAAAAGAAGAGGAAAGGAAAAAGAGGAGAGAGAGAGAGAGAGAGAGAGAGAGTTAAGGGTTTTGGAGTGCAACCCTCATAAAGAGAAAGGAAGAGGAGAGAAAAGATAATGGGAGATGTAACACTTATGGGTAGTGTAGTTCAAGAGAGGAGAGAGTAAGACCGGCAGAGAGTTAATCGGCCAAATTGGAGGAGGAAAAAAAGTATCAAGAATGAAGATAAGAGAAACAGATGAACAAATATAATAAAATGGGATAGGTTATAAAGTCTGCAGATTATTCTTGATTTTGAGAGGTTATCTTCTTGCTTTTTCTTTTCTCTCCCTCTTCCTGGTCGGTGACTCTGTACCCGGGTTCTGCCCTTTGGCACGCCCAGGTAGAGGTTTGCAGTTGATAAGTCTCTATGGCAATGTCATGTATTGTGCTTTAGTCTCATTGGCAGTCTAGGCTCATTAGCATTTATAGGCTCCGACAGTGAGAGAGTCCCTATTCCTGGAGCCTTTCTGCTAGTCTTTCCTTCCTCAATTAGTAGCCTGCTAATCTAGCTGTGGGGTTGCTGCTGCCTCTGCCTGGATAGTAAGAGGCTCAAAGAGCTGGTAACTCCCCACTCTATTTCCACTCAGCACAGGGCTCTGGGTAAGGCTCAGTCAGTCAGAGCTGCTAGCATAATCAGGCGGGGCTTCCACCCACTCAAAGACCTCTGGCTCTGCCACTCTGTCCGGTAACACAGGCGGGCATCCACTCCTGGGGCGGTTGGAGGAAACTCTCGCTCACTATCTGCGCGTGCAAACCAGGGTTTCAGGCCGGCAGTCTAACGCTCTGAGTGAAGCCCCCAATTGCATGGAAAAATTCCAGTGTTGGAACTGGCTCTCGCTCCATCCCTGTGCAAGGCTTTTGCAAGGTGCTGGGGCTGCCCGAGAGTCCGCTTTGGCCCACACAAAGGCCCCTGACTTTGCCCCTCTGTGCGATAACACGGACGTGCACTGCCGAGGCCTTCCGAGGAATCTCTTGCTCACTATTTGTGCTCGCAGACCAGGATATCAGGCCGGCCGTATTTCCCTCTGAGTGAAACCCCCACCAGCACGGAAAAGTTCCACCATTGGAATTAGTTCTCGCTCCCTCCCATGTGTGGCTTTCCCAGGGTGCTGGGGCTGCCCAGAGATTCTGCTTTTGGCCCACACAAAGGCCTCTGACTCTGCCTCTCTGTGGGACAACATGGGCACCCACTCCCGGGGCTTTGGAAGGAATCTCTCGCCCACTATCTGCGTGCACTGACCAGGGGATCGGGGAAAATGGCTGCCCCGCTTGTCTTTCTTTGTCTGGGTTTGGCGCGAGTATTAGCTTGCATTGCCCAGGGTGCCACAGGAACAGTTTTTCCTTGGCTTGGATTTCTGTGCCACAGCCTGGTTCGGCCATTTGTGCCGCGGCCTGGATCTATTCACCCCCTTTGCCCGCCTCAGTTTCTATATTCACAGTTCCCAGAGAAAGCCACCCTGTTTAGGTTAGTGAGGAAGGCGAAGCATTTCTTACTCCCTATTTCCTTCGGGGTTTAGTTATATATTTATCCAATTTTTCGCTCGACCATACCTTTGGGTGTATTGCGAAACATCTGGAGGCTCCAAGGATAGGTTTTTCTGTTTCTGGTTGAAGATCTTGTTGAGTTTTGGGGGAGATATATCGGTATCGCTTCCTACCCCGCCATTACTCTGACCAAGAGCACATTTCTAACAATTCATTATGTTAATTTACAAGTAATGAATTGCAACAATAGAAGCCTATTTCTTACATTTTGTATGATAACTATCAAAAAACCTCATGTGTTGCCTGACCAGGCATTGGTGCAGTGGACAGAGCATTGGAATGGGTCGCAGAGGACCCTAAGGTTGCCAGCCTGGGTGCTATCTCATTAGCTTGAGTGCAGGCTCACTGGCTTGAGCATGGGGTCCCTGGATTGAGTGTGGGATCATAGACATAACTCATGGTCCCTAACTGGAACCCAAAGGTGCCTTGAAGCCCAACGTCATGGGCTTGAGCCCAAGTTTGCTGGCTTGAGCAAGTGGTCACTTTTTTTGCTGTAGCCCCCCAGTCAAGGCACATATAATGAAGCAATCAGTGAACAACTAAGGTGCCACAACAAAGACTTGATGCTTCTTATTTCTCTTCCCTCCTGTCTGTCTGTCCCTATCTCTCCCTCTGTCTCTGTCCTAATAGACAAGCAAACAAAACAAAACAAAACCCTCCAGTGTTTATATAAATAGAATAACAGAAGCTCTTGAAAAATATTCTCTGGAGTCTATCCTTTCTAACAAAAGCTAGGTAACAACTTTTGAGTTATGGTTTAGACAGGCCATAATCTGACCATTGTGGATGTTTCATTTAAAAAATCAACTGCTCATAAATTGAAGTTAAGCCTGAATAACATATATATAATATCACACTGTCTATGCAGACATATTTTAACATTTAATAAAAAAAATATCACAGTGTTTAGCTTACACAGGAATACAGACAAGTTTAAAATCTGGACTGTTACATCATTTGATAAAGGAAAAATATTTTCTTGATTGTTTAAAGAATGAGCTTGTGATTCAACCTGACTGGGGTTTGGTCTAATAAACTGTGAGATTCTTTCAATTCTAAAATATTAGTATACAAATTGCTGCCCTATAACAATTTAGAACAATGTTGTCAGAAAACTTTCAGTGGCTCTGGAGAGATATCACTACAAATATTTCCTCAGGTAGAGAAAGACAAATATCATATGATCTCACTTATATGTGGAATCTAATAAACAAAGTGAACTGAGGAATGGAATGGAAGCAGCGGTGGGGTCACAGGGTCCAGATAACAAATGTCAGAGGGAGGTGGGATGAGGGGATAGGATCAGAGAGGGTGGAATGGATTGGTGAAATTGTATACATAACACATGGATACAGATGGTGGGACAGCAAGTCCCAAAGGGAAGGGGGAGGGAGTTAGAGGAGCAAAGAGAGGGGGTTATGAGGGACAAAGGGGTGGGGGTGATGGAATTATATTAAGTGGACACTTGAATCCATGTAAACACAATAAATTAAAATTAATAAAAAATTTAAAGTAACAACAACAAAAAAAAAGATAGTTCTCCTGCTGCACTTTCAGTATGGCAAGTTTGAGTTTTCTTTCCAGTGGCAGGGACAGATATATATATTGATTGTGCACAAGATGTTTTGTCCTGGTTGTTATCTTTGACGTTTGGAAGGGCTCTATATTATCAGTGAGTTTAAAACAATAAATTCAGCTATCGATATAAATTGTTTTACTAACAATGTCCATAGTCATTGGAAACTCCATAAGGTTCTCCTTCATTTGCCCTGCAAGTTATTGGTAGGTGTAGTCTTTATTATGTTAATAAAACGTGCTTTAAATTGTTTTCTTTTAAGGCCTAGTAACATTATAGTGGCAAGCACAACTTCTTGCTGTGCTTCTTCCTTTTCTGTCTTCTTCCCCTGACCACTACCACCATCACCAGCAGAACATATATCTGTGAGTTGGTTTAGTACTACAGTGCAATTAAATTTTAAAACTTAACTAAAGTTTCTTACCTAAGTTTTATAATAGATTATTTCACCTTAAAGTTAGTAACACACTGCTCAAAAAATTAGGGGATCAGGGAACATGCAGATACTCCAGTACTTTCAATCTTTTGTATAGTACATTTTCACCAATGAAATAAAAGTTGATCTTCCATCTCATTTGCATAATATACAACTTTCTTTTACTTGTCATTTTCTACTCTTTTCTTTCTTTTTTGTGATAGAGACAGGGAGAGACCGAGAGAGAGACATATAGGGACAGACAGACAGAAAGAGAGAGATTAGATGCATCAGTTCTTCATTGTGGCACCTTAGTTTCTCATTGATTGCTTTCTTATATATACCTTGACTTGGGGCTACAGCAGACCCAGTGACCTTTTGCTCAAACCAGCAACCTTGAGCCCAAGTTGGCAACCTCGGCGATTTGAACCTGGGTCCTCTGTGTCCCATTCCGATGCTCTATCAACTGTGCCACCACCTGGTCAGGCTATAATTTACTTTTCTGATGTTCTTGTTTAATAAAAAAGATCAAATGTTTCTTTTTCTATTACTTCATATAAATTTTGAAGTACTACTTAATTTTTGTGAGAAGTATAGTAACAGAAATACACTACAGCAGTAAAAGTTTGTGACTTAATTAAGCAAATGCTTTATTGCCTCTCTTTCTTACCCATATACCTAACTCAGAGAACAAGAGACAGAAAGGAAAAGAGAAGCTTAGGGTTATTTGGTCAACTCTCCCTATTAACTGTTGGTAATGTCACCCACAAAGGACAGAAAAAGTCCAAGCAGCTCTCTTGATATAAGCAGGTAAAACTGCAATGTTAAAGCAGTCTTTGAAGCCATTCCATCTAAGTAGTTTGTTGTAATTTTTATGTATTTAATTAGATATACACATAAGCAGGATGAGAACTTTTTCACAAATATTAGACTCTCTGTTAAGGGAAAGGGTCTTACATATTGATCTGTCCTTGGAGATACCCTGCATAACTCAGTATTTGAGTATCTGCCTATGGTTCTCAGTGTTTCTGATAATTTTCTTTTAGTACTAAGTCTTTAATATAAATTTAGTATTTTTTTCTTGTTAAAATTGCCTTTTTAAAAATGTTTTGAAAATATATTTAGAGAATTAACTTTAACAGTGACATCGATCAATAACAGTACATAGGTTTCAAGGAAACATTTCTACAGCATTTGAACTGTTAATTATGTTATATACCCATCACCCAAAGTCAAATTATTTTCCATCACCTTATATTTGCCCTTCTTTACAACCATCTCCCACTCCTTATACTGTCCCCTACCCCATTCCTTCCCCCCCAGTAACCACTACACATTTATCTATGCCCATGAATCTCAGTTTTATATTCTACCTACATGTGAAATCATACAGCGCTTAGCTTTCACTAATGCACTTCTTTCACTCAGTATAATGTCCTCAAGGTTCATCTATGTTGTCTTAAAAGTCATTATGTCACCCTGGCTGGTTGGCTTAGCGGTAGAGCATTAGCCCAGCATGTGGAAGTCCTGGGTTCGATTCCTGGTCAGGGCACCTAGAAGTGCCCATCTGCTTTTCCACCCTTCCGCCTCTCCTTTCTCTCTGTCTCTCTCTTGCCCTCCTGTAGCCAAGGTTCCATTGGAGCAAAGTTGGCCCTGGTGTTGAGGATGGTTCCATGACTTCTGCCTCAGGACCTAGAATGGCTCCAGCCACAACAGAGCCACACCCCAGTTGGGCAGAGCATCTCACCCTGGTGGGCATGCCGGGTGGATCCGCATCAGGCGCATGCAGGAGTCTGTCTGACTGCCTCCCCACTTCTAATTTCAGAAAAATACAAATAAAGAAAAAAATCACTATGTCATCATTTCTTAAGGCTGAGTCATATTCCATTGTATATAAAGTATGTACCAAATCTTCTTTATCCAATCCTCTATCGAGGGACGCTTTGTTAGTTTCCATGTCTTGGCCACTGTGAATAATGCTGCAATGAACACAAGGATGCATATTTCTTTACATATCAATGTTTTTGAGTGTTTTGATTTGACACCCAGTAGAGAGATTCCTGGGTCGTATGGTAGTTCTATTATTAGTTTACTGAGGAACCATCCTACTTTCTTTCATAATGGTTGTACTAATTTACAACACTGCCACCAGCAGAGAATGAGGATTTCTTTTTCTTCACAGCCTCTCCAACACTTGTTATTATCTGTCTTGTTGATAATACCCAGTATAACAGGTGTGAGGTGCTATTTCATTGTAATTTTGATTTGCATTTCTTGAAGAGCTAGTGAAGATGAGCATCTTTTCATAAACCTGTTGGCCATTTTTATATTCTCTTGTGAGAAGTATTGTTCAGGTCCTCTCCTCATTTTTTAAATTAGAGTGCTTGCTTGTTTATTGTTGAGCTTTGTGAGTTCCTCATATATTTTGGATATTAACCACTTATTAAAGCTGTGTTTGCAAATACCATCTCCCATTTAGTTGGCTCCTTATATGTTTTATTGTGAGTTTTTTTTTTTTTTTTGTATTTTTCTGAAGTTGGAAACGGAGAGGCAGTCAGACAGACTCCCGCATGTGCTGGACTGGGATCCACCAGGCACACCCACCAGGGGGCGATGCTCTGCCCATCCAGGGCGTCGCTCTGCTGCAACCAGAGCCATTCTAGTGCCTGAGGCCGAGGCTACAGAGCCATCCCCAGCGCCCGGGCCAACCCTGCTCCAATGAAGCCTCAGCTGCAGGAGGGGAAGAGAGAGACAGAGAGGAAGGATAGGGGGAGAAGTGGAGAAGCAGATGGGCACTTCTCCTGTGTGCCCTGGCCGGGAATCGAACCCAGGACTCCTGCACACCAGGCCGATGCTCTTCCACTGAGCCAAACGGCCAGGGCCTGTGAGTTCTTTTGTTGTGCAGAAGCTTTTTAATTTGATATAGTCTCATTCATTTATTTTTGCCTTTACTTCCTTTGCCTTTGGAGTCAAATTCACAAATTGTTCCTTATGGCCAAAGTCCATGGCTTAGTAACTATGTTTTTTATTTAACTTATAGTTTCAGGTCTTATTTTTAGGTTTTTGATCCATTTTGAATTAAATTTTTCACAGGGGAACAAACTGTAGTTAAGTTTTATTCTTTTGCAAGTTGTTTTGCAATTTTCCCAGCACCACTTATTGAAGAGACTTTCATTCCTCCATTGTGTGTTTTTTGTTTTTTGGGTTTTTTTGTTTTGTTTTGTTTTTTGGCTCCTTTGTCAAAGATGATTTGCCCAAACATATGTGTTTTAATTTCTGGGTTCTTGATTCTATTTCCTTGATCTGTATGCCTTTTTTTTTCCCTGCCAAAACCATGTTGTTTTGATTATCCTGCCTCCATAGTATAATTTGAAGTCAGGTAGTGTGACACCTCCAGCTTCATTTTTTCTCCTCAGAATTTTTTTTTTGTGGCTATTTGAGATGTTTTATGGTCCATACAAACATGGTAATATTTTATATACTATTTCTTTAAAGAATGACATTGAGATTTTCATGGAGATTGCATTATTTTTTTATATTGCTTTGGGTATTATGGCCATTTTAACTCTGTAGAATCTTCCAATCCATGAACAGAATATTTTTCCATTTCATTGTGTCTTTTTCAATTACTTTCATAATGTTTTGTAGTTTCCAGTATGTAGGTCCTTCACATCCTTTATTAAATTTAGTGCTAGGGATTTTATTTTTTGTTGTTGAAGTTATAAAAGAAATCGTTTTTTGCATTCATTTTCCAAAGTTTCATTGTTGACATATAGAAAACTAGAAATTTATATACTGATTTTGTGTTCTGTGACCTTATTTTATTAATTTATTGTTTCAAATATATATATATATATAATATTTATGTATTTATTTTTTTGGTGGAGTCTTTGAGGCTTTCTATATACAGGATCATGTCATCTGGAAAAAATGTTACCTTTACTTCCTGATATGAATGCCTTTTAATTCTTTCTCTTGCCTGATTGCTTTGGCTAAAACTTCCAAAATTATGCAAATAAGAGTGGAAAGAATGGGCAGGCAGCCTTGTCTTGTTCCCAATTTTAGAAGAAAATCCTTCATTTTTTGACTGTTTAGTATGATATTAGCTGATGGTTTATCATATATGGCATTTATTATGTTGAACTACTTACCTTCTATTTCAATTTTATTTAATATTTAAAACATAAACTAATGGTGTACCTTATTGAATGCCTTGTTTTATCTATTCATAGAATTATATGGTTTTTGTTCATTGTTTGGTTGGTGTGTTGTATTACATTGATTGATTTTTGTAAATTGAACCATCCTTGTATTCCTGGAATGAATCCCACTTGATCATGATGTATTAAATTTTTTAGTGTGTTGTTCTATTTAATTTGCTAATATTTTGTTTAAAATTTTGTGTCTGTATTCATTAGAGATATTGGACTGTAGTTTTCTTTTTCTTTTTCTTTTTCTTTTTTTTGTGCTTTCCTTGCCACATTTTTCTATGAAGGTTATGTTGGCCTCATAAAATGTGTTGAGAAAAATGGCTTCTTCAATTTTTTGAAATACTTTGAGAAGAATAGGTGTCAAATATTTGAATGTTTGATAAATTTCACTAGTGTAACCATCTGATCCTAGACTTTTGTTTTTGGGGAGGTTCTTGGTATTTGTTTCTGTTTACTCCCTGCTTATAGATCTATTTAGGGTTTCTACTTCATGGCTCAATCTGGGATAATTGTAGAGCTCTATGAATTTATCCATTTCCTCTAAGTTGTTACTTGGGATCTCTCTTGTTGCTTGATATAAGCCTGTAATGATATAAACTTTCCTTTTATTACTGCTTTGGCTTCATCCCAGAAATTTTGATACATTGTGTTATCACTTTTACTTGTCTGTATTTATCTTTTGATCTATGCATTTACTTCTTCAGTGATCCGCTCATTTTTTTAGAAGTATGTTGTTTAATTTCCTCATTTTTGTGGGTTTATTTACTTCCTTTTTACAGTTGAATTCTATTTTCAAAGCCTTATGATCACAAAATATGCTTGGTATAATTTCAATCTTCCTAAAACTTGTTGATGTTAGTTTTGTGGCCCAAGGATAGCCTTGAGAATGGTCATACACACTGGAGAACAATGTATAATATGACATTTTGGGGTGAACTGTCTTGTAAATATCTTTTATGTCCATTTAGTCAAGAGTGTCATTTAAAGCAAATATTTTTTTGTTTTGTTTTGTTTGGATAATCTATCTAAAGCCCTCAATACTGTGTTCAAATTTTTCATGTATGATCGTGTTTTTGTCTGCTTCTATTTTTAAATTAATTAGTAGATGTCTTATACATTTTGGTGCTTCTTGGTTTGGTGCATATATAATAAGAAGTATTATCTCTCCTTGATACAATGTCCCCTTTATCTTTATGTAATAGTTACCTATGTCTCTGGTTACCTTTGTTGTCTTGAAGTAAGCATTGTCCAATATTTTTATGTCTATGCCAGATTTTCTTTTTAGATTATTTGCTTAGATAATCATTTTCCAAACTTTCACTTTGAATCTACTTTTGTCCTTGAAGATTAAATGTGTCTCTTGAAGGCAGCATATGGTTGGGTTTTGCTTTCGGATCCAATCTCCTATTCTGTGCATTTTTTATTGGTGAGTTTTGTCTATTTACATTTAGGTTAATTATTGATACTTGAAAATTTCCTATAGCCATTTTATGTTTTGTTTTTTGGAAGCACTGTTTCTTATTTAGTTCTACTACTTTTTGTCTCTGTCAGTTGTTTTTGTTTGGTAGTGTTTCATACCTCTTTCTTTTGTGTTTTTCTTTTAGCTGTGTGTTTCAGTAGTGGTTTTTCATGGGTGGTTATCATTAGGGTAAGAGAAAATTGTTCATATGTATAAGAGTCCCTTGTTATATAAGTACTTCTGCACTCCATTTTTTTTCGCTACTGCCAATTTTTATCCTGTCCCCTTTCACGTAATTTTTGTCACAGATTATCCTTTTTATTGTGATCTTGTTGGAGCATTTACTTATAATTTTAATTTGTTTTGTTCTTCATACCTGATCAAGTAACTCTTTTATTATTTCCTGAAGTAGGGAACTTTCTAGTGATAAATTCTCTCATCTTCTGTGTATCTGGAATTTTTTTTTTTTCTCCCTCATATTTAAAGGATAACCGTTTTGGATAGAGTATTCCTGACTGCTAATTTCTCTCTTCAGTACTTTGAATCTTTGGGTCCACTCTATTCTAGCTTGTAGAGTGTTTGCTGAGAAGTCTGAGGATAATATAAGGGCCTTTCCTTTATATGTTATGGTCTTCTTTTTTCTAGCTTCCTTGAGTATTCTTTCTTTGTCATTGATTTTTGACATTTTTTTTAATGATGTGCCTTGGAGTAAGTCTATTTAGGTTGCAGTAAATTGGTGTTTTGTTTTTTTGCTTCTTGGATTTGAGGCTCTATCTCTTTCCATAGGTTTGGAAAATTTTTTTCAATTATTTCTTTGATAGGCTCTCCATTCCCTTATCCCTTTCTTTTTTTCTTTTTTGTTTGTTATACCCATTATTCTTATACTATTCTTTTTGATGGAGTTAGATTATTCTTGGAGAGGTCTCACAGTTTTTTGGTATATGTGTGTGTGTGTGTGTGTGTGTGTGTGTGTGTGTGTTTAACTTGTGAGTCTCTCTCATCTATTCTCTGTAGCATCTCTAGTTGCTTGTCTTTGATGTCATTGGTTCTTTTCTCTATTTGACTTGTTCTAATAGCTAAGCTTGCTACCTTAGTATCGAGTTCTTCATCTTTGTTTTTAAAGTTTCAGTCTCCTTGGTGAGGTATTAATTTTGTTCATTAATTTATTTTCTGAGCTCAATAATTTGCCTATTGGAGTCTTCATGCATTTCATTGAGTATTTTCAGAATTTTGGTTTTGAATTCTCTCTCACTTAACTCCAAGGTTTCCATGTGGCTGAGATTTTCTTCTATAGATTTTTTTATTTTCTTTCTGAAGTACATCTCTGTAATGTGTAACCATTGTGTTCAATTTCCTCTTCTTTAATTGCTTTGAGAATTTCACTGTTAAAAACTCTAACAAAAAACCCACTAAAACATTTAAATATTTGAAAAAATACTATTAAATATATAAGAATTTTTAAATTATGACAAATAAAAATAAAAAACACTAAAAAAATCCAAAGTAAAAAAAACAAAAACAAAACAACCACAGAAAATAAGTTGAAAAATGAAATTCAAAAATGAAAGAAGAAAAAAGAATAAAAATAAAAAAACAGATAAAAGGGGAAAAAGAAAAAAATAAATTTCAGTCTTGAGAGGTTTCTTTCAGTAAGTATCACTGTATTACAACTTTTAGCTCTGTGAAGTTCCTGGGCTATCCACTGAGATGTTGCTGTCACTGTGATGTAGTTGGGGTTGTAGTCGCATTGGTGGGTAGGAAATGTTGTGTGGCTTAATGGCTCTAGCAATGGCAGTCTCAGGCTTCCAGGTGCTCCTCCATACATCTCAGGAGACCTGGGGAACCAGGCATGGAGCACCTTTGTGAAAATCAGAAGAAAGTACAGCTCTGGAGAGCTAACTGTGGGGTTTATCTCTTCCACTCTTCATACTGTGAGGTGAGGAAGGCAGGATATGCAAGGCTGTGGGCCATAATTTAGCTTTTGTTGTCTCTGTAAAGTGTGGGCTGCAGGCAGACCACAGGAAGACTGGCCATGACCCTATGTTCTGGCTACTTTGGTTTTTCTACCCCTCTACCCCTCTGTCTCATTACTCCTCCCAGCAGAAGGAGACCTAGTCAGTCCATGTTTCCCACCCTGTACCCCTCAGACAAAATTCAGAGAGCCCAAGCTTCCCTCCCTCCTGTAATCCAGCAGAAAGAAAGAAAAAACAGTCACTCCAAGTTTGTCTCCATTCCACCCCAGAGCTGACTTCAAGTGTGTTTTATCTTCTGCCTCTCTGTTCACTTCATGCCACTTTTTGTCTGTTTGGTGCACAGATATTTTCAGGCATTTCTATGAGTCCAGCTGGAGTTTCTTCACTGGGTTATAGTTTTTAAATTTGTTGCAATTTTAAGGGAAGAGATCAAGAATATAATGCTGCCATTACTCTGACAAGATCCATGTTTTGGATTATAATTTAATTTGCTATTATTATTATTGGGAGAGAGAGAGAGAAGCATCAGCTCATCATTTTACTTAATTGTGCCATTTATTAGTTCTCATATGTTCCTGACCAGAGCTCAAAGTGAGAGTCCCATGATAGAATTGAAGACCTCAGCACTACAGGGTGTTGCTCTATCCACTGGATCATGGTCAGGGTCTGAATTCTAATTTAATATTCAATAGTGTTTAGTGGAAGAGAAAGATAATAGTTAAAAGACTGATTGATATATCTTCAACAAGTAAATGTCCACTTAAAGAAGTTTGTGTCCTTACAGGATAAAAGGCAATATCTTAGCTGAAGGCGTCACTTTCAACAGTGTCTAAAAGAAACAATCACTAGTTCTTATAGTATACCCATACTAACTTGGATAAAACTAGAGAAACTAATAATCACTAGAGTGTCAGCAAGTCTAGTCCCATAGTATAAAATATTCTGCAAGTGCTGTCTAATATTTTATTATCATTACTATTATTATTTTTGGTGGTAGTAGTAGTAATAGTATACTTCTAGCTTCTGGATGAATTTGAGAATAAGAATATATTTAGAAAATAAAACAATTTACAAAAATTTTCATTTGTATTTCCTCATACAATGACCCTACAAGTTAAGTTAGACAAGTGTTTTTATCCCACTTTGAATCTGATGCCTACTTTTTGATTTTTGGATGACCTGTGACTCCAGTCAGGACATTTTATCTATAATTCTGTGGTCAGATTATTTGATAATGCTGGCCCAGACATAGCACAGGTATTATTAAAGCTCCTCAGGTGATATATATATTTTAATTTTAATTAAATTTATTGGGTTGACATTGTTCAATAAATTTATACAGGTTTCAGGTGTACAATTCCATAATACATCATCTGTGTATTACAGTGTATGTTCAGCACTCCAAGTCATGACTCCTTATTTATCCCCCCATACATCCCTTCCTCTCCTCCATACCATTTTCTTCCTGCAATCCCCACCAGGGGTCCCCAAACTTTTTACACAGGGAGCCAGTTCACTGTTCCTCAGATTGTTGGAGAGCCACCACAAACAGTGCTCCTCTCCCTGACCACCAATGAAAGAGGTGCCCCTTCTGGAAGTGAGGTGGGGGCCAAATAAATGGCCTCAGGGGGCCGCATGCGGCCTGCAGGCCGTAGTTTGGGGATGCCTGCCCCACACTGATGTTTTTCTATATAAGGATTTTTTATTTGATTAATGTGATATTAATATACAGCCTATATTGAGAATGACAACATCTATATCAATTGGTCAATATTATGTAACTCAAATAACAGTTGAGTACTAACAGTGCTTTTGTGACAGACAATGCCTCACTCATATTTTATAGACCATAAAAGTAACCTAATGAGCTTGCCAAAAGATAATTTCTTGAATTCTATTCTCAGTGATCATAATTTACTGATTCAAAATAAAGTTCCCTAAATCCATATGTCTAACAAGTTCATAGATGATGTCAAAGAACCACACTTAGATAAACACAAATTAATATCAAAAGAATAAGTTTGTGGTATAAAACTGTAGGTTTTCAAGGAAATAAAGAATAAATATTTAGTGGAAAGAGTTAGATTTAGACATACAAGAACCTCTCAATTAATTTTATAAAAGGAAAGGTGTGGCCTATATTTTTATTTAGCTTAGTCTAGCTGTTTCTACAGAAACCCCAAATTAACAATAGTTCAAATACACAGGGATTAATTACTTCACATAAAAATATTCTAATAACAGTCTGAAACTAATATAGAGCTATAATGAAGAAATCAATAACTTAAGATGCTTGTATATTTCTTCCACACACATTTTTAAATACGACTTTATCTCTGAATCCAGTTTATATTCTAATATGTTTGCTGGAAGTCCAAACATTTCATCCACATTTAAAGAGATATAAGATTATTTTTAAAATATCAGGGGGAGAGGAACTTACCATATATATATATATATATATATATATTTGACACCTGTTTAAGGAACCTTCTCAGAAACAGCTCTCAATAAATTTTATGCCCATATTACTATTTATAATTTTATTATACAAATACATGAATCCAAAAATATGTCTAAATATAATAGATCAGGATACTGGAAAAAAAATAGACCCAAAATAGTATGACTGAGACTACAAAAAATGTGTATTCTCAACACCTAATAATTGTTAATTTCTGGATAGTTTTTTTCCACATGGTGATTCTAGAATTCAGGCTCCTTTCATCTTGTGATGCTGTTATTACCTAAAGCTTCATTACCTATACTAAATCAAGCAGGTGGAAAGGGATAAAGAATGTAGATGGAGGTATTCTTTTATTAAAAACCTCAGCTCAGAATTGGCAGACATCTCTTCTACTCCTGATTCCTTGGCTGTAACTCAGTCATCATGACTGAAGTTAATGAAGATGCTGTAACATGTAGTGTAGCTTTGTGCTTAGAAAAAGATAGAAGTGGGTTGTTGAGGAAGCATCTATTATACTCTAAGGATTAAAATTTTATAACTGAATATATAACGAGACCTAATAATATGAGTTGTATAGCTAAAGAAGATTGGAAGAATGTGTGTAGGACAGATAACTATCAGTCTCAGTTATTTTGTTTCTTCTTTTTTTATTTTCAGAGTACAATATATAATTGTTAGTTCATCTTTAAAATGCAAGAAAAGACCTGAGACACAAGTGAGATGATCTGGGCTCTCATCTGGAGTGTTTCTTTAGTATTCTATTGTTTAACAAGGATGATATCACAATCATTTTACTTTAATTTTCTTATATTTAAACTAGGAGCAGCTGCCTATACTTGATCTACATGAGAAGGATTGTGAAAATCCAAAAAGAATATGGATGTGCATATGTCTAAAGAGACAAAGCAAGTATATGATTGCCAGAAAAGGTTGTTTACTCTCTCAGTTATTAGTATAAAATAAAAAAATCTCAGAGTCCATAAGGTGAATGTAAATTCATTTCAGAAATATGGATAGAGTGAACATCTTTGAATAGTGCCTCAAGCTTTGAGCCAGAAAAAAAATGTAGCTTATCACTGTAGAGCTGTAAATCAAAATAAAAGTACCAATTTGCTACTTGATGTCACCACAACATGTTAGTTTGTGACTGTAAAGGTAGTCTTTGTAGCATAAAATGATTGGGCATAAACACTGGTAAAGGATAGCAATTACAGAGTGGCAACGAACATGACAAAAAAAATTACCTCAAAAGTTTAAAATGCAGCACCTTTTTTAGTCTCAGGCTACAAGAGAAAAGAGCATAGACAGAGTTGGGAAAGATAAGTGAGAGAACAAATGTTTATTCCCTCTAAAATGCAATGGTACTTCTGAAGTGAAAAGGTGGTTTTGTTTGTTTAGTTTTGTTTTATTGTTTGTTTGTTTTTTACTAATAAATTCATTTTAATATCCTAAGGAGAGCAACTTACACCTCTTTTTTTTTGGAGGTAATAGGCAGTATCTTTACTTGAGTGAAAAAGATGACAGCCAGAGGTAGGTAACAAATGAGAAAGTCTTATTTAAAAAGTCAACCCATTCTTCTCAGAGTAAGTTTCCTGGTTACAGAGGTTCATTGATGTTCATTGCTTAAAGTGCCAACTATAAATTGATGTTATTGGTGGAAAAGTATTTGATATAGAGGAACAAGCTAAGGAAGTGGTGAAAAGCATCATAGTGAGTTACCATACCTTAATTCATCATGGCCATCACTCATTACCCCATAACTAAAGCTCAGTTGTAGAAAATGGCTAATTTTTCTGTTTAGCTTCTATGAGCAAAGTATGATTTCTCAAGAGCATAAAAAGATTGTCTTATTCAAGACCTATATTATATGCTTTTTATTTTGCTAAGTGCAAAATAGTCTAGCCTTATATATAAAACAGGCATTGATTGAATGCCTATTTATCTTTAACTCTGAAACACATCAGGCTCTTCTAGGACCAAAGGCCTTATTACAATCATGCTCTAATTTATGATTTCCCAAGACTAGAATCAAATTGGCACCTGGATGTGTGACTTTTTGGGCCTACCACAAGATCTACTAAATCAGAATCTGAGGGCAAGTTAGGGACTTGAATTCTATATTTATAACAAGTCCCATTTGATAACCATTATATATCCTAAAGTAGTTGTTAATCTGGGATGCAGAGAAGAACTACCTGAAGTACTTTTAATTTTCTTAATAAAAATATTCTTGCTCTGGACATTCTTCTTCAATAAGTCTGAGATAAAATTTGGTGGTTGTGTTTTGTAACATCTCCTGAAGTAATTTTGTTTCCCAACCTTGCTTTAGGAAGGATACCCTAGAGCTATGATAGTGAATCTTTTTATAAAAATCGCCCATTTTGCAGTGCTGGTCAACCTTGTCCCTCCCACCCACTAGTGGGCATTCCAGCTTTCATGGTGGGTGGTAGCAGAGCAACCAAAGGGCACCGTGATTGGCCCACCATAAAAGCTGGAATGCCCATGACTGGGTGAAAGGGATCAGGTTGACCAGCACTGCAAAAGTGGGCAGTTTCTATAAAAAGTTTCACCATCATGGTCCTAGACTAATATTTAGCAGCCCCTTAAACAAAAATCTATTATTTTCCTATCCAAGATGTATCATAATTAAAATACTAAAAGTGAAGACAAAAAGAAAAATTTTAAAGCAGCAGAGAAAATAAATAGTTACCTACAAGGGAGTTCCCATAAGACTGTCAGCTGATTTATCAACAGAAACTTTGGAGGCTAGAGGAAGCGAAAAGATATACTCAAAGTGATGGAAAGCAAAGACTTAAAGCAAGAAATTCATTTTTAATGCCCATATTTTTTTCCCTACCCACACACATTTCCTCCTGAGAGAATCTAAAACATTTTTTTAAAAATAATTTTACCAGTAACCAGCTTCCACAAGGTCTTAGGCTCCTGAGGAACTCTCCCTACATCCACAACCCTAGGAAAAAATTAGGCTCAGTGATGCATAATATAATGATCTACATTATTTAACATTTACACATATTTTGATCATTCTATAAAGAAGTGGGAGGAGAGAGTTCACTTGGGTTCATTGTAATACATTTATTTATCAAATTACAGCCCAGGCATACTCATATTGACAGTTTTTGAAGTTTATGCATACTCTGATGCAAATATATAATTTGTGCCACTGTTAATGGGAATTGCAGCATTCTACAAAGAGGGGACAAGATCCTGAATAATCTTGTAATTATGGCTCAAGAGAATATATCAACAACACAAATGTTAACACAATAAAGTATAGTCTCCATCTGCTTTCTAGCCTAATGCATTTAGGTGTGATGTTTGTATAACAAGTATATCTTCATTCACTTGTTTAGAGAGGCTGCTATAGCTATTTCTACAAGGTTTCTTTAACTAGGAGTGCAGCAGGTTTAGATTTTATTGTGAGTACATCACTGTAATCAAACTCTGTTTCCCTGTCATTGTTTCTAAAGCTATACATGAGCAACACAAGAAAGCAAAATTTCATAAAGTGTTATCAACATATAAATTCTATTTACTTCCTCCTCCCCACTCTGGTGAATTTGGGCCTCTAGACATAATATAGATAGTTAATAATATCAGATATTAAACATTTACCAAAGGCATGCACTTTTAAAGTGTTTTATGTACAGATTCTTTTTCATTTCCTTCTCACAGCATTAGGAATAGGTATAATATTGCCATTATCTTTACTATCCACATTTTACAGGTGATAAAACTGAAGTACAAAGAGTTTAATTTTCTCACATTCAGTCAGTTAATGACAAACAAGACTTTAAATTCAGGCAATGTAGATTCTGAGCCAGAACTGTAAATAATCATAGTATACTTCCTCCTAAGGAAACTTATTATAGTGGAAACAGAACTTACCTTTATTGCTTCTGAGCAAGGTGATCTTGGGAAAGTTACCTAACTTCTCGTATTCTCAATTTCTCCATCTGTAAATTGAGGAAAACACTATATTGCATTTGCACTATATTTGTGCATTTAACTTAAAAGCTAACTTTAATAAATTAACATCTCAATCATCCCTAAGGTACAATCACAACATGTTATCTAATATTCAAACCAAATATATTTGAACATATATTAAAGTTCTGAAGACCTAATATAAAGATAGTATAAAGTAAAATGTGTAGACCATCAGCAACACTTTACAGTTCTCCAGTCATCTCTATCGTCTTCTAGGAATTTGATAATTATCTCAAAGGCAGCGTGGTTTGAATTTTTTTGGCACTAGCATATAATATTTATTTTGATTTTGCTCTTTTCCTTAGTTTAGATCATGGACTCCCAAACTTAAGTGTACATAAAAACAATACATACTTTTTTTAATGAGCAATTTAAGGAATTGAGCTGGATAGTTTTAAACTTAAAATCTTTACATTTTTTGTGAAGTATAAATATTAAAGCACCCAATACCTCTGTCATAACCTCATAGTTGTTTTGAATACTAACTGATATTATATTTGTGAGTCAATAAAATAGAACCTGGTATATAGTAAATATTTAAAATATAAAAAATATGTATGTGAGTATAAGTAATGTGCAGAATAAATTCATCATAGCATATGGTATAACTGTTAAAGTCAAGAAATCCAGGCACACACTCCCTGATTTATAGTTTTATTCCTCTGCTGATTATCCATGAAACATGTATTATTTACTTAGTCACCCTGTAACTAGTTAGCTGATGCATAAAAAAAGTGAGAAAAAATAACATTCTTGTAAGATTAATGAGAGGATTAAGTGACACAACATATGAAAATATTGAGAACAAGACCTGGCACGGAATAAATGATATTTATTAGTACAATTTATTTAAGAAAAGAATTTCTGTACTAGCTCTTGGATAAAGTTATAGCAAAAATTGTTGGAAGAAAAGTGGAAGGAACAATTCTTGAATCATGGTAGACACAGAGGTCAGAGTGATCAAGGAGGGGATAGATAAATGGCTAAATTTAGGGGTACCATTAAGTATAGGTAATCATTCACTGCATTTCTATGTTTTTTAGAGACAAGTCCTTTTAGGTGTCTCAAAACTGTGCATAGCTCAGAGTAGATATATTTGCAATGGCTTGCTAAGTACTCAAGATTTTCTGTTTCAGTTAGATTAGTGATAGTGTGTCTTTCAATCAATATGGTCAATAACTATAATAGCACTTATTTTATTTCTAATTAGGATATAAAAACCACATTTTCTATTTTTTATGTTTATTGGAACCTCTCTGGTATGGAACAAATAACTGTCATCAAATCTCTGATGTTTAAGATTCCTTCTATGCCATAAATGGGGGAAAAATAGATGTTCCAGGTTTAGCTTTAGATGTTGTATGCAATATAGTAATTGATTTAACAGTTTTAAGTTAAATAAATATTTATAAGAACTATTTTTTTTACTTGAATAATCTTGATTTGATGAAGTTTAATGTATAAAATAATAACACTAATTAGTTGATATTTGAGGTATCTCCTTCTTGAAGTCCATTGTAGGCAATAAACACTTGAGATCATTTCTATAATGAAAAAAGGAGCAAAACACAGTATCTTTACATATTTCCATGGAAATTATAAAATTCAGATAATATTAAATAAAAAAACATATTATTAGAGTCACTGATTGCAAGATATAAAATCACTAAGATAATAGCGCCTAGAGTGCCAATTGTATGGCCAACATTTATATGGGAAGTATAAGTTATCTGACAGAGCTGTACCCTGAAAAATGTTCACTGTCTACTTTATGAGGTGTCACATTTATGCATTAGGATTAAAATGCAAGGTAGTTTATATTAAGTACCAAGTGGTATGGTAAGGATGTACCAGTGCTATAGATATTCAGAAAAGTGAAAGATCATTTAGAGTTGAGAAAGTTAAGGAAAATCCCATGGTATCAGGCACTGAAAAGTAGGTATGTTGTGTAATAATTTATTTTTTTAATTTTAAGCAGATTTATTGTTTCCTTTTTATTCCCACTTATGAAAGACAAGAGTCTCGAGAGATCTAGTGTCTCCTCAACTCCAGAGGAAAAATAAATGAGATTTTATTTTTTAGAGCAAGTGAGGAAAAGTTGACACCTTGAAGATAGCATTGTTTGAGGGAAGAAACACCATAAAGACAGTACAGTACTGATTGTTATAGGCTGAATTTTGCCTCTCTCTCAAATTTTCATGTTGAAGTCCTAGTCTAAATTACCTTTGAGAGATTCCAAGATGGTAATGGAGTAGGTGATTGTTCCAAATGCCCCTTTCAGGACCAAATTGGATTACAACTTAATTTAAGAACAATTGTCTTCAAAACCAAAATTGTACTAAAAGAAGAGGACTCTGTAACCTAGGATTGTTGCAGTCCAGCCACAATGAGTCTATTATGGTGTCTCTGAATGGAAAAAGGTATGGAATTAAAATAAATGAAAGACAGGGACTTAAAGATACACACACACACACACACACACACACACACACACACACACACACACACACACATGGGTTCAGGAGGACGCCATGGCAAACAATCTGTACTGTTCCTTAGTCATAATGTCCATGCTCCCAGAAGCACATCCACTTTTATTCATAGAAAAATGTGGTCCATCAGCAATTCAATTAAGTTTCCAAGGCAATTCAAAGACAACCCCCACCATACCATTCAAATCTACTTTACACTAATAAGAAAGTAGCTTACTGTCTCCTGTGGAGAACATGGGTGAGACATATGAGAATCAGGTGTAGCTCTTTGTTAACTAGGCAAATGAGGTGGGGTTTGGGCCCAGCACCTCTGTCCAGATTGCAAAAATACCATGCTGATTTATTTGGTCCCCAACACATCCTCCTTTGTATTATTATTATTATTATTATTATTATTTTTTACTTCAATTCATGTGCTGTGATTTATACTCATCTAAATTCCCATGTTCAGCCCTGGTCAGTTGGCTCAGTGGTAGAGTGTCGGCCTGCCTTGCAGGAGTCCTGGGTTCGATTCCCAACCAGGTCACACAGGAGAAGCGCCCATCTGCTTCTCCACCCCTCCCCCTCTCCTTCCTCTCTGTCTCTCTCTTTTCCTACCGCAGCCAGGGCTTCATTGGAGCAAAGTTGGCCCAGGTGCTGGGGGTGGCTCTATGGCCTCTGCCTCAGGCACTAAAATGGCTGTGGTGGCAACAGAGCGACACCCCGGATGGGCAGAGCATTGCCCCCTGGTGGGCAAGCAGGGTGAATCCCGGTTGGGCGCATGCGGGAGTCTGTCTGACTGCCTCCCCATTTCCAACTTCAGAAAAATACAGAAAAAAAAAAGAAATTTCCATGTTCTGATTTGGAGGCAGACTGGAAAAATATAATATAAACAACAAAATTGAAATAGCCAATGCTAACAGATAGTATAACAAGTGTCCTAATACAATTAAGTGATTATATTATCAAGCAAAGTCTTAACTAATACAACAGGATCTATAATAAAATTCTTACAGTCTTAAATGTCCTTAACATGTTAATGTAATTTCACCAAGTCTATGTTGACACCATCATCACTTCATATTATTTGTAAATGTAACCCAACCCCACTTCAGTCTGAGAACTTTCCCAAGGAGCAGGAGTCACACACATTCAGAAAAAGTCTACAAGGCACTGGAGTTGTGGTCACATTTCAACACTTTGCAGCTAGAGTCAAAGTCCCAGTGATCACTGCTTCTAGTTGATAACAATTGAGATAGACTGGTAAAGCCATCTGCAGCACATATGGAGATGGAGCTTCCGTTTTCTTTAAACTAAAGAGATGAACCCAAGGTGGCTTTCCCTGGAGCTCTGCAGGTATGGTTTGGTGAAGGGAACCTTGGGATAAACTATGCTGGTTGGCAGAGGTAAATTCATATAAATTAGGAGCAGGTTCCAGCTTAAAATAGGCATTGGGCATTAAGGCAGGAGGAATAAAGGAAACACTATATATTAAACAAAGCAGCAGAAAGTAAAGACTACAACACCCACAGAGATCTTCGAGGGATGAATAAAAATCCAAATAAGTGGCCCTCATGTCCACAAGAAACAAGATTAGTTTACCTGCTATTTGGAAGAAATACCCTAGGCCCGTCCATGGTGACGTGAGATGGGGTCGACAGCCCTGGGCACCTTTAGCCTTCAGTGGTAAGTCCCATGCTGAGCAAGGTCAGGTCACAGGTGGCTGGAGCAAGGCTGGAAGAGACTGAACTCTCCCTCAAAGGAGTGAGGAAGCAGTTTACCTTCCAGTATCCCTTTTTTTTTCAAAGCAAATGTATGTCCCTAGTAAAGACAGGGAAGCCTGGCAGGCTTTAGCTCAATGACCTTCCTTTCCACTCTTGAAGCAGGGCTCTGATGAGTCTTATGAGGCCCCTTTGGGTTGGTGGAGCCTTTAACAGTGTATGCAAGAGCTGGTATTTTTCCTGATCTCTTTTGGGCTTTGTCTGCCTTTTCTTTTCCTCTTGGTCATTACAGACCTTAGAAGCCATGCTCAGAAGATCTCGCTAAGGGTTTTGAGGGTCCATATCTGCCTATATAAACTTTTTCTATATATATGGAACTATTTAGAAAAGGACAAAACAGTGTTACCTAGCTGGATCAAATAAAAGAGGGTAGAAGTTTGCAAAAGAAAGAGGTTTGGAATCTCCTGTACATCAGCATTCAAAAGAAATTTTTTTTAAGTAAATAAATTTGCAGGAGTTCCAGGATATGACCAAAATATAGGAAATGTATTTTCAAGTAATATTCCCATGCATATCAAAACATTTCTACCCCATTAATTAACAGGCAATTTAAAGAGTAAAAAAGTTACACCTTTGTTAAGCAAATCCACCCTGCTTCAAGCTTTGTAGCTGCAGCAACTTTAGCTTGGAGCAGTTTGGCCAAATTAGGAAGTCTTTAGAATCTACATTTCATTTTATTTAAATTTTAGTGAGTATGCTTTACTTGTTCTAATTAAATTTTTAAGTTTGTAAGGATAATATTTTATTTTTACAATATTAGAGCCAGTATTTCCATTTTTTGCATGCAAGAACATAATTCTGGCCTTGAAAACAGACACATTTAGACATTAAACAGAGACTTCACATAAAATTACACAAATCAGGAGTGAAACCTGGGATTTTAGAGATTAGAATGTGGCCTGCTTGATCTTACATAGGGCTATTTTAATAGGAAAATGATAAGGATAAATAGTAAACAGAAATCTTTCTTGAAAAATCTTAAGTCAGCCATATGAGGCTTTTGTTTAGGCATATACAAACAGGCTCCCCCTATACCTCTTTCCAGTCATGCAATAGGAAAGAAATAAAATAATAGTTTAGAGAAAGCTAAAGAATAATGGGAAAAAGCTATAATTTTTCAAAACCCTTACATCTTTTTATTTACTAAAGCTCAAATTCTAATATCTGGCCTGACCTGTGGTGGCACAGTGGATAAAGCGTCGACCTGGAAATGCTGAGGTCGCCGGTTCGAAACCCTGGGCTTTCCTGGTCAAGGCACATATAGGAGTTGATGCTTCCAGCTCCTCCCCCCGTCTCTCTCTCCTCTCTCTGTCTCTCTCTATCTCCTCTCTAAAATGAATAAATAAAATAAAAAAATTAAAAACATGGGTTTAAAAAAAATTCTAATATCTGATGCAACTGGCAACCTAGATTAATCATGCCGAGTCGTTGGCTGCCCAAAGCCTCCATCTCAATCTCAGCCGAACGGCAGACCTAGTTTACCAGGGTGGGGAAGGCTTCCCCGTTCACTTCCCTGCTTTACCTTCCCCTTGGCTGTGGCCTCTGCCAGTCTGGGCCCAACCCAGCCACCTCATTGGAAACAAGATTCACAGGCAGAAGTATTTCCCTGACCTTCTTTCTTTCATTTGTCCTGCTTTTTATCAAAAATTCTTGTAATCTTCACCTTAAGGGCTGTGGCAGAAGCAAGACCTTGCATGTATGAAGTCCCAACATCGTGCATATTCTGATATAAACTTCTTTTTCTATCACTATTCTTTCAATTGCCCGGAATCAGCCGTGAAACAAATTCTTGATATTGCTCATCAGAACTTTGTCTGATAATGCTGAATTCCTCCATTTTTTCCCCTGCATCTCAAGCCTGATCCAAAGCTTGTTGGAATGTGGATCTCCAAGGGTCTGAGGCAAAGACTTTGGGAGCAGAGAGCTGTGGAAGTGCAAAGTTTAAAATGGCCAAAGCTGTGATATTCTCATCTCCCGAGTTATTCTCAGACTCCAAATTTTTCTCATATTTACATTCCTCTGTTTCTACCTAAGCTGTTCAAACAGCTTCTTCTCAAATAAAAACATTTGTACAAAAAAAGTTCCCTCATTCTTGATCCTACAACTCCCATATTTATTTTTCTCCTAAATTATTTCTTATTATACTTTCTCACCAAACTCTACTTAAAAGCTTTACTCTCTGAAAACTTTATACTTACTTCATATGACTTTATTATTATACTCTTCCTCCAACATCTACTTAAAAGTTTCATTCTCTAGAAGCTTTGTACTTACTTCATGTGCACACTTCTGGGAAGTTTCATTACCTCTCCTCTTTCCCTTTTTCGATGGCCACACATATGGGCACCAATTGTCACGGTCCATCCACAATGAGTCTATTGTGGTGTCTTTGAATGGGAAAAGGTATAAAATTGAAATAAATTATAGATATAAATTATAGACTTAAAGATACACACACACACACACACACACACAGATGGGTTCAGGAGGACGCCATGGCAAACAGTCTCTACTGTTCCTTAGCTGTAACGGGCATGCTCCCAGAAACACATCCACTTTTATTCATAGAAAAAATGTGGTCCATTAGAAATTCAATTAAGTTTCCAAGGCAACTTAAAGACAACCCCCACCATACCATTCAAATGTTCTTTACGCTAATAAAAAACTAGCTTCCAGCCTCCTGTGGAGAACATGGGTGAGACAAATGGGAATCAGGTGTAGCTCTTTGTTAAGTAGGCAAATGAGGTGAGGTTTTGGCCTAGACCCTCTGTCCAGTTTGCAAAAATACCCTGTTTATTTATTCGGTCCCCAACAAAGGATCACAGAAGAAGCCACACCAAGAGTGGTAGGAAGGGCAAATACATAGAGGGGACTGCCCTGCTCCCAGGAGTGAGTGGTGGCTGAGGATTTAGAAGGACTGCAGGAAGGCTCACCATGAGAGGTGTGGGTACTCATTCCCAAGCCCAGAGCTCCAGCCTAAAGCCCCAGAGCCTAGAAGAGGTGCCAAGATAGCATTTGGCAGTGAAAAGAGCACTGTTTTTGTCTGCAAGAAAGAGACGAAGCTCTCTGAGACACTGGCTCAGTTTTAAAGAGCCTGAGCAGAAAATCTCATTCACAGTCATTTACCCAGGACAAGAGTTTTATGAAGAGAGTGTAAAGTTGGAGACCCAGAGAGAGACACTGTTGGGGATGGCCACCAGAACCCCTGTGCTGAGATACTCTCCACACTGCAGTTGCCAACGTTCTTGGGCAGAGAGTTCCCTCTGTGTGGAATCAGCCTGGAGAAAAGCAACTGCTCTGCTATCAGGAGTCTCTCCTACCCTGGTCATGGCAATGGGTCATCTGAGAGGCCAGGAAGCAGGGGGCACATCAGTGACTTAGTTTTCTGTTTTGAGACCAAAGCTTTCCCCCACAATCTCTGGACTCTCAGACTGGTGTTTCCACCTCATGGGATACTTAGTAGAAACTGTCTGACTGGAGGCAGACCACACAGCTGTGTCTCAGAGGCCACAGTCACTGGGCTCCTAAGAACATACCCTACTGAGGTCTGTGAAAAATTCTGGACAGACTGACATGGGGGGGGCAGGGATGAAACTATACCCACCACCCTTCCTAATCCCTGAATTGCTGCAGGTGCTAGACTCTAGCAGAGGTTTCTTCAGCAGCTGAGCCCAACAAGAAGCCAGCAGACAAAGGCAGCAGGAGGTGAGACTCAGGGAAACTTGGCCTTTTAAGCAGATCTTTCCTCAGGCCCAAAGTTGGTAAAAAAACAGTTTAGGTGTTCAACTTGGTATTTCCATGTACATCTGGGCCCAGCAAAGGCAGCCACAAACTATGGATTATTTGTAAATCCAAGAAGGTTGCATTTCTGAGGGCCTGTCATGGGCAATGTCTTCCAATGGTCTGTGTGAAGTTCCTGCCAGGAAGACCCAGGGCTGGCACATCTAGGGGCCACCTGCAGAAAGCATTGGTTTAGGACCTAACAACCCTTGCTAAAGTGGTATCCTAAGGAAAGGCTCATCACACCTGGCCAAGCTGAGGTGAGTTTTACTTTCTGTGATCAGCTCCAGCACAGTGATTCATATACATTGGATAGGGTGAAGCTGCACAGTCTGCCAGCCTGGGTGATGAATATCCTGCAATGCTGGGCTAGATTTCACAGGAGGAAGGGAGAGAGCCTTGGAGCATAGGAATTTAATGTGTGAATCACTGTGACCCTATTGTTGTATCTGGTCGAGGGACTTAGCCACCTTTGGGGAGGCACAGTCAGCCCCAGGAGAGGACTCTCTCAGTATTCCTCCCTGAGACCAGGGTCTCACCAGCTGAAAGAACTTCTGCATAGGAGACTGTCAACAACACTCGGTCTGAAACTGATGCTCACCTTGTTGGGGAGAAACAAAATTTGAGTATCCTGCAGTGGCTAAGGGATTAAGCTCTGGAGTAGGGGCCACATTCCCTGTACTGAGGTCCTGATCAAATGACCTCTAAATCAGGGGTTTCCACTAACATTGTATTCACAACCTTAGCTGCCATAACCCACCAAGCATGCAACATGAAGGTCTGGTTGGGTGAGACCCATCTGAGCCCACACTACAGTCTTACCACAGGAGAATCAATGGGAAGACCAGGCAACTACAATAGGAGAAGTTGCAACTGAAAAGTGGAGCCAAACCTTACAGAGCTTGGGGCTTTTATGGAGCTGTTGTCATTTCTAAGAAGGAGAAAGTTAATCCTTATACAAAGGTTGGCCCCTCCCACATCACTGAGGAACAGAATATGCAGACACAAACAGCAAAAAGTGCAGTTGCTGCAGAAAGGTAACAGCAGTAGTGGGTGGCAGTCAGCACCAACCCTAGTCTCAGCTACCTACATAAGCAGCACACCCAAAGATGAAGTCTAGTAAGCACCACACACTGTGGAGAATAAATACACCCAACAGAAGAGACATTGCACAGTGTGTAATACACATGATCAAGGTTGACCCTTAGAGCTAGCCAGCCTGAAGAGATAACTGTACCCACAGAAGAACCAACTGCATTTAATACTCACAAACAACAAGAGAGAAGATAGTACCCTCAAGAAGCATTGCTAATGAGAAAGCAATCAATAAACAACTAAAGTGCCATAACAAAAATTTGATGCTTCTCATCTCTCTCCCTATCTGTCCCTGTCTGTTTCTCTCTCTGTCTCTCTCTTTCTTGGTAAAAAAAAAAAAAAAGCATTCTTAGAACAAGAAAAACAAGTGGACTTGAAGTCAATACACCAAACACATCTTCTTTATAAACACACCACAAAAATTTCAAAGTCAGACAGTGCTATCTAATACATAGATAAAATGGGCAGACATAGAAATTTGAACCAGATTAATCAACAACAGAAATCCCCAGATAAAGAACTGAATGAGATAGAAGTAACCAAAGCACCAGGTGCAGAGTTTAACATAACAATTTTTAGGATGCTCAAGGAAATTAGAGCAATAATGGATGCACATAATGAGCACATAAATAGAGATAGCAAGCATAAAAAAGGACATTAAAATCATAAAAAAGAAGCATTCAGAAATGACAAATACAAAATCAGAAATGAAGACTGCACTAGAAGGAATCAACAGCAGGCTGGATGAAGCAGAGAATTGAATCAACAATTTTGAGGACAAGAAAAACAAAAACACAGAAGCAGAGCAGCGAAAAGAAAAGAGACTCAAAAAGACAGGAAACTCTAAGACAACATGAAGAAAACAATATCCGCATTATAGGGGTTCCTGAAAGAGAAGATAACCAACAATGGATAGAGAACTTGTTTGAAGAAATCATAGCTGAAAACTTCCTTAAATTGATGAAGGATCCCTGGCCGGTTGGCTCAGCGGTAGAGCGTCGGCCTGGCGTGCGGGGGACCCGGGTTTGATTCCCGGCCAGGGCACATAGGAGAAGCGCCCATTTGCTTCTCCACCCCCCCTCCTTCCTCTCTGTCTCTCTCTTCCCCTCCCGCAGCCAAGGCTCCATTGGAGCAAAGATGTAACACAAGGAGAGAAAGACCTTGCTAACAATGATTCCTAGCCAAAATATACTATCTTACCTTTCTTTGAGCTCTTATTTCCCTGGAATATTTTTCCATAATTTTATTTTGAATTTTTTCCTATTATCTTATGTGTGCCTCTTGCTTTGGGCTTTTTAAAAAATCAACTACATTATTTGACTTTACATTGGTGATTTTAGCCCTCTTAAATTTATTATGAATACTAATACAGTAGAACTTTTTTTCTATTTTTTCCAATGCTCCATTTAGAATGTTAAATTTTCCTTTATTTATTTTCTTTAATTTTTATTTATTGATGAGATAGAAAGAGATATTGATTTGCTGTTCTACCTATTTATGCATTCATTGGTTGATTCTTGTTTGTGACCTGACTGGGAATCAAACCCGCAAACTTGGCATATCCAGGTGACTTTCCAACCAACTGAGCTACTCAGTCAAGGCCAGCATTTATTTCTACTGTATTCTTTAATTATCAATATTTTAGTTCCACATACTTTATTTTTATACCCTTCATGTTTCTTTTTTATAATATTAATATTCTCCTTTATTGCCTTTAGGATATGTATTATTCTTATTTATTTTGTTGTTGTTGAATTTTGGGGGATAATATTGCTTCACAAATCCATATAAGTTTCAAGTGTGCAGCTCAACAAAACATCATCTGCATGCAGAATTATGTACCCAGTGCCTCAAGAAAAGTCTCTTCATCCCCATTATCACCCCTTTGCCCACCACCACCTACCCCCACCCCCACTTCCCTCTATCACAACACTCTTGCATATGTGTCTATCTATCAATTTATCTCTCTATTTATCCATGCTTATTTGCTTAATCTCTTCATTGTCTTTCATCCAGCCCCCTAACCCCTCTCCAGTCTAATAGCTGTCATTCTGTTTCATGCATTTATGTCTCTGGATCTATTTTGTTCATCAGCTTATTTTGTTCATTAGATTCCACATATAAGTGAGATCATGTGATATTTGTCTTTCTCTGCCTGGATTATTTCACTTAGCGTAATAATCTCTAGGTTTATTCATGCTGTCACATAATAAAAAATTTGTTTAGCTTATTTTTTTGTGTGTGTGTGGCCTAAATTAGGGTTTCAAGTTTATTTTGCTATACTATCAGAAGTGGGACTGCTGGGTAAAAAGAATGTTCCATTAAAAAATTTTTGAGAAAACTCCATAATGTATTTCACAGTGGCTATACCAGTCTGCATTCCCTGCAATATAGTACATGAAGGTTCCTTTTACTCCACATCCTAGTCAGCACTTGTTATTTGTTAATATATTGACAGTACCCAGTCTGACAAGTGTGAATATCTTATTGTTTTAATTTGCATCTCTCTGATGATTAGTGAAGTTAACCATCCTTTCCTATGTCTATTGGTTATCTTATTTCCTTTTTGGAGAAGTGCCTATTCAGTGCTTTGCCTATTTTTTAATTGAATTATTTGTCTTCTTGATGTTGAGTAGTATAGGTTCATTACATATTTTGAAAACTAAAACTTATCAACGTATCCTTGGCAAATAAGTCTCATTCAGTGAGTCCCTTTCATTTTTTATTTATTTATTTATTTATTTATTTATTTATTTATTTATTTATTTATTTATTGCTATTTGAAAGCGTTTTAGTTTGATGTAGTTATCTTTGTTTATTTTTTCCAATGTTTCCTTTGCCTGACGAGATATATCAGAGAAGAATATTGCTACAAGAAATGTCTGAAATTTTACTGCCTATGTTTCTTTCTAGGATTTTTATGGTTTCATGATTTACATTTAATTATTTAATCCAGATGTTATTCTTGTGCCAACACCATCCTTGTTTTGATTACTATAGTGTTGCACTATAGTATGATTATCAGGTAATGTGATACCTCCAACTTTGTTTTTTCTTCTCAAGTTTGCTGAGGCTATTCAAGGTCTTTTGAGGTTTTACATGCGTTTTTGGAATATACATTCTAGTTCTGTGAGATACACTGTTCATATCTTGATAGGAATAGCATGGTCTTTAGATTGCTTTGGGTATTATGCATATTTTAATGATGCTAATTTTTCCTATTCATCAAGGCAGTACAGGTTTCCACTTATTGCAACTTTGTCAATTTTTTTTCTTCAGCATCTCATGTATTTTAAAGTACAAATCTTTTAAATCCTTGGTTAAATTTATTAGGTGTTTTATTCTCTTTGAAGCAATTATAAATGGTCTTTTTTCTTGTTTTTCCTTTCTGAGGGATTATTATTGATGTGTAATTATTAAACTGACATATGGATATTTATTTTGTATGTTGCTACTTTACTGAAATTCATTTATTAATACTCATAGTTTATTGGTGGAGTCCTTTGTGTTTCTTATTTACAATACCATTACCATGTCATCTATAAATAATGACAGTTTTACTCTCTTCTTCACACTTCCTTCATCCTATCTGATTGTTGCAGCTTGGACTTTCAGTACTATGTTAATCAAGAGTGGTAAAAGGGTACTCCACTGTCTTGTTCCTAATCTTAAGGAAAACATTTTTAGTTTTATCCCTTTCAGTATAATGTTGGCTGTAGCCTTGTCATATATAATCTATTATTTTGAGGTATGATCCCTCTATGCTTACTTTGCAAAGATTTTTTTTAATCATAAATGGGTGCTAGAATTTATCAAAAGTTTTAATGCATTTTTTATATAATTGGGTTTTTATTCTTCCTTTTGTTTATATGGTGTGTTGTATTTATTTATTTGTAGATATTGTATCAACTTGCATTTCTGGAAAACATTCTACTTGAACATGTTGCAAGATTTTTTTGTTTGTGTTTTTTTTTTGTTTGTTTGTTTTTCTGAAGTGAAAAGCAGGGAGGCAGAAAGACAGATTCCTGCATGGGCCTGGCTGGGATCCACCTGGAATGCCCAATAAGGGCCAATTCTCTGCCCATTTGGGACTTTGCTCCATTGCAACCAGAGCCATTCCAGCACCTAAGGTGGAGGCTACAGTGCCATCCTCAGTGCCCTGGTCAACTTTGCTCCAATGGAGCTTTGGCTGCAGAAGGGGAAGGAAAGGATAAAGATACAAGTAGAGGGGGAAGGGTGGAGAAGCAGATGGGCACTTTATCTATGTGCCTTGGCCAGAAATCAAACCTGAGACTTCCACATGCCAGGCCGATGCTCTACCACTGAGCCAACTGGCCAGAGCCTTATGCAAGATCTTTTTAATGTACTGCTGAGTCTAATTTGGTAATATAATCTTGAGCATTTTAGTATCTAGGTTCATCAGGGATATTGAATGAATGCAAGGAGCTCAAAAGTCTTGCCCCACTCTTGAATTTTTTAGAATAGTTTGAGAAAAATAAGCGTAAATTTTTCTTTAAATGTTTGGCAAAATTCACCAACGAAACCATCCAGTCAAGGATTGTGTTGTATTTATTTATTTATTTATTTATTTATTTATTTATTTATTTATTTATTTATTTAGGTTTTTCCAAATGAGAAGAGGGGAGATAGAAAGACAGACTCCTGCATGTGCCCCTACCAGGATCCACCCCACAACCACCAACTGAGGCTGATGCTCTGCCCATCTGGGACCATGCTCACAACCAAACTAATTTTTTGGTGTCAAAGGCAAAGGCTTGACTGAACTATATACTCAGTGCCTGGGGCCAATGACTTAATCCAACTGAGCCATGGATGTGGGAGAAGAAGAGAGAAAGAGAGAAGGGGAAGGGAGAGTGTTGGAGAGAAAGGTGGTTACTTTTTTGTGTGTGCCTTGAACAGGAATTGAACCCAGGACAACCACACACAAGACCAATGTTGTACCACTGAGTGAACCGGCCAGGACCCAGAAATGTTGGGTTTTTTTTTGGGTATTTTGATTACTGCTTCAATTTCATTAATTGTAATCTATCTGTCCAGAGTCTACGATTCTTAGTAATTAAATTTTGAAGATTGTATTTTTTTTAGCAATTTATCTATTTCTCACAGATTGTCCAATTTGTTGGCATATAGTATTTTTTATTGTATTTCTGTGGTGGAAGTTATTATTTCTTTTTTATCTCATTTTTTTATTTGTATCTTCTTTTTTTTTTCTTGATGAGTCTAGTTAAAGTTTGCCAATCTGGTTTATCTCTTCAAAGAACCAGCTTTTGGTTTCATCGATTTTTTGTAGTGTTTTTAGTCTCTATTTCATTTATTTTAACTTGAATTTTTATTATTATATTTTATGCTTACTCTGAGATTTATTTGTTGTTCTTTCTCTGGTTCTTTTATGCATAGGGTTTTTTAGATATAGGGTCTTTTAGGTGTAGAGTCAGATTGTTAATTTGATATTATTTTTGATTCTTAAAGTAGGCTTGAAATGTTATATACTTCTTTCTAAAATCTGATTTTGCTCTTTCCCATAAATTTTGGGTTCTTGTGAGTTCATTTTTATTTGTTTTTAGATATTTTTTTAAAATTTTTACTTGATATCATTATAAATCCAGTCATTCAGTCAGTATCTGATAACATTGTTTAGGCTCAATCTGTTTGTGAGATTTTGTATTTGTTTTTTGTTTCTTCTTAGTTTTTTATAGTAATTGATTTCTAGTATCTTATCAATTTGGTTAGAGAAGATGTTTCTTATGATTTCAATATTTTTTTAAATTTATTGACTTATTTTGTTTCCTACTATGTAGTATAACTTTAAGAATGTTTGATGTGCTCTTGAGAATAATATTTATTCTGTTGTTTTCGGATAAATGGTTCTGTAAATTTCAATTAAATCTATGCAATCCAGTGTGTCATTTAAGGTTGTTGTTGCCTTGTTTATTTTATTTTTTTGTCTGGATGATCTAATCATTGATTTCTTTGCACTGTTAAAATTCTCTTCTATAGCTGTATTTCTGTATTTCTGTCAATCTCTCCTTTAATATTTCCCTAGGTTGTCTTTATAATTTGTATGCTCCTATATAGACTAGCTATAAGTTTAAAAGGGTGATATCTTCTTGCTCGATTGTTGTGATCTTCTTTGCTTCCTGTTATGGTCTTTTTTTGTGTGACAAAGTCAGAGAGAGAGAGAGAGACAGAGAGAGGTCCAGATAGGGACAGAGAGATCGGAAGGGAGAGAGATGAGAAGAATCACTTTTTCATTGCAGTTCCTTAGTTGTTCATTGGTTGCTTTCTTATATGTGTGTTGACTGGGGAGCTACAGCAGAACAAGTGACCCCTTGTTCAAACCAGTCAAATAGGGCTCAAGTCAGCCACCTTTGGCTTCAAGCCAGCACCCTTTGGGCTCAAGTCAGATGAGCCTTCACTCAAGTCAGTGACCTCAAAATTTTGGACCCAGGACCTGTGCATCCCAGTCCAATGCTTTATCCACTGTGCTAGTGCCTGCTCAGGCATGGCCTCTGTTTTGAGGTCCATTTTGTTTAATACAGTTATTGCCCCATTTTTTTTGTTTTGTTTTCATTTGCACAGAACATTTTTTTCAATACTTTCATTCTCAGTTTGTGTATATTTTTTGTTTTAAGGTAGGTCTCTTGTAGGCAGCTTTACTATGGATCATGTTTTTCTTATCCATTTAACTACACCATGTATTTTGATTGGATAATTTAATCTATTTATATTTAAGGCTATCAGTAATATGTACTAATACATTGCCATTTTATTCTTTCAATTTTTTTCTTCCTCTCCTAATTCAGACCTTTTAATATTTCTGGCAATACTGCTTTGAAGCTAATTAACTCATTTTGCTTTTATTTGTCTGGAAAGCTCTTTATTTTCCTTTAATTTTAAATTATAACCTTGCTGGATACAATAATGTTGGTTGTATGTCCTTACTTTTTATCACTGGGTATTTTATGCCAATCTCTGTGACATGAAGTATTTCTGTTAAAAAATCGGCTGACAGGATTATGGGAGCTCTTTGTAGGTAGCTATCTTGCTTTTGCTACTACTTTAATTATTTTTATCTTTGACTTTTGCCACTTTAATTATATGTGTCTTGGTGTGAGCATCATTCAGTTCATCTTGATTGTGACTCTGTGCTGCATGAATGTATCTGACATTTTCCTTCACCAGGTTAGGAAAGTTTTTGGTTAACATTTCTTCAATTAGATTTTCAATTTTTTCCTCTCTGCTCTCCTCTGGTACAACTATGATGCAGATGTTGTTACACTTGACGTTGTCCAAGAAGTCCTTTAGATTTTTCTCATTCTTTATAATTCTTTTCTTTTTCTCTTTGATGCTCTGCTTGGATGTTTTCTGTTATCTTGTTGTTGTTCTTTAATTTACAGAGACAGAGAGAGAGTCAGAGAGAGGGATAGATAGGAACAGACAGGAACGGAGAGAGATGAGAAGCATCAATCATCAGTTTTTCATTGTGGCACCTTAGTTGTTCATTGATTGCTTTCTCATATGTGCCTTGACTGTGGGGCTACAGCAGACTGAGTAACCCCTTGCTAAAGCCAGTGACCTTGGGTCCAAACTGGTGAGCTTTGCTCAAACCAGATGAGCCTGCGCTCAAGCTGGTGACCTCAGGGTCTAGAACGTGGGTCCTCTGCATCCCAGTCCAATGCTCTATCCACTACACCACCACCTGGTCAGGCTGTTATCTTGTTTTTTAAATCACTGTTTTAGTCCTTTGCTCCATCTAACCTGCTGTTAATCTTTCTAGTATATTCTTTATTTCAGATATTGTATTATTTTTTTCATTATTGCTTTTATGTGGTTTCTATTTATATTTTTTATGTTTATTATATATTCGGTTAGGTTCTCAGTGAGATATTTCATTCTTCCACATTATTTTAAACTATGCACCTGGTATCTTGGATTTTTCCATTTCATTTAAATCTTCTTTTTTTGAGATTTTTCTTGATCTTTCATTTGGGGTATGCTTATTTCTTTATCTATTTCTTTTCTCTGTGTATTAAGGAGGTCTTCTTTAACAACCAAACTTATTATGGCTTTCCTATGTAGATGTCTTGTTTGGCTCAGTGGCACAAATATTCAGATAAACTGAGCTCTGTTCTTCAGAAATGTTTCTTTTGGGTTATGTGCACCCTCCTGTTGTACTTGAGTCTTGAATTTTTTGGCCTTTTTGTAAGTAGAGTTAGTCTTTCAGGCTGACTACTATAAAGATAAACTTGGACTACCATATATGAGTTGATGTGCACGGACTTCCCTCTGAGGCAGAGTTGTTCCCAGCAGGGTCCAGGGCCTGCTGGAATCCTCCTTTGGGTGTGCCACTTGTGTGGATAGTTGAATTGAGCTCTTATGTATTCTTAAGCCAATCACTGTTTTTTTTGTTTGTTTGTTTCGTTTTGCTCTTTTTTTTGGGGGGGGGGGTCTACTGGACAGGTTTTGGTACTGATTCATGTCATATGTTGTGTAAAATTGTTCCTGGGCTACCTGTCTGGAGTTACTACACTATTCACTGTTTGTGACTGTACCTAATGGACCTTGATGTGCATTTGAAGGGCCAATTTGTGTACAAGGGTTAGCTTCCTCCAGCTTAGAGTTGGGGGGAAATCAATATAAGTTCCAAGGCTCCATGAGGTTAGCCTCCACTTAACAGCTACTCCCCCTCTCCCTGAAGTTGCCCAATTTTTCTACAGAGCCTTCTGAAGAAAGACTATAAAATGGTCCCAGGCTGCCCATGGCTCACAGAACCTTTCACAGGTTGTGAGCTCAGTAGGGAGGAGCAGATATATTCAAGAAGAGGAGGCTAATGTGTCTCTTACTTGGGGACCATGTGATCAAGCACTCAATAAGAATAAAGTGGCCCTTTCTTCAAAGCCAACCACTCAATCTCTGTCTGAATCCTCAAATCTAGCTTCTCCATGAGGTGCATGCCAAAGTTTCTGGTTGGTTGCACCTAGCTTATCCTTCTGCAAGAGCAAACTCAGCAGGATGAAGCCACTGGGGCACTGGAGGACAGATAAAAAATGTCTCACATTAGGAGTGGTGCTGACAAAGGAAGAGGCGAAGCACTTCATTTGAGTTACAAACAATAACCTTTATGGGAGACACACTTCAAACATCCCAGCTCTGAGCAGCACACCCAGTGGTGGAATTCAGCCAGTTTGCACAAGTTCTGCAAAACTGATAACTAATTTTTTTGTTGAATTTGGTGAACCAGTTGTTTTAATAGCACCTGTAAACAGGTTTTTCTCTAAGGTGGGTGTCTGGGCAGCTGCCCAATATGGAAATCACAAATCTACATGCCTCACTAGTTTTTAACATTCATCTGTACAACAGTGTATTCTAAGCACCCATAGTAATTTTTATTGATTGACTTTAGCAAGAGAAGAATTAAGAGAGAGTGAGAGAGAGAGAGAGAGAGAGAGAGAGACAGGAACATCAAGTTGTTCCTGTATGTGCCTTGACCAGGGATCAAAACCACAATGTCTGTGCTTTGGATGATGCTCTAACCAACTGAGCCATTTGATCAGGGCTGAAATAAAATTTTTATCATTAGCATTGTCATACAAATATATTAGAATGGTTCTAGAAATCTCTCATCAAAATTGCTGTAGTTCATCTTTCAATTGTCTCCTGTTCTGCAAATGCTTCATCTGAAGAGAGCCAATAGGTGAAAATTATACTCTTTACCCCCAGTGAAGCCTCAAGGTACAAAAAGTGTACTGTACTTTCCTCTTAACATTCTAGGCTAGAAAATTGTAAGTGAAAATGCCAATCAAGAAGTAATATGGAAATATTGAGGTATTATTTAATATCTTTATTAATATTTTAAAACTCTTTCTTATAATCTAGTTTGTGTACCTCTTTTGTTGATATTTAAGTATAAAATGCACAAAATAATAAACTATCTATCAGTATCTTTTTTTTTCTTTTTGACAAAGACAAAGAGAGAGACAAAGAGAGGGAGAGATAAAGACAGACAGACAGGAAGGAAGAGAGATAAGAAGCCTCAATTCTTCCTTGTGGAACCTCAATTTTTCATTGATTGCATTCTTATATGTGCCTTGACTGGGGGGCACGATCAGAGTTGATGACCCAGTTACCTTGGGCTTAAGTCAGTGACCTTGGACATCAAGCCAGCAATCTTTGGGCTCAAACCAGTGACCACAGTGTCATGTCTATGATCCCACACTCAATCCAGCAACCCCGTGTTCAAGCTGGTGAGCCCTTGCTTAAGATGGATTATCCTACGCTCAAGCCTGTTACCTCAGGGTTTTGAACCTGAGTTTTCTGTGTCCCAGTACTATGCTCTATCCACTGTGCTATCAACTGGTCAGGCTTAGTATATCATTTTTTTATACTTAAAATGACCATTAGAACAGAGAACAGGTTGTTAAGTTACTTGAATTCCATCAATCATCACATCTTTTTCTCTGAAGAACTGAGCTCAGCAGAACAGGGCTACCAATTCTTGGGAAGGCAGATCCAAACACTCTTACACTGAGAATATTGCTGGCAAGCCTGTAGGGGAGGGATAATACTTCTCCCTCTGCCAGGGATAGCATAGGCTGAGCTCATAGTGGAAATAAAAGTGTCCCGCTCCAATATATAACCACACAACCCAGCACTTGCCCATCTGATTCCCAGATAAAAACCTATCTGGGTGATGAGCTTTGAAAGTCTTAGCTCTGTGAGGCATTCTGATACCCCAACCTCACTGAACTCATCAGACCATGGCCACAAGGTGTGGGAGGGCAAGTCAAGTGATTCAATAGGAGAACAGGGGCAAAATGTATACACTTGAGGCGAGGAAGAATGGTCCTCTTTCTGAAGCCACATAGTTCAGTCACTGTCTGAGTTTCTACCAAGAGTTTCTTCAGAAAAAAAGTACACCAAGTGTCCCTGCTATGTGCCACTAGCAGACCCCGCTGAAAAACCTGACCATAGCAGATTGGTGTAGCCAGCAGATGGTGGAAAAGTTAGTGCACTTTTTAGGCTGGTGCTGTAACAATAGGAATGCTAAACTCTGAGAAAGTGCTGTCTGTGTCTCTAGTGGACTCTCTTCTCTCTAAGACAGACTGAATCCCCACTGATTTCCACTACCAGATGCTGTGCAGGCACCTCTTCTCATCTCTGTTGTTACGAGTTGGCAATTCCTACATAGAATTGAGACCGCATGTTCCTAGAGAGAGGAAGTTTTGCTGCAAAGATATCTTTCAGGCTTCCCTGTCATTCCATGTTGATGCACAGGAACTAGCCCTTTCCAAACCTTTCCCCTTCTTACTAGTCTCAATGTGGTATCTTTTGTAAATCCTTGGTTATTTCAATTCAGCTAGACTCCAGTTGTTATTCAGACTGATTACTCTGTAATTTAGTTCAGTCCAGTTCAGTGTTAAGAGCAAGAGAATATAGAGTTTACCTATTCTACAGCCATTTTGAAGTCTTTTATTCTTGTTTACAATTTTTAATTCCTTTGTTCCAATAATTTTTTTTCTTTGGTATGTTTAATTCATTTAGTTGTCTTCCATTTATAGTGCTTGCTTTTCTCAAGTGTTTAGTTATTTTGGCCTTTGAGTTTTTATCCCATAGATGTATTATCTACATTGTCTGGTTGTACTTTGAGGTAGGTTCAGATTCGAAACCAGTTTATATCCAATCTGTTGTTTTAGACAGTAAAGTCTATGCTTCAAAATACAGAGTTTGTCCAAAGTACTACAGAATCACTATAAAACACACCTACTTCTTGTCAGATCACCCTACAATAACTTTGGCTTAGAAAATAAACAAAACTAAAAGTGACTGTCACTTAAGTCTACAATCCATGAGCACTAAAGTTTAGTAGGGAATGGAGCAAAAGATTGAATGCCCTAGAATAAATAGCTAGTTACTCTAAACCTGTTCACATAAACTTCTTAAATAACAATAGGTAGTTACAGTGACCTGATATTAAACCGCTGGAACTAGAAGATCTAGGCTTATACTACCAATTTCTGTGACAACAGAATAGGCAATGATTATTCCAAAGCAATGTAGAGAAGACATAAGAGGATACAAAAATTCTTACCCAGACTCTTCCCCCACTGTTGTACCTGGCTACTCTGTGCACTGGACTGAAAAAATCTATACATACAGTGTATGAGCACACATGTGTGTGTGCGCCCATAAAGACACACACACACACACACACACACACACATATTTTTTGACAACCTTTGGTCTCTCTGATGGTTTCCCACATTTTTTATGTTAACAGCTCCAAAGAAAACCTCTTTTTTTCTGTGGATCTCTAAAAATGAAACTCAGAACTCTGTTAGTTTAACAATTTTTTTCAGAAGTAAATGTTGATATTCCTTTATACTATTTTTCATAAATTTTGAAACACCACATATACAAAAGAATATACAGAGTAACTGGACAATTTAAAGAATAATGAGACAATAAACTTGATTTATCTAATACTTAGGTCAAGAAATAGAATATTATCAGTGCTTTGGAAGAGCACCATGTATCTCTTTCTAATTTAGCATAATAATTAAGAATGTAGGCTCATGCCTTTGGCTGCCTGTGTTCAATTCCCAAGCTCTAATTCTTGATATCTTCATGAACCCAGGGATTTTACAAACATGCCTTGTATTAATTTTCCAAACTAAAAAAAGTGGATAACAACAGCTGTTTTCACATAGAACATTTTCACTTTTCATTATTATTACATAAAAGTGTCTAAGCAATTATCTAGCAAATACAATTAGCTATTATTATTATTATTAATAAAATTATTTGCAATATTATTCTTATGTTTTAAACTGCAAGAGTAATCAGTTCTTTTATGTGACAGAGACAGAGAGAGAGAGAGAGAGGAGAGAGAGATAGACAGAGGAACAGATTGGAACACACAGAAAGGGAGAGAGATGAGAAGCATCAATTCTTAACTGTGGCACCTTAGTTGTTCATTGATTGCTTTCTCATATGTGCCTTGACTGGGGGGCTACAGCACAGCGATCACCCCTTGCTCAAGCCAGTGAACTTAGGCTTCAAGTTAGCGACCATGGGATCATGTTTACAATCCCACGCGAAAGCCAGCAACCCCGCTCTCAAGCCGGTGACTTTGGGGTTTTAAACCTGGGCCCTCTGAGTCCCAGTTGAATATTCTATCCACTGTGCCACCACCTGGTCAGGCTACTGTACAAATTTTTATATTTTACCTACTACATATCTTTCCTTAAATATCATATTAATTTTTTCTGTATGAATTTCTAAATATGGAATCATATTATTTTTATTTTTCTGTCTTGTTTTGTTTCCTATACTTTGTGAATTTTCAGATTCATGCATTTTCATATATACATGGTAGGAAAAAAGTAAGTTATTACACTAAATTATTATGCTAAATTAGAAAGAGATACATGGTGCTCTTCCAAAGCACTGATAATATTCTATTTCTTGACCTAAGTATTAGATAAATCAAGTTTATTGTCTCATTATTCTTTAAATTGTCCAGTTACTCTGTATATTCTTTTGTATATGTGGTGTTTCAAAATTTATGAAAAATAGTATAAAGGAATATCAACATTTACTTCTGAAAAAAATTGTTAAACTAACAGAGTTCTGAGTTTCATTTTTAGAGATCCACAGAAAAAAAGAGGTTTTTCTTTGGAGCTGTTAACATAAAAAATGTGGGAAACCATCAGAGAGACCAAAGGTTGTCAAAAAATGTGTGTGTGTGTGTGTGTGTGTGTGTGTGTGTGTGTGTGTGTGTGTGTGTGTGTCTTTATGGGCACACACACATGTGTGCTCATACACTGTATGTATAGATTATTTCAGTCCGGTGCACAGAGTAGCCAGGTACAACAGTGGGGGAAGAGTATGGGTAAGAATTTTTGTATCCTCTTATGTCTTCTCTATGTTGCCTTGGAATAATCATTGCCTATGTTTTTTATTTATCTGTAGTTGTTATTCAAATAAATAATACTATATTTAATAAATAATAATACATGAACAAACTCCCATACTCACAACTGTACACTCACTTTTGTCCATCCCATATAATGATTCCTTTATTTTTACTTTTGTCTAGTTTTTCACTCAACTTCTGATATATACTTAATTTGTTTTGTTTTCTGCCTTTATAAGAAAATGTTATTTTTAACAATATTTAATGCAATATTGTTATACATGTCTTAACCTTTCTGTAAACCTACATACATCCTGAATCTTAGTCTTTCTTTCTGCTACTACTCATATCTTATACTATTTTTATATAATCATTCTTGGTTTTTTATAATTTTCTTCTTAATTGAATAAATTTCATATATCCATAACTACATCTTTGAGTGTTTCTTCTCTCTATTAAGTCTTTCCTTTCTTTGATTGCACAAAATGGAGTCAGACTTGTATTTTCTTTGAACTTTTGGTATATAAATTTCTGTATTTAGGATCCCACATAAGACACATCCTGCATAAGCAACACCTGCAGGGCATAGAGATTTAATAGAATATTCTAAAGGATGGTCTCAAGAGGAGAGTTGTCAGAATTAAGAGTTACAAGCCAGAGACTGTGGATCCAGGATAGTGGGGTACCAGAAACGCAAAGAAGTTTATCAGATAGAAATAAACTACCTTTAATCTTAATTTTGTTTCAGGCTGGTTTTATGGGAAAATCTCCACCTAAAATGGTGTCTAAAATAAATAGTGCATCCAGTTTTCTGGGTTTAAAGCAGTCAGTGGTGCAGTGGACAGAACATCTGCCTGGGAAGCTGAGGACCCAAGTTTGAAACCCCATGGTCCTCAGCTTGAGCAGGGGATCATAGACATGACACCATGGTCACTGGCTTGAGCAAAAGGTTATTGGTTTAACTGGAACCCCCCAGTCAAGAAAAATATGAGAAAGCAATCAATGAACAACTAAGATACCACAAGTATGAGTTGGTGTTTCTCATCTCTCTCCCTTCCTATTTGTCCCCATCTGTCCCTTTCTGACTGTCTCTCTCTCTTGAAAAAAAAGAAAAGAACTATCATATCAGATTGTTTTCCTAAACATAGCTATGTGTTTTTCTTCAAACTGTAGATGAATCTCTGTAGTCAAATGTTTTCAATAATCTAATGTAGTTTCATGTTCTGACTATCCTAATAATTTGGATTTTAAACACATATGCACATTTAGAAAAGAAGTTTAAAAATGTGTGCTAGCCTGACCAGGCAGTGGCGCAGTGGATCGAGTGTCAGACTGAGATGCGGAGGAACCAGGTTCGAGACCCCAAGGTTTGCCAGCTTGAGCGCAGGCTCATCTGGTTTGAGCAAAGTTCACCAGCTTGGATCCAAGGTCACTGGCTCAAGCAAGGAGTTACTCAGTCTGCTGTAGCTCCACGGTCAAGGCACATATGAGAAAGCAATCAATGAACAACTAAGGTGTCGCAACAAAAAACTAATGATTGATGCTTCGTATCTCTCTCCGTTCCTGTCTGTCTGTCCCTATCTATCTATTTCTCTCTCTGACTCTCACTTTGTCTCTGTAAAAACAAACAAAGAAAAAAAATCTGTGCCAGCTATCTAATATTAGATATCTAAAATGGTATTTAAGGTAGTTGGAAAACTGTGGTTGATATAGATAAGGGTTGATTCTTCAGCATTCTTTTTCCCCTCTTCAAACAGATATGCTGTTTACTTTTACTGACCTTATCTCTTGTATTACAGAATATATTTTATTAATAAGATTAATTCGTGGAATGAGATACTAGAAACTAAAAGAGAACTGACTATTTTATTACCATAAGCTTTCATTTCATTTCAGTTTTTCAGAGAATATGAAACTCAATTCACCATAGTTTCTACATTTCTTTTTATGTTTTGGACTATCTTTGTCATCTGGAGATAGAATATAAGAAAGAAGGGTAGCGGAGGGAAAAGGAGACTGGAGATAAGAAGTTGTTGTCAAATTGAGAGTAAATGATTTTAATACTAGACCTGTCTAGTTGCAACATGTTCCATCTCACTTTTTTAAATTTTCTTTTTATTTATTTATTCATTTTTTTAGAGAGGAGAGAGAGAAAGAGAGAGAGAGAGAAAGAGAGAGAGAGAGAGAAAGGGAGGAGCAGAAAGCATCAACTCTCATATGTGCCTTGACCAGAGAAGTGCAGGGTTTTGAATTGGCGACATCAGTGTTCCAGGTCAATGCTTTATCCACTTCGCCACCACAGGTCAGATCCATCTCACTTTTTATCATTACTTGTACAAGTGGTTTGCAAACTTTGTTTCAAGATATCTCAGGTTCTAGAGAAAGTCTTAGAATTACAAGTAATACCTGAAAAAAGGCTCTGTGGTTTTAATTTTTAAAATAACAAAATTATTTTATTTGCTAAATAAATAGATAATTGTGTATTTATTATGCACCCAACACAATTGTAGAGACAATATTAAAAAAACCCAGGAATTTAGTTCATTGATCTAAAGTAATATTCCAAACTGATTAAAATAATGCTCATTTCTTTAGAAAAATGAAAAAAAGAATACTCCTTTTAACTCTGATAACATAACAGCGAAGGGCACATTTCTTGCTCTGTCATTTAGAAAGCTAGGTGTCTGGAATTAGACTACATATTTTTCTATATCTTAGACAAAAACTCATGTTTGTTTACAGATAAAACAATCTCTAGTTCTCTAATGTTCACTGAACTCTAATTGATGTTGCTGAAAGTTTCATCTTTATAATGCAAAATCAAATATTGTAAGGCTCCTTTATGAGTCTGACATCCTGAAACAGTATGAATATCAACCCTATAAGCTATTCACATTCAGTATTTTGCCTATGGAAAGACATAATTTAAACTACTTAAGTATTTTCTTATAATTGCATTGTAATTGAAAGACCAACTTTGAAAATTAAATAATTTTCTTTCAGATAATTTTTAAACATCTAAAATATGTAATCCAAAACTTAATAGGACCATTAGAAACAAGGAAGTTAGTGAATAATTCAGTGTTATGACATGACGTCAGTGACATGGTGAGGTAATTTTTAATTTTAAAAGTAACCAAAGGATATATAGTTGTTCCCTCCATTTTTCCAATCAGAGAACTGGTATATTTCCATATGTAAAAATAATACATTGCCATTGCTATAGCTGAAAACATTAAAATTAAATTACATTCTATATTGCTGTCAGGATTGCATTAACCAAACTTAAATATACAAATAAAAAAGAAAAAAAGGCAGTATAATACAATACAGAGTATGATAAATCACTAAGCTTCTCTGTTTTATAAATGTGGAGAGCTGAATTAAGTGCTTAAATCTCCCTTCACAAACATGTCCCAATGTTTCAGCATATGTAGAAAAGGAAAAAGAAGGGTTTTAAATTAGCATCTAAATCTATCCTTAGAAGACAGTTCTTACTCAGGCAGAAGTTATCTTCACAAAACACTAAAATCAATTTAAAATTTATACTCACCGTGGGACAGGTAGTGGTAGTAATGGGGTGTGTACTGAAAAATTTAATTCAACAATTCTTCTAAGAGCTAAGTATCCAGATTCACACTGATTAAGGAGCTGGAATTGGATCTTGATGTTAAGAGATACCATATTTTTTCTCCAAAAACAGAAGTATAGCAACAAAAGCTAACTTACTTTCCTTCAACTCATACCATAATGGGAAATTTTATAGTACATCATTACAAATAAACAAATAATTTTTATGAAATGTAATAACCTGCCAATGTTCTTCCGCAAGCAAATAAAATATCAGTGTAATGTGTAATAAAATATACTTTTCTCTTTTTTTAATTAATTAATTTATTTATTCATTTTTTTAGAGAGGAAAGGGAGTGACAGAGAGAGAGAGAGGAGAGACAGAGAGAGAGAAGGGGGGGAGGAGCTGGAAGCATCAACTCCCATATGTACCTTGACCAGGCAAGCCCAGGGTTTTGAACCAGCGACCTCAGCATTTCCAGGTCGACGCTTTATCCACTGCGCCACCACAGGTCAGGCCAAATACACTTTTCTTAATATATTCAAAACAGATTTATGGAGCACCTACTATATGAACTGTACTGATCTATTTGCCAATAAAACAAATAATAATAATAATAATAATAAATACTGTTACATAACAGCAACTAATATAATGCTTATTATAGGCCATCACTCAGCACTCACAGCAGGTTTAAAAGATAGGGACAGTTATTTCACCATTTTAATAATGAGGTATCGGAGCTGGCTTAACTGACTTTCTTACAGGTATTTATGAAGTGAGTAGTAAAGTTGAGATTCAAACCCAGGCAGTCTGCTTCGGAATCTACACTCTCATGGGATTGATAGTCTAATTGGAGGAGACAGACAGTGATATAAACAAATAAATTAATTAAAAAACAGCTTTATGCAATTTAAAACTACAATGAGATATCACTTCACACCTGTTAGATAGGTTTTTATCAACAAGACAGTACTAACAATTATTGGGGAGGCTGTGGAGAAAAAGGAACCCTCATTCATTACTGGTGAGAATGTAAACTGGTAGAGCCATTGTGGAAGAAAGTATGGTGGTTCTGCAAAAAAAATTAAGAATAAAATTACAATATGACCACAATATGACCTAGCAATTGCTCTATTGTGTATTTGCCCCAAAAACTCAAAAATAAATGTATCCAAAGACACATGCAATCACATGTTCATTGCAGCATTATTCACAGTGGCCATGACATGGAAACAACCAGAATGTCCTTTAATAGAGGACTGGATAAGGAAGATGTGGTACATATATACAATGGAATACTACTCAGCCATAAAAAATTATGCTACTTGTGACAGCATGGATGGGCCTTGAACACATTATATTAAGTAAAATAAGTAAATCAGAAAAAGCTAAGAACTTTATGATTTCACATGTAGGTAGGATATAACTGGGACTCATGGACATAGATAAAAGTGAAATGGTTACTGGGGAAGGGAATTGGAATAGGCGGTGGGGGGGGAAGGCAGTAAAGAGGGACAAATATATGGTGATGAAAAATGATTTGACTTTGGGTGATGGACACACAATACAATCAACAGTTCAAATGCTATTCAGATGTTTATCAGAAACCTATGTACTCCTATTGTTCAATGTCACCCCCATTAAATTTAATTTTTAAATAAAAAAAAAGAAATGAACAATGAAAAAAATAATTTCAGCCAATAATCATTATTATAAAGAAAATAAAACAGGATAATTAATTAAATATTGGCTGAGGGAAGTAATATTAGGTAGAGTAATGAGAAAATATACACATTGTACTTAACAAATATGAGCATGCACAATGTTTCTTTAAGTCTCAGAAATCCATGGTGAAGGACCAAATTTCTAATATCCATGAAACTTAGATTTTTGTAGAAAAGACAGTTTAGAATAATGCCTAAAATAAACATATAATTATAAATTATATTCTCAATTTTATAAGATTTACAAAAAATTAAAAAGTGGGATGAGGGATGATAATAGGAGCTGATTTAAATTGAGAGGACATGGTTAGGAAAAAAAGGTTTTCTGAAAAAGAGCCATTTAAGATATGTCTTGAGGATTAGTAAAATTTAACAATGTAAGGAGAAAAGGAACATTCCATAGTAAGGAGGAAGCATATGTGAAGTCATTAAGGTATGACAGAGCTTGATGCTTTTAGGAAACTGAAATAAGGCCATTAATCCTAGATCATAGAAATCATGGAGGGAATTGTTAAAGATGTCAAATTCAAAAGGCTGCTGTGTGGATTTGTAGGGAGAACATATAGAAGTAGGGTGACCCAGTCAGGAAAATATTCCTGTAACCTTACTTTAAATTTATCTTGCTATCATATAAAACCAGCTGTAGGTAAGTTGTGTCTCAGTCATTCTACAACACAGTACTTATGATGTTCAAAAAGGGGGGACTCTAGTAATTCTGAGCATGGAAGAGAAAGACAAAGGTTTAATTTAAGGTCAGGGAATGTTTTACTAATTACTATATTCCCAGTGCTTGGAATACAGCAGATACTCAATGACAGTTTGAAGAATTAAGCTAAATTGAACAATTCTGGAGAATGTGAGTATACAATTATTCACCAGAATGAAATATAAGGTCTAAGGAGATTCACTACACCACATTAAATCTTGAAAGAAGCTGATCTACAGCTTTCCAAGCTTATATGTTCATAAAGAATCAACTGCGGATCTTGTAAAAATTAACATTCTCATTCAACATTTTGGGAAAGAGGGCATTTGATTGTACATTTCAGATCAGCTCTCAAGTGATGTTGATGTTGTTAATCTTTTGACAACAGTTTAAGTATCATTTACAAAGGACTAGGTGATTCATATGCACATTGAAGATTCAGAATCACTGGTTTCAATGTCCTATAATTAGGTTCTTTTTAAACCCTTGGATTTGACAATTCTAGTAAGTACTCTTAGGATTTATAAAAAAATAGCATTAATGCTTTTTCCACCTGTCACTCATCTGCATAAAATCAGTCATAGTTGTATGGGACTAAGGTAGACATCTTTTTGCCCCCTTGGACTAAGCAAGATAATTCACCTTTGGAACTAAATAAAGGCATCTATTTTTTGTTTTATACCATGGCCTGCTCTGGAGGACCTTATCTTTTAATTACTTTATTTCACTTCAGTACTGCCTGGACATTAACCTAAAATTAGTTTTTCCATTCATAAAGTTGATTTAAAAATATAGTTCCTCTTAGCTTAGAATGACTTTTTATGTGTTCATTTGTCATTTGTGCCGGGAGGGGCAAGGAGTAGCGGGAATGCTTTCCAGAGTACACAATATGGTCCAAAGTAGTATCTAGTTAAGGCCCTCCCTCATCTGCTAGCAACACTAGCTGTCACTTAGTTTCTATCAACCATTTACCTTCCAGGGAAAGTTCACATACTAGCACATACACCAGGCTTTTCTAACTGGCATATTGTCAAGTTCTTAACTACTTTTTCAGTGCCTATTTCCTGAATGGTGACATTCAGAACAATGATTCTCTAACTTTGCAGAACATTTGAATCCCAGGAAGCATTTTCTTTCTTTTTATTTATTTTTTGACAGAGACAAAGAGTCAGAGAGAAGGACAGATAAGGACAGACAGACAGGAAGGAGGAGAAATGACAAGCATCAATTCTTTTTTGTGGCAGGCACCTTAGTTATTCACTGATTGCTTTCTCATATGTGCCTTGACCAAGGAGGGGGCTACAGTAGAGTGAATGACCCATTGCTCAAGCTAGTCACCTTGGGCGCAAGCCAGTGACCTTGGGCTTCAAGCCAGCAACATTTGGGCTCAAGCTAGAGACCATTTGGTCATGTCTATGATCCCATGCTCAAGCCACTGACCCTGCACTCAAGCTGGTGAGCCCATGCTCAAGCTGGATGAGCCCATGCTCAAGTTGGCGACCTTGGGGTTTTGAATCTGGGTCCTCCACGTACCAGTGTGATGCTCTATCTACTGTGCCACCACCTGGTCAGGCCCTGGATGCATTTTTAAGCATTCCAATAACCATATCATACCCAGAACATCAGAAAGTCTGGGGAAAATGCCACCAAAACAACAGTATATTTAAAAAATCTCCAGATGATCCCAGTATGTGTGTAGACAAGGTTGAAAATCATTGGTGAGTCTCTTATTTCTTTCCTAAGAAATGCTTGTACCTTGAACTGTGGCTATATTGAAACAAAGTTTGCAGATGCATTTTTATTGCATTTGTGGTCATTACAATGAAGAAGAAGCAGGGAATAGGAGACAGCCTTAGACCAGTGGTTCTCAGCTGGGGGTAATTTTTCCCCCAGGTACATGTGGCAATACCTAGAGACATTTTTATTTGTTATAATTGGGTAGGTGAAGCATGCTGCTGGCATCTTAATTGAGTTCAGGATGCTGCTAAGCACCGGCCCAAGTGCCAACAGTGTCACAGTTGAGAAACCCTGCCTTAGACATAGCCTAGTATTGCCCCATAGATCCCATGTCATAGGCATTTTCCAATGTGATATAAAATTAGTGTCTAATCTAATAAGAATAAAACACATTCAGATGGACCCCTTTGTCTGATGTCAAGGGTGATTTTAATATTCAAAGAAAACTTAACACAACCCATTCCTAGTGTGAGTGTATGGGTGTGAGTGATACATAAACAGGTTGGGGTAAAAGTAGGTTTATAACTGACCAGATGAAAAGTAATACAATAAAAATAAGTAAAAATAAATAATAATACAAGAATAAATTATGTGTTTCACATATTCATAACTATAAATCTACTTTTGTCCAACAATATATATATATCACTGTGTTCAACACAGTAATTTAGATAGAATAGTATAACAGTGGTACTTGGAATGCACAACAGAATCTGCCAATGGTTTGAGATATCACTTTTATTAACAAGATTCTTCCTCAACACCTCAGTATTGTCTACCTGGATGTGGTGGGGGAGAAAGGAATAACCACATAGAAAATAACAAATCAAAGTAGCACAGAAAAGGGTAAGGAAGGGTCAAACTCCAACGTTTCTTATCACAGTTTTGCCAAGTCCTGGCCCTAAATACAGATTATAGTCAACATTTATTGAATTATTTATATGTGTTATCAAGTTTGCACAGAACTTTGCATGAATTATTTTATAATGACTTTGTAAGAAAAGGATCACTATACCTATTTAACCAATAAAAAACCCAAAAAACAGAAGTTTGAAGAGGCCAGATTGTTTGCCCAAGGTCATAGAATAATAATATGATGTAAGTGTTACTTTTTATTATTATTAAAAAATTAAATTTCATGGAGTGACATTGATCAATAAGTGTACATAGGTTTCAGGTAAACATCTCTATAGCATTTTAACTGTTGATTATGTTGTTTACCCATCACCCAAAGTCAAATCGCTCTTCATAACCACATACTTGTCCTTCTTTACTTCCCTCCTGCATCGCGCTTCCCCATAACCCCTTCCCTGTTAACCACTTCACTTTTACCTATGTCTGTGAGACTTAGTTTTATATCCCAAATATTTGTGAAATCCTATAGTTCTTACTTTTTTTTTCTTATTTACTTATTTTACTCAGTATAATGTTGTCATGGTCCATCCATGTTGTTGTAAATGGCAATAGGTCATCATTTCTTATGGTTGAATAGTATTCCATTGTATTTATGTACCATATCTTTTTTATCCAATTTCCTATCGATTGTTTCCATGCCATGGCCACTGTAAATAATGCTGCTATGAACATAAGGGTACACGTGTCTTTACATACAAATGTTTTTAACTCTTTGAGGTAGATACTGGGTCATATGGTAGTTCTACTCTTAGTTTTTGAAGAACCACCATACTTTCTTCAATAATGTCTATACCAGTTTACATTCCCACCAGTAGTGAATAAGGGTTCCTTTTCTTCACAACCTCTACAATGCTTGTTATTACCTAACTTGTTGATAATAGTCAATCTGACAGGTGTAGGTGGTATTTCATTTTAGTTTTAATTTGCATTTCTCAAATAGCTAGTGAAGATGGGCATCTTTTCATATATCTGTTGGCCATTTGTATATCTCCTTTGGAAAAAGCATCTGTTCAGGTCCTATCCCTGTTTTTTAATTGGATGGTTTATTTGTCACTGAGCTTTGTGAATTTTAGGTATATTTGGATATTAACCGGTTATCAGAGTTATTATTTGCAAATATAATCTCATATTTGGTTGGCAGAACTTCTACTTTAACCTAAGTCTATCTGACTCCAAAATCCATGTGCATAACAAGTGTGGTATAGTGTTACTATAAAAAAAATTAAGAAATGCTTGGGAATCACAAAATTGTAACAGTGGAAGGAAGCTAAGAGATAAAATACACTTTTTCCCTTTTAATAGAAAGAAAGTAGTGCATAGAAGTATAGGGTGATTTGGTTAGGGACTCACAACTTTTAGTCAATTACTTCTATTATACTATTCTCAATTAAGTGTATGTTTCTTAGAACAATGCAGTATCAGATTCCCACTGTAGGTAGTCTTGTGTCTCTGAACAAGGTACTAAGAGAGAAAGCGGAATCAAATACTATATTATTTGCAATATTGAGGAGCTTTCAATAGAATTTGCAACAAGTGAAATTCTCATGTTTGTTTATTTTATAATACTACTAAATAAGGCAAGTCCATATAATATAAGCTTTATTTATATGTACCAAAAGAAAATGGAGAAATGCTATCAACAGAGCAAGGGAGAAAAATATATGTTTCATACAGGTGATACATACATTTTCTTCACTTGAGGTCTCTTGATGATAACAGGAAGGAATTTGCCACACCTACAGTCACTTCCAGATCTGTAAGCTAAGAATAAATATGTTGGTGACACATGGAGGATCCCACGTATTCATTAACAGACTATACATTCTAAGAGAAATCATTTTAGCTCCATGTCTTCCTTTCTTTGTAGAGTATAACAAGTTCATCTTACTGAACTGGCTTTACAAGGACCCTGACAGGGTTATAGGTAAATGTTTGCTAGGCATTTAAAACAGCATCAACCAAAGTTGCATTTAACATAAAAAGGTCTATAATTATATATAATGACTGCTTTTTAACTTTTTATTAGACTATTTAAATTCTACAATATCACCATAGAATGTCAATGTTATATTTTTTTCAACTGCAAAGTTTAAATATATTTTTTGATTTTCTAGTACAAAAATTTTACACAGTTCTTACTAAAACTAGATTGTGTAGCCTGATCTGTGGTGGCGCAGTGGATAAAGCGTCGACCTGAAATGCTGAGGTTGCCTGTTCGAAACCCTGCACTTGTCTGGTTAAGTCACATATGGGAGTTGATGGTTTCTGCTCCTCCCCCTTTCTCTCTCTCTCTCTCTCTCTCTCTCTCACTCACTCTCTCTCCTCTCTAAAATGAATAAATAAAAAAATTAAAAGTATTTTGTGTATTTTATAAATTTTTGGATATCCACAAAGTTTTGATGAACTTATTATTCCAGATTCTATTTGTAAATGCTTACATATTGTCCTGCTTCCATCACGCAAACTATACAGAATCAGAAAGAAATTTAAAAAACAAAAATGGCTTTCTTAGAAAAGAAGAAATTTGAATATAGTTTACAAATTACACTTGATACAACCATTTTGTGCCTTTACTTGAAGTTGTAAGGACACAGTAATTTTTTTTTACTGAAAACAGGAAAGGAATTCAGAAAGAACTATTATTTCCCAAGGTTGTGGTGTTAATCTTTCTAGTGGTCTTCTACATGGGAGCCCCCTATTTTTTTCTTTTCTCAAACCATGGGGAAAGGACATCCAACCACTCAGCATACTTCTGGCAGGCTGAAAGCAGCAAATAGAAAGTGATAGTTGGCCAAAGGGGGTTTAGGGAGATTAGAAGGTTACTATTATCAGAAAAGACCATAGATCAAAAATGGTCAAGGTGAACATACTATTTTATTGGGAGTATGTCATTATGGTTACGCTGATTTAGAAAAAACAATGATCAGTTACCCTCATCAGTAGTCCAGGGTATGATTCCTTAGAAATCCAGAAAGCCAAAACATATCATTACGGTCAGGTAATAAAAAATAAAATATAGATTTTAAGCATAGATAAAAACAAAATTATAAGAAGACATGGTACACCTTAGACAAGTAGTGCTATCCCATGAGGAAACTAAATTCATCACAAATGAGAATCATGAAATAAGGTTAAATTATAATAGAAAGAAGAATCATAGTTTGATTGTTTTGTAAGAAAGTCGTGTTCAATTAAGCAATACAACACTATGCACAAATGCAAAGGGATAAAGATATATGAAAAATTAAAGTAGAAGAAAAGCAGCAGCTACAAAAACAGCAATAGCAGTAGTTAAAATAGAATTCTTGATACATTTCAAACTGTACTAAATAAGTACAAAAGGAACTTGAGAAGTCCCCTACAGTGAACGTACTTCTAGAGCTATCATTTTCAGATGCTAGATTTAAAGGAAAACACCTCTAAGATCAATAGATGCACATCCATTTTAGTAGAGACTTAGCTTAAAAAAAAGCCCCACTGAGAAAAGGGGGTTTATTTAGTAAAAGGGGCTGACACCATTGGTTGGCTATTTGTTGGAAAATATGCAGTCAGTTCTCTACTTCAAGTCTCACACTCAAATTATTTCCAGGTGGATTTAAGAGTGAATCCTAAAAAGTAAACCATAAAAGGCTATGATTAAGTAGTTATTTGTTTTCTTGATGTGGAAAATTTTTCTAAGTATAAAAGCAAAAAATGAAAAGGAGAATGATATATACATAAATTTCAGAACAAACTTGGAAACATTTTCAACATAGATTACAAAGGGCTAATTTTCTTGTTTTATGCAGAACTTTTAAAAATCAATAAAAAAGTGATAAATACTTCCAGTAGTATAATGAACTTAATTAAGGGTTAGCACATGGTGGAACATGAGCCAAATCTGGCCGACTGCCTGTTGTTTCAAGCAAAGTTTTATTGGAACACAGTCATGCCTATTCATTTACACATTGTATAACAGCTACTTTTGCACTACAGTGGCAGAATTGAGTAGTTGTGACAAAGAATATTTGACCACAAAGTCTAAAATATTCTTTAAAACAAATGTTTGCCAGTGTTTGGACTAAAGATACGAATAGAGAATCACAGAAGGCAAAGCAAGTGGCCAATCTATTTATAAATATAAATTGTTTGATCAACTAGTCATCAAAAACCGCAAATTACAAAAAAAAAAAAAAAAAAAAAAAGACAACAGATTCACCTACCAAACTGGCAGTATTGACAAGAGTTCAGGGAAAGGTGTGTTATTAACTATCATTTGTGAAATGTAAATAGCTAAATCCCTTCTCAGGGATATTGTGGCAATGATTACCAAAAGCTTTGCAAATAATCATAACACTTTGGCATAGAGGTTTCATTACCTAGGATCTTGTCCTGAGGGAATAAAAGGTATTCATAAATATATACTGCTTACAAAAATTAGGGGATACTTCTAAATGAATATGAAGCAATAAAAAGGAGCATTTGATTTTTTTATCAAACAAGTCAAAGAAATTTGTTTGATCATGCAAATAAGATGCAAAACCAACTTTTATTTCATTGATGAAAATATACTATACAAAAGGCTGAAAGCACTGTGATATCTGCATGTTCCCTCTACCCTAATTTTTGTGAGCAGTATACATAAGGTTATTCATATAAACATTAATAATAGTGCAAAAATGAAAACAATTATAATTTAGAAGAATATTTTAATGACATGGGAAATATAAAAAATCAAATCTTAAGTGGGAGAAAAAAAGTCCAGAATAGGAGAAACTAGTTTGATATCAAACCTTATGAACTTCTACAATTCAGATATATCTAATTTCACCTGATAACTAGTGGGGTGAACTCACCATAAGTATGGAAGACTGAGATATCTCTTTAAATAGAATTTCTCTTAAGGGAATAAGAAGTCACACAGAACAAATTTTACCAATAATGATAACCTCACCTACAACAAGGCCCTTTTCATAAGAGATCTCTATGAGTCTCCATCCCCTCTCCATCATAGAATGGAAATAATAATATAGTCCTTAATTCACTCACCAGTTTATGAGTCTCAATTAAAATGTTATATGTTAAAATGCTTTGAGACTTCCCAGTATACAAGTATCATGTTGATCTAATAAAATTAGGTGATCAGGGTCAATTCCTCAGACACTTAGCTCACGACATCGTTTCGTTTATCATTAAATGCTGGTGTTTTTTTTTTCAACCATGGCAAATAGTACTGCAATTAATTTGAGATGAATGTTTCTTTTAGACTTTATTTACTCATTTTAGAAAAAGGAGAGAGAGAGAAGAAGGGGGAGGAACAGGATGCATCAACTCCCATATGTGCCTTGACCAGGCAAGCTCAGGCTTTTGAATCAGTGACCTCAGCATTTGAGGTTGACACTTTTATCAACTGCACCACCACAAGTCAGTCTGAGAAGAATACTTTTGATACTATTTTAGGTGGAACAGGTTTTCCTCATAAGGGGCTTAGTTTTTATTTTTTATTTTTTATTTTTTTTGTATTTTTCTGAAGCTGGAAACGGGGAGAGACATTCAGACAGACCCCCGCATGTGCCCGACCGGGATCCACCTGGCACGCCCACCAGGGGCGATGCTCTGCCCACCAGGGGGCGATGCTCTGCCCCTCCGGGGGGTAGCTCTGCCATGACCAGAGCCACTCTAGTGCCTGGGGCAGAGGCCAAGGAGCCATCCCCAGCGCCCAGGCCATCTTTGCTCCAATGGAGCCTTGGCTGTGGGAGGGGAAGAGAAAGACAGAGAGGAAGGAGGGGGAGGTGGAGAAGCAAATGGGCGCTTCTCCTATGTGCCCTGGCTGGGAATCAAACCCAGGTCCCCCACACACCAGGCCGACGCTCTACCACTGAGCCAAATGGCCAGGGTCATAAGGGGCTTAGTTTTTAATTTCCAGTAAGGTTGAAATGCAAACATCTAAGAACAGGGATTCTTTATATATATATATATATATATATATATATATATATATATATATATATATATATAAAATTTTATTTTAATGGGGTGACATCAATAAATCAGGGTACATACATTCAAAGAAAACATTTCCAGGTTATCTTGTCATTTAGTTATGTTGCATACCCATCACCGAAAGAGAGATCGTCCTCCGCCACCCTCCATCCAGTTCTCTCTGTACCCCTCCCCCTCCCCCTCTCCCTCCTTCCCTCCCCCCACCCCCTGTAACCACCACACTCCTGTCCATGCCTCTTAGTCTCGCTTTTATGTCCCACCAATGTATGGAATCCTGCAGTTCCTGTTTTTTTCTGATTCGCTTATTTCACCCCGCACAATGCTACCAAGACTCCACCATTCCGCTGTAAGTGATCCGATGTCATCATTTCTCCTAGCTGAATAGTATACCATGGTGTATATGTGCCCCATCTTCTTCATCCAGTCCTCTATTTTTTTTACAGTGATTAAAAGCCTTTAAGCAAACTCTTGGCCAATACAGCAAGAATCCCTAAAAGAGTAGTGTCCTTAACATAGAACAGGGATTCTTATGTAGCCCAGTTAATACTGCAATGCATGCATTTAAAATTAACTTCTATAATCATTTTATTTTCACAGGAGCCTTACATCTTTTTTTTCATCTTTAAATGGGTTACATACTTTCCATTGGCAACAGCCCCTCCCACTTTCCTCAGTGCAGAATGCAAACATCTTGATGCTTTGTTTTGACTTTTAGAATAGTTGGGGAGGAAATAATAAAAATAATTTTGGTGTTCACTGGTAAAATTTAATTCACATTAAATTATTTTTGTGTATCAAGAATGTACCTGTTGAATGCTGTCTAATGTCCAATTGATGAAAAAAACATGAAGATGATTCTTTTTCATTTTAAATCATCATGATTCCTATTACCCATGCTTCAAATATGTGAACAGTTCTACCTATATTTTCTCCAAATCATATCATTTTTCTTTCTGCCTCTCATTTTCTACTGCTGTCACTTTAATCCAGTGGTTCTAAAAGTTTACCATGCATTAGAGTACCGGAGGGATTATTTGATATCAGTAAGTCTTGCATAAGACTCAAGGATCTATATGTTTAAACACATTTTTAAGAACACTGTATTAATCTACTCTTTCTGAATTATTGTAATAGCTTTTTAGTTTTATTTCTCCTTCTATCTTCTTTTTATACCTATTCCATACAGAAAAGAATAGTGGTCACAAAACAAGTTCTAAGAGTCAGACTGAGCTTGGTTTGAATCTTTATTTACTATGTGATCTTGGACAAATTACTTAATATCTACAAACTTCAATTTTTTTTCTAAAATTTTGAATAATGATACTAAATGTTTCATAACGTTCTGAAGATTAAATGAAATAATTAATATAAAAGCACCTACCACAATGCTTGCTACATTGTAAGAGCTATATAAATCATAGCTGTTATCATTATTTATCAAAGCAGTAGTCTTAAAATATTTCTTTATTAATAACTCTACAATAGTTAAGACATGAGAATGGTTTTGATCAATTAAGGTCACAGAAAACATTTTTAATGAAATAATAAAAGACATGCACAAAAGTGTTTGTGTATAGATGTGTATTGTGGAGTTAGATATAATAGTACAAACTGGAAATACATGCCCCAATTATACTAGAGTTGTCAAGTTATTTATGAAATGTTAGTAACAAATAAATGATATACAGTTATTAATAAAGAAAAGTAGTGTAGCAGAGTAGCTAGTATGCAAGCAAGACTGAACAAGGCATTCTATACTCAAAATGCAAGGTGCTCTACTTACAAGTTCCGTGACCCTGGATACATTCAAGTGAACTCAAGTCCAACTGCTTCTAGTGCCCCCTGACTTTCACACTCTTTTGGAGTGTTTAGTGTTCACTTTTGTTCCTAAGACCAAATTGTTGCTTTGTATTCCATTACCAGTAACATGATTTTTGTTGTATTTTTAGGTAAAAAGCCCCTTTCTTAGCACTTCACCCCATTAGTCCATGACTTCTGGCACCCAATTAGGTCTTAGAAGTCCTTCTTGCCCCAGATTCTAGAGTCTGGTCCTTTAGCCATATATTTGTTATCTATTGCTGTGTTGGAAATTACCACAATGTTATAAGCTTAAAACAATACACATTAGTACTACTATATTATTACTAATGTATATTTGCCATTGTTCAAGAGTTCATATACAGCTTACCAGGTATGTGTGTGTATATGCATACACACAGAAAAAACACACACAAGTATATATTAATATATAAAATTTGCCTAAATTATTATATATATATAATCTTTGAAACAATGCAATAAATATTTTGCTACCTCACCTTAAGATTTTAGTATTATTGATGATCCTTTTTTTTTTTCTTTGACAGAGATAGAGAGAGTCCGAGAGAGGGACAGTTAGGGACATACAGACAGGAAGGGAAAGAGATGAGAAGCACCAATTTAGTTGTTCATTGATTGCTTTCACATATGTGCCTTGACCGGGGGGCTACAGCAAAGTGAGTGACACTTTTTTGAAACCAGGGACCTTGGGCTCAAGCCAGCGACCATGAGTTCATGTCTATGATCCCACGCTCAAGTCAGCAACTCTGCTTCATGCTGGTGAGCCTGCACTCAAGCTGGTGAACACCGGGTTTTGAGCCGGGATCCTCTGTGTCCCAGTCCTATGCTCTGGTCAGTTTATTGATGATACTTGTCAAACCAGTTATTAAATTATTTTAGGCAAAATAATTTTTTAAATTTTATTTTTCTTTTACATTTATGAGTTGGTATTCCCATATAAAAAATCTACTTATCTCTTCCCCCACACTACCTTATTTTGTGTAAATGTGAATATTTTTATAAAGTTATGGATATTTCAATTTAATATATTATAGGTCAATGCCATAATTTTTTATTATTTTCCCCCAAAATTTGACCACTAACAGCCTGGCCTTATTATGCCGGTTTCTATTTTTTTTTTGACAGTATCTCACTGTATTTTTATTATTATTATTATTTTTTTAATAAATAAATTTTTATTTTAATGGGGTGACATCAATAAATCAGGGTACATACATTCAAAGAAAACATTTCCAGGTTATCTTGTCATTTAGTTATGTTGCATACCCATCACCGAAAGAGAGATCGTCCTCTGCCACCCTCCATCCAGTTCTCTCTGTACCCCTCCCCCTCCCCCTCTCCCTCCTTCCCTCCCCCCACCCCCCATAGCCACCACACTCCTGTTCATGCCTCTTAGTCTCGCTTTTATGTCCCACCAATGTATGGAATCCTGCAGTTCCTGGTTTTTTCTGATTCGCTTATTTCACCCCGCACAACGCTACCAAGACTCCACCATTCCACTATAAGTGATCCGATGTCACCATTTCTCCTAGCTGAATAATATACCATGATGTATATGTGCCCCATCTTCTTGACGGTTTCTATATTTTTTGTCATGTCCCTTCAATTTTTGAGTACTTTTTCACTTTCAATCATGAGATATTTAATCCATACTCACCTTGTACTTTACCTAGAATTAGTTATTTCTACAAAGATCACTGATTTCTGGTGATAAGTGATATTTGGAAATGAAGATCTGACTGCTAAATCTACTCATTGCTTCTTGAAGAGATACCTCATTATTACTAACTAGATTTCTCTGACAACAACTGTGCTTTTCTGTTCACACCAATAGCTGCTCACTACACTCACTAAAAATAAATAATAAAAAATAGCCTGGCTAAAATGTCTATGGGAGAGAGGGCAGCAACATTCACTATTTAACTCTGTGATCCCTAATAATTAAGGTACTGATAAAATGCCCAGTACAGATGGTCACAGTCTTTATTTTTATGACTTACTTTTAAATCATTTGCTGAGCATTTATAAAAAAGGGAAATTATTGCCTGACCATGGAGTGGCACAGTGTATAGAGCATTAAACTGGGAAACAGAAGACCCAGTTTTGAAACTCCAAGGTCGCTGGCTTGAACGACGCTCATTTGGTTTGAGCACAGCTAACCAGCTTGGACCCAAGGTCTCTGGCTTGAGCAAGGGGTCTCCCAGTCTGCTGTAGTCCACAGGTCAAGGTACATATTAGAAAGCAATCAATGAGAAACTAAGGTGCAGCAATGAAGAGTTGATGCTTCTCATCTCACTTTCCTCCTGTCTCTCTGTCTCTGTCTCTGTCACAAAAAACTAAGAAATTATGCTTTAAAAAAATCAGACTAATCTCACAAAGTGGAAGCATCATGATTTTACTGGCACAAAGATGAGCATAACTATGTCTTAATGTGTGTCACATGAAAAAAAAAAAATGAACACATAGGAAACCTAGTGCATCATTGTTTAGATACTGTTACTTGACCAAGTTGCTAATTCTCCTTCTAAGATCTGCCTAATCTAATAACCCACCCAATCTAACCAGCTTCCTAATACAATCAACTGCTAATCTAATTGACCGCAAAATCTGATCAGCACTGGATCTTCTGTTGAGCTATCTAATCAGCCAATGCATTGATCTGCATCTCAGATGATGGCCAGTTAAACTAATCAAGGCTAATAAAATTGAACCCCTAATCTCATGAGTAACATAATCTTGTCAACAACATAATCTGATTGGCCACTGATATAATTTAGTGAGTTCATTTAATTGGCTGACTTTATTTAATCAGGATGCAATCTAATTGCATCCTAATGTAATCAACCACCTAAACTAATTGACCACTAATTTAGTTAGCTGCCTAATACAATTAGCTACTAATCTGATTAGCCCCTAATCTGAACAGCAGTTTAATATAATCCATGATCTAATGATTAGACTCTAATCTAAATCAGCCGCTTAATCTGAATGGCCACTAATCTAATTAGCTACCAAAACTAATCAGGCAGCTACATTATTCAATGATTGATCCAATCATCAATCTATCCGATCAACCACCTAATGTGATCAGCCTATAATATAACCAATGACTAATTTAATCAAGAGCTCATTCTAACAGATAATCTGATCAGCCACTGATTTGATCATCGCGTAATCTGATCACCCGCTAATATAATGAATGGCTAAGAGCTGGTCCAAGGCCCTAAACTACTCAATGACCTAAATTAATTAGCCATCTTTATCTAAATCCCATAGTTTCATTAGTCACATTAATTGATCTGCAGCTAATATAATCATCACCTTCATGTGATCAGCTGCTAAATTAATCTACTATAAAGGGCAGTTTAAACTAATCCACTGCCTATTTGACTGAACATTAATCTAATCGTCCTTTATTTAGGCACCTAGTGCAATCGTTGACTAAACTAATCAACCACTTAATCCGATCAACAGTCACTCTGACCTAACAAAGCAGCTAAACTAATTAGCCACTTAATCCTCCCAGCCACTTAAACTGAACTGGCTGTTTGACCTAATAGTGGCCTGATCTAATCAGTAGCAGAATCTATTCAGACACAGATGCAAGGAGAAAAGAGATATAGAGTGTGGAGAGGAAGAAAATATAAATCTATATAAATATAGCCTAAAAATGTTGATTTACCCCAGGTCTCTGTTTTCAAATATCATCTTTACAGTGTTCCCTTGATGATCTCATCTCAGCTACATGGATATGTAGATATTATCTATTTCTCCAGTCCTGATATCTCTATAGAAATGCAGACTTGTGTGTCCATGTACCTCTTCCTCATCACTGTTTAAGTATGTACTAGTCTTCTCAAAAACACATATCAGAAACAAAACATTCCTCTATCTCTTGCTTTTCCCACCACAGTGGACATAACAGTTTTTAATGTGTTGTTCAAACTCCAAACTTAGGAAACATTCCTGATTTTTCTTTCCCCACACCTCCCACATCCAAACCAACATATTACTATCAATCTTATTTTCTATTAGGGCAAAATGTATCCTCAGGGCTCAAAACTGGACTCTTCCAAACCTTCTTCAATCTCTACCTGATGAACTATACTTAACCTTTAAATTGAACAAACAGGAACCTGTTACCACAGGAATCTATTAAGAATGGAGGCAGGAGGCAAAACGCAGAAAGAGCCTATTACCAACGGAAGTAAGAACTGAAACAAAAAAATAACAGTAGCCTGGTAACAGGCATCAACAGAAACTGCCAGGAGGAGTCAATAGAATAAAAAAATAACCCTCTTACCTCTGCTCTGCACTGACTCTTATCAGAATCAGCCGACCTGCACCCAGGTGTTTGCAATAAATGTTTTCTATACTCTGGCCTCTGTGTGGTTGCTGTGACTACTGCCAGGTCCCGGACCTTTCATTTTCTAAATATACACAAAATCTAAACACACTTATTTCTGTCCACTGTTAAAATTCTATTTCAATAATTCAAATAAAATGTTATAATCTGTCCCTGGCCATTTGGCTCAGTGGTAAAGCATTGGCCTGGAGTGTAGATTTGCCAGGTTCGTTCGATTCCTGCTCAAGGCACACAGGAGAAGCAACCATCTTTTTCTCCACCCCTTCTCCTCTACCTTCTCTGTCTCTATTGCTCTGCCCCCCACCCCACCCCCACAGCCATGACTCAGTTGGCCCCTGGCACTGAGGGTGGCTCCATGGCCTTGCTTCAGGTACTAAAACACCTTGGTTGCTAATCAACAAAGAAATGGCCTCAGATGGGCAGAACATTCCCCCATAGGGATCTTGCTAGGTGGATTCCAATCAGGGCGCATGTGGTAGTCTGTCTCTATGCCTCTCTGCTTCTCATTTAAGAAAAAATAAAGTGTTGTGATTTAAAATTCTATTACCATCATATTTCACCTGGATTCTCCAGACACACCATAACAAGATTTCTATTTTCCATATATTCACCTGAACTCCATTAACCACACACAAGACAGGATAATAATTTTAAAATGTAAATTGGCCATCCTCTTCTGATGTAAAATTCCCCAATAACTTTCCATTCACATTACAATAAATTCAGATTACTTAACATGGCTTCATCTTCCACCTTGCCTTTCTGTTTGGTACCCTCCAGCCACACTTATTGATTCTTTAAGCAACTTAAATCTTTCCCATATCTGGGGGTCTTGCTGTTTCCTTTAGTTCTACTCCCACTTTTCTGCAGGGCTGGACTATACTCATCATTTATGCCTTAGTCAAATTCATATACGGTTCTCTCGAGTCAAGGAGTTTAGTACCTATGTGTTCTTCTATATAATTTAAAGTTTGAGATCTTATATTTAGGTCTTTGATCCCTTTTGAATTAAATTTTGTGCAGAAGGATTTAGTTGTTTCCTTTTTTTTTTTTTTTTTGCATGTGACTTTCCAATTTTTCCAGCACCATTTATTGAAATGCCCCACCCCACTGTGTGTTTCTCACTCTTTTATTGAAGATTATTTGACCATATATATGTGTGGTTTTAATTCTGGGCTCTCAATTCTATTCCATTGGTTAGTATGTCTGTTTTTTGCCAATACAATGCTGTTTGGATTATCATAGGTCTATAGTATAATTTTAAATCAAGTAGAGTGATACCTCTGGCTTCAGTCCTTTCCTCAGTATTGCTTTGGCTTTACAAGGTTTGTTATGGTTCCATAAAAACCTGTTATTTTTTTGTTCTATTTCTCTAAAAAATGAAATTGAGTTTTGATGAGCATTGCATTAAATTTGCATATTGCTTTGGATAATATGGCCATTTTAACTTTGTTGATTCTTCCAATCCACAAACATGGAATATTTTTCTGTTTTATTTTTTCTTTTTCAATTACTTTAAATAATGTTTTGTAGTTTTCAGTATATAGGTCCTTCACATCCTTTATCCAGTTTATTCCTAGGCATTTTAAATTATTTTTGTTGCCATTGTAAAAGGTATTGTTCTCTTGATTTCATTATTGCCGGAATCAAAGGAGGACAGAAACGCCCAGACATCTTGATGAAGGAAGTAGGGTTTATTAAAGATTGCAGAGCATGTGGGATTTGTAGCTCCAAAACAGGAGCTCCCCAAAGTTGAGTTTCTTATAGGTTATATATCCTTTTTTTTTTAAATAATTTTATTTTTTTAATGGGGTGACATCAATAAATCAGGATACATATATTCAAAGATAACAAGTCCAGGTTATCTTGTCGTTCAATTATGTTGCATACCCACCACCCAGAGTCAGATTGTCCTCTGTCACCTTCTATCTTGTTTTCTTTGTGCACCTCCCCCTTCCCCTTTCCCTCTCCTATTCCCCCCTCCCCCCCGGAACCACCACACTCTTATCAATGTCTCTTAGTTTCACTATTATGTCCCACCTACGTATGGAATAATACAGTTCCTGGTTTTTTCTGATTTACTTATTTCACTTCATATAATGTTATCAAGATCCCACTATTTTGCTGTAAATGTTCCGATGTCATCATTTCTTATGGCTGAGTAGTATTCCATAGTGTATATGTGCCACATCTTCTTTATCCAGTCATCTATTGATGGGCTTTTTGGTTGTTTCCATGTCCTGGTCACTGTGAACAATGCTGCAATAAACATGGGGCTGCATGTGTCTTTACATATCAATGTTTCTGAGTTTTTGGGGTATATACCCAGTAGAGGGATTGCTGGGTCATAAGGTAGTTCTATTTTCAGTTTTTTGAGGAACCACCATACTTTCTTCCATAATGGTTGTACTACTTTACATTCCCACCAAGAGTGTATGAGGGTTCCTTTTTCTCCACAGCATCTCCAACATTTGTTTTACCTGTCTTGCTAATAATAGCTAATCAAACAGGTGTGAAGTGGTATCCCATTGCAGTTTTGATTTGCATTTCTCTAATAGCTAAAGAAGATGAGCATCTTTTCATATATCTGTTGGCCATTTGTATTTCTTCCTGGGAGAAGTGTCTGTTCATATCCTCTTCCCATTTTTTATTGGATTGTTTGTTTGTTTGTTGTTGAGTTTTATGAGTTATTTGTATATTTTGGATATTAGGCCCTTATCTGAGCTGTTGTTTGAAAATATCATTTCCCATTTAGTTGGCTTTCTGTTTATTTTGTTATCAGTTTCTCTTGCTGAGCAAAAACTTCTTAGTCTGATGTAGTCCCATTCATTAATTTTTGCCTTCACTTCTCTTGCCTGTGGAGTCAAATTCATAAAATGCTCTTTAACACCCAGGTCCATGAGTTGAGTACCTATGTCTTCTTCTATGTATTTAATTGTTTCAGGTCTTATGTTTATATCTTTGATCCATTTTGAGTTAATTTTAGTACAGGGGGAAAAACTGTAGTCCAGTTTCATTCTTTTGCATGTGGCTTTCCAGTTTTCCCAGCACCATTTATTGAAGAGGCTTTCTTTTCTCCATTGTGTGCTGTTGGCCCCTTTATCAAAAATTATTTGACTATATATATATGTGGTTTTATTTCTGGATTTTCTATTCTGTTCCATTGGTCTGAGTGTCTATTTTTCTGCCAATACCATGCTGTTTTGATTGTCGTGGCCCTATAATAGAGTTTGAAGTCAGGTATTGTAATGCCCCCAGCTTCATTCTTTTTCTTTAGGATTGCTTTGGCTATTCGGGGTTTTTTATACTTCCATATAAATCTGATAATTTTTTGTCCTATTTCTTTAAAAAATGTCATTGGAAGTTTGATGGGAATTGCATTAAATTTGTATATTGCTTTGGGTAATATAGCCATCTTGATTATATTTATTCTTCCTAGCCAAGAACAAGGTATATGCTTCCATCTCATTATATCTTTTTCGATTTCCCTTAACAATGTTTTATAGTTTTCATTATATAAGTCCTTTACATTCTTTGTTATGTTTATTCCTAAGTATTTTATTTTTTTTGTTGCAATCGTGAAGTGGATTATTCTTATGAGTTCGTTCTCAATTATTTCATTATTGGCATACAGAAAGGCTATTGACTTCTGTATGCTAATTTTGTATCCTGCGACCTTACTGTATTGGCTTATTGTTTCTAGTAGTCTTTTTGTGGATTCTTTGGGGTTTTCGATGTATAGGATCGTATCATCTGCAAAAAGTGATACCTTTACTTCTTCTTTTCCAATATGGATGCATTTTATTTCTTTGTCTTGTCTGATGGCTCTGGCTAGAACCTCTAGTAGCACATTAAATAAGAGTGGAGAGAGTGGACAACCCTGTCTTGTTCCTCATTTAAGGGGGAAAGCCTTCAGTTTAGTGCCATTTAATATGATGTTAGCTGATGGTTTATCATATATGGCCTTTATCATGTTGAGATATTTTCCTTCTATACCCATTTTGTTGAGAGTCTTAAACATAAAATTGTGTTGTATTTTATCAAAAGCCTTTTCTGCATCTATTGATAATATCATGTGGTTTTTGTTCTTTGTTTTGTTGATATGCTGTATTACGTTAACCGTTTTACGTATGTTGAACCATCCTTGAGATTCTGGGATGAATCCCACTTGATCAAGATGTATTATTTTTTTAATATGTTGTTGTATTCCATTTGCTATTATTTTGTTTAGTATTTTAGCATCTGTATTCATTAGAGATATTGGTCTGTAGTTTTCTTTTTTTGTGCCATCCTTGCCTGGTTTTGGTATGAGGGTTATGTTTTCCTCATAAAATGTGTTTGGAAGTATTGCTTCTTCTTCAACTTTTTGGAAAACTTTGAGTAGAATAGGAACCAAGTCTTCTTTGAATGTTTCATAAAATTCGCTGGTATAGCCTTCAGGGCCTGGACTTTTATTTTTGGGGAGGTTTTTAATGGTTTTTTTCTATTTCTTCTCTACTAATAGGTCTGTTTAGGCTTTCTGCTCCTTCTTGACTCAGTCTAGGAAGGTTGTATTGTTCTAGGAATTTATCCATTTTTTCTAGATTGTAGAATTTAGTGGCATAAAGTTTTTCATAGTATTCTACAGTAATTCTTTGTATATCTACGGTGTCCGTGGTGATTTCTCGTCTTTCATTTTGGATTTTGTTTATATGAGTTCTTTCTCTTTTTTCCTTGGTACGTCCTACCAAGGGTTTGTCAATTTTGTTGATCTTTTAAAAACCAGCTCCTTGTTCTATTAATTTTTTCTATAGATTTTCTGTTCTCTAATTCATTTATTTCGGCTCTGATTTTTATTATCTCCATTCTTTGGCTGGTTTTGGGTTGTCTTTGTTGTTCTTTTTCTAGTTCCTTAAGGTGTGAAGTTAAGTGGTTTACTTCGGCTCTCTCTTGTTTGTTCATATAGGCCTGAAGTGATATGAACTTTTCTCTTATTACTGCTTTTGCTGCATCCTAGAGATTCTGATATGTCATATTGTCTTTTTCATTAGCCTGTATATATCTTTTGATCTCTGCACTTATTTCTTCTTTGACCCATTGATTTTTTAAAAGTATATTGTTTATTTTCCACATTTTTGTGGGATTTTTTTCCTCTTTTTTGCAGTTGAATTCTAGTTTCTATGCTTTATGATCAGAAAATAAGCTTGGTACAACTTCGATTTTTCTGAATTTGCTGATGTTGTTTTTGTGGCCCAACATATGGTCAATTCTTGATGATGATCCATGTACACTGGAGAAAATGTATACTCAATCACTTTGGGATGGAATGTCCTGTCGATGTCTATCATATCCAGGTGCTCTAGTGTTTTGTTTAAGGCCATTATGTCTTTGTTGATTCTCTGTTTGGATGACCGATCTAGAGCCATCAGCATTGTATTGAGGTCTCCAAGTATGATTTTATTTTTGTCAGTTTTTTTTTTAAGGTCAATGAGTAGCTGTCTTATATATTTTGGTGCTCCTTGGTTTGGTGCATATATATTAAGAATTGTTATGTCTTCCTGATTCAATGTCCCGTTAGCAATTATGAAATGGCCATTTTTGTCTCTGAGTACTTTTGCTGTCTTGCAGTCAGCATTATCAGATATGAGCATTGCTACACCTGCTTTTTCTTGGATGTTATTTGCTTGGAGTATTGTTTTCCAGCCTTTCACTTTGAACTTGTTTTTATCCTTGTTATTTAGATGAGTTTCCTGTAGGCAGCATACAGTTGGATTTTCTTTTTTAATCCATGCTGCTACTCTGTGCCTTTTTATTGGTGAGTTTAATCCGTTTACATTTAGTGTAATTATTGATACTTGTGAGTTCCCTATTGCCATTTTATATCTTGCTTTCTGTTAGTTTTGTGTCTTCTTTGATCCTTCTCTTTCGTTTTTCTATCTTTTGTTTTGATTTGGTTGTATTCCATACATCTTTCCACTGTTGCTATCTTTTTTATCTCATGTGCTTCTGTGGTGGTTTTTTCAATGGTGGTTACCTTTGAGTAATGAAAAGGGTCCCTACCCTGTTCATTGTAGCAAAGTATTTTGTGAGTACTTTTGCACTCCATCGTCCTTTGCTACTGTTAATCTCCATCTTCTCCCCCCCCTTTCTTTTTGTTGTTGTCACAGTTTAAATTTGGTTTTATTGTGTTCTTCTTGGAGCTTTTATTTGCGGCTCTGTTTTTTTTTTTGTTCTTTGTATCTGATTGGAGAACCCCCTTTAATAATTCCTGGAGTGGGGGTTTTCTGATGATAAATCCCCTCATCTTTTCTGTATCTGTGAATGTTTTTATTTCTTATTCATATTTGAAGGATAGCTTTGATGGGTATAGTATTCGTGGCTGAAAGTTCCTCTCTTTCAGGACTTTAAATATTGGGGTCCACTCTCTTCTAGCTTGTAGAGATTCTGCTGAGAAATCTGATGATAATCTAATGGGCCTTCCTTTATATGTTGTATTCTTCTTTTCCCTGGCTGCCTTGAGAATTTCTTCTTTGCTGTTGGTTTGTGTCAATTTCATTATGATATGCCTTGGAGTAGGTTTGTTGGGGTTAAGAAAACTCAGAGTTCTCTTTGCTTCTTGAACTTGAGGCTTTAGTTCTTTCCACAGGCTTGGGAAGTTCTCATCTATTATTTGTTTGAGTATGTTCTCCATTCCATTTTCTCTCTCTTCTCCCTCTGATATACCTATTATTCTTATGTTATTCTTTTTGATGGAGTCATATAATTCTTGTAGGGCTATCTCATTTTTTTTTTTAATTTTTGAGTCTCTTTCTTCTTCTATCTGTTGTGCCTCAAGTTGCTTGTCTTCTATTTCACTAATCCTCTCTTCTATCTGACCTGTTCTATTAGCTAAGCTTGTTACTTCGTTTTTCAGCTCGTGAATTGAGTTTTTCATCTCTGTTTGATTTGTTTTTATAGTTTCAATTTCCTTGGACATATATTCTTTGTGTTCATTGAGTTGTTTTCTGAGCTCCCTAAATTGCCTTTCTGTGTTTTCTTGTATATCTCGGAGGATTTTTAGGATTTCAATCTTGAATTCTCTGTCATTTAGCTCCAAGGTTTCCAATATATTAAATTTTTTCTCCATAGATTTTTTCTCATCTAGCTGTGTTACCTCTCTTTCTTTTGTATCCATGATATTCGATTTTCTCTTCCTTAATGGCATCTGAGGGTGGTTTTGTTGATAGTATTAATGAGATTTAATAAAGAATAAAAAGGTAAAAAAATAAAAAATCGAAAAGAGTTGTTTTTTTTAAAAAAATTAATAATGAAATAAAATAAAATAAAATAAAAATTTTAAAAGAGGGAAATTATTCCCCCCTCCTTTTTTTCTCTCCTCTCCTCTCCCCTTCTTTCGTGAGTAAATCTTGTGGTGAACTGTGAATTATAACAAACAATGCCTGTAATGGAGGGCCTGAATTTGGGAAAAATAATAAAGGGGCAAAAAGAAAAAGAAAAAAGAAGGGGGTATGGACCCACAAAAAGCGAATAAGGAAAAAATTTGGGTCAAGAATAAAATGATTTGCTTTTAGGTGTTGGTTGACTAAGAGTTATGATGAGAGGAATAAGAGGAAAATAGAAAAATGGGGTACAAATTAAAAAAATTACTATTGTATTTAGTGGAACAAGAACTAGATAAAATGGAGACCCAGGGATTGGAGCACTGCTAGTGAGTTAAAAAGGTGAAGTAAAAAACCCCCAAAATGCCACAAACATAAATTTGAGTCCCAGATAAGATAATTTGTTTGTTATTGAGGTTTGAATGCGAGGAGATGTAAAGGAGAAAGGAAGAAACTAATATAGAGGGAGAAAAGAAAGAGAGAGAGAGAAAAAAAGAGGGAACCACTAAAAGAAGAAAAAGAAAAAAGAGGAGAGAGAGAGAGAGAGTTAAGGGTTTTGGAGTGCAACCCTCATAGAGATAATGGAAGAGGAAAGAAAAGATAATGGGAGATGTAACACTTATGGGTAGTGTAGTTCAAGGAGAGGAGAGAGTAAGACCGGCAGGGAGTTAATCGGCCAAATTGGAGGAGGAAAAAAAATATCAAGAATGAAGATAAGAGAAACAAACGAACAAATATAATAAAATGGGATAGGTTATAATGTCTGCAGATTATTCTTGATTTTGAGAGGTTATCTTCTTGCTTTTTCTTTTCTCTCCCTCTTCCTTGTCGGTGACTCTGTACCCCGGGTTCTGCCCCTTTGGCACGCTCAGGTAGAGGTTTGCAGTTGATAAGTCTCTATGGCAATATCATGTATTGTGCTTTAGTCTCATTGGCAGTTGAGGCTCATTAGCATTTATAGGCTCCGACAGTGAGAGGGTCCATGTTCCTGGAGCCTTTAGTCTTTCCTTCCTCAATTAGTAGCCTGATAATCCAGCTATGGGGTTGCTGCTGCCTCTGCTTGAATAGTAAGAGGCTCAATGAGCTGGCAACTGCCCACTCTATTTCCACTCAGTACAGGGCTCTGGGTAAGGCTCAGTCAGTCAGAGCTGCTAGCATAATCAGGCGGGGTTTCCGCCCACTCAAAGACCTCTGGCTCTGCCACTCTGTCCGGTAACACAGGTGGGTGCCCACTTCCGGGGCGCTTGGAGGAAACTCTTGCTCACTATCTGCGCATGCAGACCAGGATATCCGGCCAGCAGTCTCACGCTCTGAGTGAAACCCCCAACCGCATGGAAAAGTTCTTGCGTTGGAATTGGCTCTCGCTCCGTCCCCATGCACAGCTTTTGCAAGGCGCTGGGGCGGCCTGAGATTTCGCTTTGGCCCACACAAAGGCCCCTGACTCTGCCCTTCTGTGCGATAACACGGGCGTGCACTGCCATGGCACTCGGAGGAATCTCTCGCTGTCTGGCGCGCGCAGACGAGGATATCAGGCTGGCCGCGTTTCCCTCTGAGTGAAACCCTCACCAGCATGGAAAATTTCCACCGTTGGGATTAGTTCTCGCTCCCTTCCTGCGTGGCTTTCCCAGGGCGCTGAGGCTGCCCAGAGATTCCGCTTTCGGCCCACACAAAGGCCTCTGACTCTGCCTCTCTGTGGGGTAACACGGGCACCCACTCCTGGGGCTTTGGAAGAAATCTCTTGCCCACTATCTTCGCGCGCCAACCAGGAGATCGGGTAAAATGGCTGCCCCACTTGTCTTTCTTTGTTTGGGTTTGGAGCGAGTGTTAACTTGTATTGCCCGGGTTGCCACAGGATCAGTTTGTCCTCGGCTTGGATTTCCGTGCCACAGCCTGGTTCAGCCGTTTGTACCACGGCCTGGATCTATTCACCCCCTTTGCCTGCCTCAGTTTCTATATTCACGGATCCCAGAGAAAGCTGCCCTGTTTAGGTTAGTAAGGAAGGCGGAGCATTTCTTACTCCCTATTTCCTTTGGGGTATGTTTATATATTTAGCCAATTTTTCGCTCAACCATACCTTCGGGTATATTGTGAAACATCTGTAGGCTCCACGGATAGGTTTTTCTGTTTCTGGTTGAAGATCTTGTTGAGTTTTGGGGGAGATATATCGGTATCGCTTCCTACCCCACCATTACTCTGACGTCATCCTTCTAGGTTATATATCTTTACAGTGTCTAAGCAATGGGCATGTAATTTCTTTGCTTAAATTTTTCTAGGACTCAAAGAGAGGGGAGAAAAAGCGTCGGTGGTGTCAGCAAGGGGAAAGGTGTTTCCAGATCACTGGTCATAGTTACATACAAATCCTGTTATTCTTGTTTTGTATTGTGAGTGACTCTAAGCACCCATTTAGAGAACTATGGGATATAGTTAATTTATCACTGGCTGATTTGGTTACCTCTGCTGGCTTCTCTCCCTTGTATTGTTTTCATTTCTTCCTTCTCAGGGAGGAGGAGACCTGCCCCTCTTTCCTCATTCACCCCTTTGAGACTTCAGAATTTCTTTTGTGCTGGTGTCTCAAATCCTTTATCTGATCTCAAGGGGAAGGCCTGATAGTGGTGGGTAAAGTATATATGGGCTGTGGTTTGTTTCTGTACTGTGGCCTCTATTATATTCCTTATACTGTTCATTAGTAGTGGCAACAAACAGGGACCTATTAAGCAAATTCCTAGGAGTAGTAATACTGCTCCTGTTAGGATTTTAAACCCACTAAAGGCTGAGAACCATCCCCTAAAAAGGCTACTAGGGGTATATCCGTGAAAAACCTGCATGGACATGTTTGCAGTTTTATCATCTTCTTGAAAAGGTCCTAAGTACCTGTCCCTGTCCATCTATTTATAGGCAACAATTAGTGAGATTGAATTTCCTATACACTCCACCTACTGCTAATAGATAGTCTAGTGCCAACCTGTTTTGGTAGATGGTGTTCCTTATCTGAGTTTGTTGATACGAAAGGAGGGTTAGGGCTCTGCTAGTCTTATTGGTAATGATTTCTAAAACTGCCTGTAATCGGATAATATGGTTTAACATATAAATGGGGGTATGGTGCCCCCAAGATCTATCCTCTGCCCAGGTGGCAGTCTATAGTATTGGATTATCAACTCCAACTTATCATCTTTCTAGTCTCCTATCTGAGTTCACTTCTTACCCATTGTAAGGGCTGTGAAGCTGGGAAGCCAAGCAGTTCCTCCAATTTTAGAGGCAAGAAGAAGAAGGAGGTCTTTATTGTACCTATTACACAGTTTCCTTCCCAATTCTTGGAAAATGGGTATAAGCCCTGTTTCCTCGAATCCAGTAAAGTCCATGTGCTTCTATCCAGTCTCTGGCCCTGTCTGGGTTCTTCCAGGCTCTAGTAAGCTCAGGGAATTTGGCCTATGGATTTCTCTCCATCTGGTTTCCCCACCACACATTTTTCTTGGAGGTGGCATTATAATACCATTGCCCAAGGCAAGTCAGTTCTCCAGCTTATTCAGTCAGATCTCCTCCTCTGGCTAAGCAGTACTTCTTTATGATAGTATGTTTTAAAATTTATTGGCTGTCATCAGAGGTGTGGGGGGTCATTACATTTGGCCTAGCCTCTGTGGGAACCAGTTTCTTAGCTTCCCATGGCTATCTGTTCCCCATCAGGGTACCCCCACATACATAGTAAGAGGTGATATTTATGGAGTGGGCTATTCTGTAAGCCATCCTGAGGAACAAGTTCTTAGTTGTTGGTGGGAGTGGTGGTAGGGGTCTAATTGCTTCTTCTTAAAAAGACTTATATGCTTAGAAGGCTCCAACCAAATGGCCCTGTATCTGGCCTTGGATGCTGAGTTGAGCATAGTGGTTTAAACCGGCTCCATTAATATCAAGGGTTAATACCTCATTTTTCTTCCAGCGGGGGTCCAGAGGATTGGTTATAACTAGCTCTAAGGGATTGAACCTATGGCTAGTACAATTTGACAGGGCTGTTCCTTTCCTTGGGTATACTTCCTTCTTCTTGGAATTATCCTTTTCCCTTGTTGCCCATAAAACACATGACTAATATACACAGCTGGTTTCACAGTTAAAACTTTGTGAGCCTATATACTTTTCTTCTACCCTGTAGCTTCTTTTCCACTTGAGACCCACAGGTCCTTCTTTCATCCCATGACACCTGGCTTATGGCTGCACATGCATCAAAACTCAGTGTAATTTGTCAGGGGTTTCCTTTAACTTTGGTCTGGGCTATTGTTTGTCCTTCTATCTATTTCTGCTATCCTCCTGCTGCTATTTTTACTTCAAATATTGTTGTAGTAGGAGGATCCGTGGGATTATAACAGACATAGGGCTGGTTATCCCCTAGGTCACACACTGCATATTGAGTCTGATTAGGTACAGGTCCCTCTCTGAGTTCCCTCACATTCATAGAAGCTATAGAAAAGCAAGATGGTGGAGACATTTTGGCATTCTTTGGTGATATGGATACACAGTTCATAGTTCTCTGCCCTAGTTCCCCTCCTTCCTCAGAGTCCAGTTATCAGGAGCACCATGGCAAGGTTCCTCAGGCTTCAGATATGTGTGGACCAGCCCGCTCCTGGTTTGTGGCTGGAGCAGGGCATGTTGTTCTTCTCAGGGTCAACTTACAAGGGTTGGCAGGGTCAGTCACTGCTGTCCATGGTGGCATCTCTGCTCTGTCTGCAGGCTTCAGCTGGCTGTGATGAATCCAGGTGGGTATGCATTCTACCTTGGCAGCAGTGGAAGTGGTCAGGATCATGGGGTAAGATCCCTTCCACCTGGGTCATAGGGGAACTGGATTCTAATCTTTGACCCATACCTGGTTTCCTGGGGAAAACAAAAAGAATGGGTAGAGGCAAACAAACTGCTCAGAGCCCTGTCTAGCATCCACTTGGGAATGGTACTGGCCACCTTGCCTAAAACTTTTAATTGCCTACGTAGTTCTGTTTTTTCTAATTCTTACAGAGTCTCTGGCAAACTACATAATATTGGGGGAGGTCTATTTTATAGTACCTCATAAGGTGAATACCCAGTGTTCTTGGGTGGAGGAGGGATGCAACAAATCTTAAACAATATTAGAGGCAAAATTTGTACCCATTTAAGTCCTGTTTTCTGACACAATTTGCTAAGCCCTAACTTCAGCGTCCTGTTTATACGTTCCACCTTTCCCTAGCTATGAAGTCTGTATGCTGCATGAAGCTTTTCAGTGATATTGAATGCTTGAGCTGTTCCTTATACTACCTTAGCCACAAAGGCTGGGTTGTTATCAGAGCCTATCCAAAGCGGCAGTCCAAACCTTGGAATGACTTCTCTGAACAACACCCTTATTATTTCTTTAGCCTTTTCAGTCCAGGTAGGGTAGGCTTCTATCCATCCTGAGTAAGTGCATACTAGCACCAACAGGTACTGATAATCTTGACTTTTGGGCATCTCGGTGAAGTCCAACTGTATATCCTTGAAGGGGGTTGCCCCACTGGACTAAATACTGGGGGGTACTGAAGGTTCTTGTTTTGCTTTATTCTGATGGCAGGTTAAACAGCACAAGCTGACTTTCTTGGCTAGGGTTGCCAAGAGAGGGATATGGAAATATCTCCCTAGCAGTTTTTCTGTGTTTTCTTGTCCCAGATGGGTGGAAACATGCAAATCCTGGACTACTGCTGGCCCGAACAGGTAGGGAATGACAACTCTACCATCTGACAGTTGTATCTAGCTGTCGTTTTATTGTTTGGCCCCTTCTTTCTCTCCCTTGTATTATCTAGGTAATATTTCCAGGGCCCAAGGAATGAGAGGGGCTATAGTACCATTGTGGTAGGGTGGGGTAGAAGACCTCTTTGGCCCTGAATATGCTCTGGCAATTCCCTGGGCTTCTATCATTCCTCCCTCTGGTGTCTTGTCATTGAATTACTGTTACTTCTTTTGGCTTTCAGATTGCTTCCAGCAACTGGAGAATTTCTTCTGGATATTTACGATCTTTACCCCCAGCAGTTGAGAGTCCTCTCTCTTTGTAAATTGCCCTATGTACCTGGAAAATGAGAAAGGCAAAACAGAAATCTGTATAGAAATTTATTCTTTTTTTTTTTCACTGAGCTTCAAGGCTCCAATCAGGACAATCAGTTCTTCCCACTGAGCAGAAATGCCTTAGGGTAGGGGCCCTGCATCTATACTCTCTGTTAGAGTCACTACTGCACACCTGCCTATCTTTCTCTTCTTGAGTTGATTTAGCTGCTTCCACTCACATACAGCTCCCAATTGGGCTCCCTTCAGGGTTGATCCAGCAAGTCCGGCTGGTTGGAGTATACTGAATCAAACATTTCCAAGAAACTGTGCTGCAAGTTTCCCTCACTCACTGGGAGCAGTGTTGCTGGATTTAGAGTGTTACACACTTCTATTACTAGTCCTGAGTTTTCACATAATAAACTCTGGTACTTAGTGAGGTGGACATTAGTGAGCCATTAATGTCCTTTGGCATTCATCACAGTAACTACTGCATGTGGCACCCGCACTTTTATGTCTTGTCCTAAAGTTAGTCTGTTTCTTGAACCAGCATGGCAGTGGTTGCTAGGGCTCTCAATCATGGTGGCCAGCCCTTTGCAATCCCATCTAGTTGCTTGGAGAGGTAGGCTACTGGTCTAGGCCATGACCCCAAATCCTGAGTTAATACACCCACTGCTGTCTTGCTCCTCTTAGAAACATACAGCACAGAAGGTTTTGCTAGGTTAGAAAGACATTGGCGCTGAAGCAACTTGTAATTCCTTTTCTTTTTTTTTTATAAAAAAACTTTTATTAATGTTAATGGGGTGAAATCAATAAATCAGGGTACATATATTCAATGAAAATATGTCCACGTTATCTTGTCATTCAATTATGTTGCATACCCATCACCCAAAGTCAGATTGTCCTCTGTCACTTTCTATCTAGTTTTCTTTGTGCCCTTTCCCCTCCTCTTTCCCTCTCACTCCTTTCCTCCCGCATCCTCCTTCCCCCCACCCCCGGTAACCACCACACTTGTCCATGTCTCTTAGTCTCGTTTTTATGTCCCACCAATGTATGGAATCATGTAGTTCTTGTTTTTTTTTTCTGATTTACTTATTTCACTCCGTATAATGTTATCAAGATCCCACCATTTTGGTGTAAATGATCCCATGTCATCGTTTCTTATGGCTGAGTAGTATTCCATAGTGTATATGTGCCACATCTTCTTTATTCAGTCTTCTATTGAAGGGCTTTTTGGTTGTTTCCATGTCTTGGCCACTGTAAACAATGCTGCAATGAACATGGGGCTGCATGTGTCTTTACGTATCAATATTTCTGAGTTTTTTGGGGTATATACCCAATAGAGGGATTGCTGGGTCATAAGGTAGTTCTATTTTCAATTTTTTGAGGAACCACCATACTTTCTTCCATAATGGTTGCACTACTTTACATTCCCAACAACAGTGAATGAGGGTTCTTTTTTCTTCACAGCCTCTCCAACATTTGCTATTACCTGTCTTGTTGATAATAGCTAATCTAACAGGTGTGAGGTGGTATCTCATTGTAGTTTTGATTTTCATTTTTCTAATAACTAATGAAGATGAGCATCTTTTCATATATCTGTTGGCCATTTGTATTTCTTCTTGAGAAAAGTGTCTGTTCTTGTCCTCTTCCCATTTTTTATTGGATTGTTTGTTTGTTTGTTGTTGAGTTTTATGAGTTCTTTGTATATTTTGGATATTAGGCCTTTATCTGAGCTATTATTTGAAAATACCATCTCCTATTTAGTTGGCTGTATGTTTATTTTGTTGTCAGTTTCTCTTGCTGAACAAAAACTTCTTAGTCAGATGTAGTCCCATTCATTTATCTTTGCCTTCACTTCTCTTGCCATTGGAGTCAAATTCATAAAATGCTCTTTAAAACCCAGGTCCATGAGTTTAGTACCTATGATTTCTTCTATGTAATTTATTGTCTCAGGTCTTATATTTAGGTCTTTGATCCATTTTGAATTAATTTTTGTACAATTGGGCAAGCTGTAGTCAAGTTTCATTCTTCTGCATGTGGCTTTCCATTTTTCCCAGCACCATTTGTTGAAGAGGCTTATTTGTCTCCATTGTGTGTTGTTGGTCCCTTTATCAAAAATTATTTGACCATGTATATGTGGTTTTATTTTTAGACTTTCTATTCTGTTTCATTTTTCTGAGTGTCTAGTTTTCTGCCAATACCATGCTGTTTTGATGGATGTGGCCCAATAATATAGTTTGAAGTCAGGTATTGTAATGACCCCAGCTTCATTCTTTTTCCTTAGGATTGCTTTGGCTATTTGGAGTTTTTTATAGTTCCATATAAATCTGATGATTTTCTGTTCCATTTCTTTAAAAAATGTCATAGGAATTTTGATGGGAATTGCATTAAATTTATAAATTGCCTTAGGTAATATGGCCACTTTGATTATATTTATTCTTCCTATTCAAAAACAAGGAATATTTTGCCATCTCATTGTATCTTTTTTGATTTCCCTTAACAATGCTTTGTAGTTTTCGTTATATAGGTCCTTAACATATTTTGTTATGTTTATTCCTAGGTATTTTATTTTTTTCTTGCAATCATGAAGGGGATTATTTTTTTGAGTTCGTTTTCTAATATTTCATTGTTGGCATATGGAAAGGCTATGGACTTTTGTATGTTAATTTTGTATCCTGCGACCTTACTGTATTGGTTTATTGTTTCTAATGATCTTTTTGTGAAGTCCTTCGGTATTCGGTGTATAGGATCATATCATCTGCAAAAAGTGATACCTTTACTTCTTCTTTTCCGATATGTATGCCTTTTATTTCTTTCTCTTGTCTGATTGCTATGGCCAGAACTTTTAGCACTATGTTAAATAAGAGTGGAGAGAGAGGACAACCCTCTCTTGTTCCTGATTTAAGGTGGAAAGTCCTCAGTTTTATGCCATTTAATATGATGTTGGCTGATGGTTTATCATATATGGTCTTTATCATGTTGAGATAGTTTCCTTCTATACCCATTTAGTTGAGCGCCTTAAACATAAAATTGTGTTGTATTTTATCGAATACCTTTTATGCATCTATTGATAATATCATGTGGTTTTTGTTCTTTGTTTTGTTGATATGGTGTATTACATTAACTGTTTTACATATGTTGAACCATCCTTGAGATTCTGAGATGAATCCCACTTGACCATGATGTATTATTTTTTTAATATGTTGTCGTATTCGATTTGCCAGTATTTTGTTTAGTACTTTAGCATCTGTATTTATTAGAGATATTGGTCTGTAGTTTTCTTTTCTTTGTGCCGTCCTTGTGAGGTTTCGGTATGAGGGTTATATTGGCCTCATAAAATGTCTTTGGAAGTATTGCTTCTTCTTCAATTTTTTGGAAGACTTTGAGTAGAATAGGAACCAAGTCTTCTTTGAATGTTTGATAGAATTCACTATTATAACTGTCTGGGCCTGAACTTTTATTTTGAGGGAGATTTTTAATATTTTTTACTATTTCCTCCCTGCTAATTGGTCTGTTTAAGCTTTCTGTTTCTTTATGACTCAGTCTAGGAAGGTTGTATTATTCTAGGAATTTATTCATTTCTTCTAGACTTTTGAATTTGGTGGCATATAGTTTTTCGTAGTATTCTACAATAATTCTTTGTATATCTATGATGTCTGTGGTGATTTTTCCTCTTTCATTTTGGATTTTGTTTATAAGAGTCCTTTCTCTTTTTTCCTTGGTGAGTCTTGCCAAGAGTTTGTCAATTTTGTTGATCTTTTCAAAGAACCAGCTCCTTGTTTTATTAATTTTTTCTATAGTTTTTCTGTTCTCTATTTCATTTATTTCTGCTCTGATTTTTATTATTTCCTTTTTTTGGCTGGTTTTGAGTTGTCTTTGTTCTTTTTTTTCTAGTTCCTTAGGGTGTGAAGTTAAGTGGTTCACTTGAGCTCTCTCTTGTTTGTTCATATAGGTCTGAAGTGATATGAACTTTCCTTTATTACTGCTTTTGCTGCATTCCAGAGATTCTGATATGTCATATTGTCATTTGTCATATCTTTTGATGTCTGCACTTATTTCTTCTTTGAGCCATTCATTTTTTAAAAGTATGTTGTTTAGTTTCTACATTTTTTGGTTTTTTTTCCCTCTTTTTTTGAAATTGAATTTTAGTTTCAAGGCTTTATGATCAGAAAATATGCTTGGTACAATTTCAATTTTCTGAATTTGCTGATGTTATTTTTGTGGCCCAACATTTGGTCAAATCTTGAGAATGTTCCATGTACACTAAAGAAAAATGTATACTCTGTTGCTTTGGGATGAAGTGTCCTGTAGATGTTTATCATATCTGGTGCTCTAGTGTTTTGTTTAAGGCCAATATATCTTTATTGATTCTCTGTTTGGATGACTGATCTAGAGCCATCAGAGGTGTATTGAGGTCTCCAAGTATGATTGCATTTTTGTCAGTTTTTGTTTTTAGGTCAATAAGTAGCTGTCTTATATATTTTGGTGCTCCTTGGTTTGGTGCATATATATTAAGGATTGTTATGTCTTCTTGATTCAGTATCCCCTTTATCATTATGAAATGACCATTTTTGTCTCTGAGTACTTTTTCTGTCTTGCAGTCAGCATTATTCGATATGAGTATTGCTACACCTGCTTTTTTTTGGATGTTATTTGCTTAGGGTATTGTTTTCCAGCCTTTCCCTTTGTATTTGTTTTTATCCTTGTTACTTAGATGAGTTTCCTGTAGAAAGCATACAGTTGGATTTTCTTTTTTAATCCATTCTTCTACTCTGTGTCTTTTTATTGGTGAGTTTAATCCATTTACATTTAGTGTAATTATTGACACTTGTGGGTTCCCTATTGCCATTTTATAAATTGCTTTCTGTTAGTTTTGTATCTTGTTTGATTCTTCTCTTTTGTTTTTCTATTATTTGTTTTTGTTTCTTTGTATTCCATACTTTTTTTCTCTGTTGCTACCTTTTTTAAATCATGTGCTTCTGTGGTGGTTTTTTCAAGGGTGGTTACCATTAAGTAATAAAAAAAGATACCTACCATATTCATTGTAGTACCCTATCTTATGAGTGTTTCTGTACTTCATTGTCTTTTGCTACAGTTAATCTTCTTCCTCTCCCTTTTCTTTGCCTTTGTTGTCACAGTTTAAATTTGGTTTTATTGTGTTCTTGGTGAAGTTTTTACTTGTGGTTTTGTTTTGTTTTGTTCTTTGAATCTGGTTGGAAAACCCCCTTTAGTACTTCCTGAAGTGGGGGTATTCTGATGATAAATTCCGTCATTTTTTCTGTATTTGTGAATGTTTTTATTTCTCCTCCATATTTGAAGGATAGCTATTATGGGTACAGTATTCTTGTTTGAAAGTTTCTCTCTTTCAGGGCTATAAATATTGTGCTCCACTATCTTCAAGCTTATAGAGTTTCTGCTAAGAAATCTGATAATAATCTTATAAGCTTTCCTTTATATGTTGTATTCTTCTTTTCCCTGGCTGTCTTGAGAATTTTTTCTTTGTCGTTGGTTTGTGCCATTTACATTATGATGTGCCTTGGAGTAGGTTTGTTGTGGTTAAGAAATCTCGGTGTTCTGTTGCTTCTGGAATTTGATGCTTTAGTTCTTTCCATAGGCTTGGGAAGTTCTTGTCTATTTTTTGTTTGAATATATTCTCCATTCCATTTTCTCTCTCTTCTCCCTCTGATATACCTATTATTATTTTGTTATTCTTTTTGATGGAGTCAGACAATTCCTGTAGGGCTGTCTCATTTTTTTAAATTTTTGAGTCTCTATCTTCTCTCTGTTGTGCCTCAAGTTGCTTGTCTTCTATTTCACTAATCCTACCTTCTATCTGGCCTGTTCTATTAGCTAAGCTTGTTACCTCATTTTTCAGTTCGTGAATTGAGTTTTTCATCTCTGTTTGATTTGTTTTTATAGTTTCAATTTTCTTGAAAATATATTCTTTGTGTTCGTTGAGTTGTTTTCTGAGCTCTCTAAATTGCCTTTCTGTGTTTTCTTGTATATCTCTGAGTATTTTTAGGATTTCTTTTTTAAATTCTTTGTCATTTATCTCCAAGGTTTCTAATATATTAAATTTTTTCTCCAGAGATTTTTCCACATCTATCTGTGTTACTTCTCTATTTTTTGTATCCATGATATTCGATTTCCTTTTTCTTAATGGCATCAGAGGGTGGTCTTGTTAATAGTACTAATGAAAATTAATAAAGAATAAAAAGTAAAAAAAGAATTTAAAAAAATGGAAAAAATAATTGGAAAAAAACCCACAAGAAAACCCAATAATAATTTATTATCCCCCCCTTTTTTTCTTCTCTTCCCCTCCTCTACCCTCCTCCTTAGGGAAATATTGTGATAAACTGTGAATTATGTTATGCTAAATGGAACAAAATCTGCCTATAATGGAGCGCCTGTGTTGGGGGGAAGTGTTCAAGGGGCAAAAAAGGAGGTAGTGACCCACAAAATGTAAAAAAGAAAAAAAAATTTGTCAAGTATAAAATGATTTGCTTTTAAGTGATGGTCGACTAAGAGATATAATGAGAGGGATAAGAGAGAAACAGGTAAAAGGAAAAAAAAAACTATTGTATTAAGTGGAGCAAAAACTAAATAGAATGGGGATCCTGGGTTGAGGGGAATGCTAATGAGTTAAAAAGCGAGGTAAAAAGTACCCAAAATGCCACAAATAAAAAAAAATACCTTGAGTCCTAAATTAAATAATTTGTTTCGTGATTGAGGATTGAATGAGAGGAAAGTAAAAGGAGAAAAGAAGAAACTAATAGAGAGAGAGAAATAAGACAAAGGGGAAAATGAAAAGAAGGACAAAAAAAAAAACAAAAAGAGAGAGAGAGAGTTAAGGGTTTTGGAGTGTAACCCTCATGGAGAGTAAGGAAGAAGAAAAGAAATAAAATGTAAAACTTATGGGCAGTGTAGTTCAAAAATAGGAAAGAATAAGATGGGCAGAGAATAAAAGTACCAAGGTGGAGGAAATAGAAATAATAATAATAAAAGCAAAAAAATGAAAGAAACAAAAAAATAGTAGAACAAGTTATAAAGTCTGTGGATTTTTCTTGACTTTGAGAGGCTAACTTCTTCCTTTTTTGTTCTTCTCCCTCTTCCTGGTCAGTGATTCTGTACCCCAGGCTCTGCCCCTGTGGCATGCTTAGGTAGGGATTTGCAGTTGATGAGACTCTATGGCAATGTCATATATTAGGCTTCAGTCTCGTTTGTAGTCAAGGCTTGTTAGCGTTTGCAGGCTCCGACAATGAGAGAGTCCATTTTCCCAGAGCCTCTCTCCTAGTCTCTCCTTCCTTAATTAGAAGCCTGATGATCCAGCTATGAGGCTGCGGCTGCCTCTGCCTGGGGAGTAAGAGGCTCAAAGACTGGCAAATCCCCACTCTATCCCCACTCAATGCAGGGCTCTGGGTAAGGCTCTGGCAGTCAGAGCCGCCAGTGTAATCAGGCAGGGCTGGGAGCCAATTGCTCTCAAGGTGACTTTCTATGAGCCTCCAGGCCCGTTCAGTACACCTAGGACTCTGTGGGACCACTCTCCCCAGGCTTTCTGCATTTTGTAACCTGTTTTGGCTAGGAAGAAGATGCCTTAGTCGCCACCTGCATTACAGGAGGTCTTAACATCTGTCAAGTCCCTCTTGTTAGCGTATATCCCTGATTATGAAAGCTCTGCCAATCAGAAGTTTCCCCCACCTCTTTAGCAAGAGGCACTAAAAAATATCACGCCTCTTGTCTTAGATCAGTGAACTGAGAGAGATATTGTCAATTAGAGCCATGTAGGTCAGTTGGGAGGTAAGCAGACTGTGGGTTATGCTAATTTCAGCGATTGGATCTGCCAATCTGCTACAGAAAGGACTGCAAGCTGCCTGCACACCCCTTCCCCGACACTTGATTGTTAGCTTGAACGGCTGGGTGAGGCACCACACCTGCCCAGAGAAGCTACGGTGTAGGAAAGTTAGCTTTGGAGCACTCTCTGCGCACCGCTGTCAGCTGCTGCTAATGGCGTGGGCGTTTGTTCGTGGCGCGTGCGTTTGCTCACGTGGGCTGATTCACTATAGGCACACTCTTTCCTCGGCTTGAAGGAACTTCTGTGCCACAGCCTAGCCTCCTCCACACCCTTAGCCCCACCCCGACTCTCAGTTCCAAGTGAAAGCAGCCTTTTCTCAGGTTAGTGAGGAAGGCAGTGTTTTTGTTTTGTTTTGTTTTGTTTGGTATTTTTCTGAAGCTGGAAATGGGGAGGCAGTCAGTTAGACTCCCGCATGTGCCCAACCAGGATTCACCCAGCATGCCCACCAGAGGGCGATGCTCTGCCCATCTGGGGCATCACTCTGTCACGACCAGAGCCACTCTAGCGCCTAGGGCAGAGGCCAAGGAGCCATCCTCAGCGCCCAGGCCATCTTTTGCTCTAATGGAGCCTCGGCTGCAGGAGGGGAAGAGAGAGACAGAGAGGAAGGAGAGGGGGAGGGGTGGAGAAGCAGATGGGTGCCTCTGCTGTGTGCCCTGGCCAGGAATTGAACCTGGGACTTCCTCAAGCCAGGCCGACACTCTACCACTGAGCCAACCGGCCAGGGCCAAAGGCAGTGTTTTTTGTCAAACTTATTTCCTTCAGGGTTGATTATATATTTAGTCAATTTTTCACTCGACCCTAACTACCTTTGCCTTCAGTGTCTAAAACTCACGGATGCACCAAGGATAGAATTTTCTGTCTCTGGTTTATGAACTTGTTGATATTTTGGGGAGATTTGTCAGTCTCACTCTTCACGGTGCCATTTCTCTGACGTCACTCCCTGTAATTCCTTTTCAAGTGTCTGAAAGGCACAATCCTGTTCTGGCCCCCAGTCCATGGGCTCCATTTCTCCCCTCTTTGTAACTTCATTGAGGGGGTTGCAAAGTTGGGGATTCATAAACAGCAGAATCCTACTGCACCCAGGAACTCTCTAACTTGTCTCCTTGTGTTGAGGACTGGGATGTTCTGAACAACCTGTTTTCATTCTATTCCTAGCCTCCTTTCCCCGTGTTGGAGAATTAATCCCAAGTATCTTACTGGCCTTTGGCAGATCTGGGACTTCTTCTTTAAGACCTTGTATGCATTCTTCTCTAGATGGTGTAGAAGCTCATATGTTTCTTGAGCATATCCTTGGAGAGTCTCATGACCTAGCAACAGATCATCCACATACTGAAGGAAGACACATCCTATGTCCTGTGCTGGAAACCTCTGGAGGTTCTGAGCAAAAGCTTTCCCAAAATATGGTAGGGGAATTCTTGGAACCCTTGTCACAGCCTAGTCTAGGTGAACTACACCTTTGCCTCTGTAGCTGGGTCCTCCCATTGAAAGGCTAACAGCTTCCAGCTTTTAGGAGCCAGTATTATAATAAGGAGACATCTTTTAAGTCTAAGCAAGTGAACCATGAGACTTGAGCAGGGAGGAGGCTTAGGAGTGTATAAGGATTTGGTACTGTTGGGTGCAAAGTCACGGTGCCTTGTTTATGGCCCTCAAGTCCTGTAATAGTCAATAATCATTGGTTCCTAGTTTTCTGATGGAGAGCAAAGGAGTATTCCAGGGTGACTGGCACAAGATAATAATTCTTTGCTCCTTGAGCCTTTGTAAATGCACTTGGATTTCTTTTAAGGCCTCCCTAGGTATTGGGTATTGTTTCTGGCTGATAGGCACTGTTCCAGGTTTTAACTCTATCCACACTAGCCCTTGTTTTATTGCCTTTCCGGGGGTGGGGGTTCTTCAGCCCTGACTTCAGGGTAATTTTGAATTAGTTTTTTTTGTTTTGTTTTGTTAGGTGGCTTCTCAGACTCAGTAGCAATAATCCTCTACTCCTCCTCTCTGGGAACAGAGTTAAAACAAGCCTAGGCTTAGGCACCTGTTGTAACCTCCCAGCTAGGGGAGGAAAGCCTGGGCCTGATTCTGGTGATGCAATGGGGGTCACCTCCAGCTTGGGCAAGCTTATGCTGGGACCTGATAAATCTGTTGATGACAGGCCTGAGTCAGTTGCAGTCTCTGGGGTAAACAGAGAGTCAGGTATGGATGGGTAGAGCCTTGCTGGCACGTAAGGTGGAAAAGCCAAAGTTTTAGCTTCTTCTGGTTCACTAGGGCAGTGGTCCCCAACATTTTTTGGGCCATGGACCTGTTTAATGTCAGAAAATATTTTCATGGACTGGCCTTTAGGGTGGGACGGATAAATGTGTCACATGACTGAGACAAGCATCAAGAGTGAGTCTTAGACAGATGTAACAGAGGGAATCTGGTCATTTAAAAAAATAAAACATCATTCAGACTTAAATATAAATAAAGCAGAAATAATGTAAGTTATTTATTCTTTCTCTGCAGACAGTTACCAAATGGCCCACGGACTGGTACCAGTCCGTGGCCTGGGGGTTGGGGACCACTGCACTAGGGGTTAAAATTTCTGGCTTTGGCTGCTGCAACACCTCTCTGCATCTTGGCAAAACACTTCCTGCCTTATCTAACAACACTGTAGAAGCCCTACTGCCAAGACCAGCTAAGCCATGGGCATGCATGAAAAGAAGGCACTGCAGGACTTAAGAAAAAACATACACAAAAACATACACAAAACACAATATACAGAGAAAGATGGGCACAGGGGACTCCCAGCCTCTAGGACTGAGAGACCAGATCACTGCAGCCTCATCAAATTTATTGGTCTCTTTGCTCATTAGGTAAATTAACAAAGCCCGAGTTCAGGTGCATAGAAGGGTAATAATTAACTAATATCTTTCAGGTATGTAAGAAAAAGTCCATAGGTATCAATTATTTTCCTTTAAACAATCTTTCTAGTGCTCTCAAGGACAGGGTTCTGCCCCTGCAGGACCCGGTGTTCCAAAGTCCATACAAAAGACTTGTCTCAGGACCACAGTCTAATTCCCAGCCATTTTTCCATATGTCCCCCTTCTTGTTTTTGCACAGCTGCATAAGCAGTCTTGCAGCCTTTCTCTACATCAATTGCTAGCAGGTTTTTTGTGAGCACCTGAGGAAGTTACTGTAAGCAGAGCAAAAAGTGCAACTGTCATATTAGGGGCCAACATCAAAGTCTTCTGCTGCTTCAATTGTTCCTCTGCTTCTTGGCACAAATGTTTTATCTGCTTTCTTGATAGAAGAGCTGCCTTCTTTGTCACTTGCATCAGTCCCACCAGACAGGTCGTCTGGAGGGTTAGTTTTTTTGCTAAATTTTTTTTCCATCTGCATGATTGGGGGTTCCAGGTCATAGATGAGTCTTCTCTGTTTTCTCTTGCTCATGATAAGGTTTTACTTGATGAGAAGGTACCCAAAGTGGGGTTTCTCCTTTAGAGGGTGAGATACAAGCAAAACCTCATCCCCAGGTTAACAATTGTCCTGTTTCCAAAAGATTGCTCACCGGATCTTGCCACCATAGAAGTGGATATTCTGTAACAGAAGATAAGGAAGAAGCAGAGTAATGTTGATCCACAGCTGTGGAGGAAAAAAAAGGTAGATAATTCAAAAAATTAAGTGTAAACCAAGAAGAAGCATCAGCTCTTGTTAAGGGAATAATGATGGTAGATCACATCCCACAAATTGTTGAATTCATTCTCTTCCTTTGAGAATAAGTGAAGACATGAGATCAAGATAGGGAAAGAAAGATTTTATAGTCGAATTAGGTAAGAATATCCATTAAACTAATTTATTATGCTGAACAATAACACCTGTAGAAGAATGTGGTAAATTAAAAATCAACTGAAGTTGTTCTCTATCCCAAACATGATCCATGTGAGCCTGATAATTTTTTTCCACTAATTAAAATTTAAACCGTATTTTTAGTTATTAGTTTTTCCCTGAGCAGTAACACCTCATTTTGTAAATCCATTAGGCATGTGTTGATTTCTTGAGTAAGGTGAATTTGACTTCCCCATGCTAAACTAGCATTTTCATGTCATTTTTGAATAAATTCAATAGTTTGGATACTCTGATGTAAAGCTGCTCCTTATACTGCTGTGACCTTACTAAGTATTATAGCAGCAATTAGCATTCCAATAAACCTTTTGGAATGTGATTGTTTACCAAAAGATGGAGTCACATCCATCGTACAAATGTGATTTGGTTCTAAGCCTCAAAGATTAATCGCAGGAGGTAACTGTTTGGGATTGTTAATAATTTGACATTTAGGACACATGCATAGAATATCTAGCCTGTTTCCAAGACAATTGGAATCTAGTACAGAGTCCTGAAGCATTAATATGAGTCAAGTAATGAAACTGACTTGCCTCTGTAAAAGTGGGGATAACCAGTTTGTCAGCTGTAGCATTGCCTTTAGCTAAGGGTTCTGGTAGATTAGTATGGGAAGGAATATGAGAGTTTGTTTTGTATAGTAATTTCATAGGTAGGATGATCCTTTATTTTTTTTTGTTGTTGTTGTTAAAAAGACCCCTGCTTGTCCAGAGCTCCCAAATTCTTGTGAGACATGGACTTTCTGACTTGATCCAATTGGAATATAAGGCAAAAATAAAAATTGAGTGATCCGCTCTCCAGGATTTGCCTTCCATGGGGTTGAGGAAGATATCAGGACTATAATGTCCCCAGTATAATCACTGTCAATAACTCCAGTATGAACTAGGTCTCCCTTTGATGTTAAACTGGAACATCCTAGCAAAAGTCCCACCATATTAGGAGGTAGTGGTCCATGTAAAACAGTCTTAATCTTTACAGGGTCCTGTCCAGGAATTAAAAGAATACCCTCTCTGGTCATAACATCTACAGCTGCACCCCCTGCTGTGGCTGGGGATAATTCCAGGACACTGCAGAGTATTACTCCTGAGGAAGCTTGGAAGCTTCCTGCTGCACTGGGTATGTCCCTTTTTGGGAACAGGAATAGAAACATGCCCCACTGGTAGTTTCCCTGAAGCAGTGTTTATTCCATTTTTATGATATTGAGAGTGGTATTGGCCAGACCAATGGTTAGGTTACCTTTCCTACAACATGGGCATATTCCGGGTGGCTTTCCTCCCTCATTCCCTTTTTTTTTTTTTTTTTTTTTTTTTTTTTTTTTGCTGAGGAGTTATTCCACTGCCTTTTTTATTACAACTCTTTTTAGTATGTCCTAACTTGCCACAATTATAGCATTTTTTTCTGGAAATTTTGAGTTTAACTTTAATCTTACCATAGCTTGAGCCATCATAGTAGCCCTGTAACTCTCAGTACCAACTCCTTGGCAAATTTTAATGTATCCAGTTAAGTCTGATTTTCCTTTCATTGGGCTGATAGCCTTTTGGCAATCTTGGTTAGCGTTTTCAAATGCTAATAATTGGAGTAAAGAATCAGCAGCTTCAACATTGGTAATTTTTTTGTTTTTTTAATAGCCTCTTCAAGATGGGCAATAAATTCAGGATAGGGCTCTTTTGGTCTTTGCAATATGTTTTGAAAAGAGACACTTTCTTTTTCCTTAAATTCAATTTTCTCCCAAGCTCGCAAGCAATATTTCCTAATTTGGGCAATGGCCTGATCATTCATAGGAAGTTGATTTGGGACACCTGCCCTGCTCCAAAGCCCACCAATTGTTCTAATGAAATAGGAATGTTATGGGCTTTATTATGTGCAGCTTGAGTTTTAGTATGGTCATACCACCAAGTCTTAAATTGCAGAAATTCCCCAGAACTTAATACAGTCCAAGACAAAGTGTTCTGATCAACAGGAATTAAAAGAGAAACTTCAGTAAGACCCTGAATCAGAACATAAGTGAAAGGAGAATTAGTTCCATATTGTTGTACTGCTAATTTCAATTCCTTCAATATTTTAAAAGAAATTGGCTCATGGCTGAATTCATAAACCCTATTAGGATTTTGGGGATTCACCTCAGGAGTTACTCTCTCTGTAACTGTTACTGGAAAGGCCATTTGTAATGCATCTAAATCTCCCTCTCTACAGGCCTATAATATTCCTTTCTGGAGAGCTGATAACTGTGGGGAGACTTCCTGGGTACAAAAATAGGTGATAGAGTGGGAAGCAAAAATTCCACAAAAATCAATGAAAGGAGCACATGGAAAAGAAAGAAGGTTTGTCAACCTTCGGAGCACTTTCAGACTTAGTGTATTTAATCTCTGCACATTCCTCATCTCCATCATCATCATCATCATCATCATCATCATCATTATCATTATCATCATTAGTTTGTAAAGGTTTAAAACTGATTTTACTAAGCTCCAAGTCTGCCAGATAGTAGCCGGCAATGGAATACCATAAGTATGTAATTTTTTCAACTGTTTTACTACATTTTCCCAGTCACTGAAATCTAGACTTCCTAAAGTAGGAAACTAAGCACAGTGTTTCTCAAGTACTTGTAATAATTCTAAAAGTTTTACTTCACTGGCTTTAGTCTTGCCAGCCTTTAACAATTGTTTTAAGAGACAGATATAGGGACAGCATTTTATAACACTGTCCCCATTCCCCATTGTTATCCTGTATTTTCCCGAGAGTATCCTTACCACTTTCCTGTTTCTTACTGAATTGAGGCCTCTATTTCCCCTCGGGGTCCAGAAGTTATTTCCTTACTTTATCGCTCTGGCAATCCTTCTTTCAGTCATGTCACTGTTCCAACTGGGCTCCTGTTTTGGTCGGGTCCCTATTTCCCAGGCCCCTCATTGGGCACCACTTGCCAAGACCAGCTAAGCCGTGGGCATGCACGAAAAGAAGGCACTGCAGGACTTAAGAAAAAACATACACAAAACACAATATGCAGAGAAAGATGGGTACAGGGGACTCAGCCTCTAGGACTGAGAGCCCAGACCACTGCAGCCTCATCAAATTTATCGGTCTCTTTGCTCATTAGGTAACTTAACAAAGCCTAGATCCAGGTGCATAAAAGGGTAATTAACTAATGTCTTTCACGTATGTAAGGAAAAGGCCATAGGGATCAATTATTTTCCTTTAAACAATCTTTCTAGTGCTTTCAAGGGCAGCGTTCTGCCCCCACAGGACCCAGTGTTCCAAAATCTGCACAAAAGATTTATCTCAGGACCACAGTCTAATTCCAAGCCTTTTTTCACACCTGACCTCTAAGTCAAGTGAGTGGATGCAAAACTAGTGTAAGCCAAGTGTTTATGTAGGGAAACTTATTGGGGTGGCCTGGATTTCTACTGACTATCTCCTACACCTTCTGTAAAAGAGACTTGTCCAATCTTCCTTCTGCTGGACACCCCACCCTAGAAGTGGGCTATTTTAGTTCACAAGGTCCTCAATTTTCCCAGTGACACAGTAACCCCATAATTCCCTTAGAACCCTTTTTCTAAAATTCTTTACCATCATAGCTAAAGGAGTGGGTTTTCTCTGTGGACCTCCCATACCTCCCATGACAGACAACAGTCACACCACAAGAAGGAATGGGGGAAGGAGAGAGAAAACTTGGAGAGGACGCCACTGACTTCAGTCTGTCACTGGCTGCTCCCCTCATGGAAACAGTAGACCCTCTTGGCTTATGGCAGACTGATATAAACCATCAACATGCAATTCTGCCTCTTAACTGTATGAGGTGCACAATGGAACCATGTTTCAGGACCCAATATTCACTTGGGCCCGTGGGAAGGAGTCAGAACTCCTCTCCAGTGTCTGTCTCATTCACTCCACACTCACTCTATTTTACACAACCACCCACACACCAGTGGAGGGTGATGAGTCACCACTCATAACCCCATGGTGCCTGTTCTCTACAACCTGTGGAGGACAATGAGTCAACACTTCTAACCCATGGAGGGTGATGAGTCACCACTCCTGTGGGGACCACTTCCCACACCTGTGAAGAGTGCACAGTCTTCACTCATAACCTATGGAGGGCAATTAGTGACTCTCTGGAGGGTGATCATCCCTCCCTTCTTCCCAGTGGGGAAGGACCCTAGTCCCCAGCTAGCTTCCCTTGCCTGGCCTTCCTTACTGTGGTTCTGACATGCCCTTCTTTCCTCATTCCTTTATGGTCTGGCCCTTGCTGAGACTGGCAAAGCATACCCCCCATCTGTCCTACAGAGGGGTGCATGTGGGGAAATTCATGGCATAAGCTTAGCAGGCATGTCTGCAGGGCAGCTCAGGGGCTCACCAGTGGGATGCCAGAAGTTTGCCAATTGCAGGTGTCTTTCCTCCTTGGTTCCTGGCCAATGCACCATATTTGATATTACAGGAATCAAAGGAGGACAAAAACGTCCAGAGAACTTGATGAAGGAAGTAGGATTTATTAAAGTTGGCAGAGCCTATGGGACTTGTAGCTCCAAAACATGGGCTCCCTGAAGTTGATTTTCTTACAGGTTATTTACCTTTAAGGTATCTAAGCAATAGGCATATGATTTCTTTGTTTAAGGTTTCCCAGGACTCAAGGAGAGGGGAGGGAAAGTTTTGGTGGGGTCATCAAGGGGAAAGATACAACATCTCTTTGTGTTTAAAACATTCAATAAAATTGTAATAGAAGGAATGTACCTCAACATAATAAAGGTCATATATGACAAGCCATCAGACAATATCATACTAAATGATGAAAAAATAAAGCATTTTCCTTTAAAATTAGAAATAAGACAAGGTTGCCCACACTCTCCACTCTTTTTTAACATAGTTCTGGAAGTTTTAGCCAGAGCAATTAGGCAAGAGAAAGAAATAAAAGCCCTAGCCGGTTGACTAAGCAGTAGAGTATCAACTCAGTATGTGGAAATTCTGGGTTTGATTCCCAGTTAGGGCACCCAGGAGAAATGACCATCTACTTCTATACCCCCTTCTTTCTCTCTCTCTCTCTCTCTCTCTCTCTCTCTCTCTCTCTCTCTCTCACACACACACACACACACACACACACACACCCCTTTACTACAGCCACTGCAGATCACTGATCATAGTTATATACAGATCCTGTTATTCTTGCTTTGTATTGTGACTCTAAGCACCCATTTAGAGAACTATGGGATATAGTTGATTTATCACTGGCTGACTCAGTTACCCCTGCTGGTTCTTTTCCCTTGTGTTCTTTTTGTTTCTTCCTTCTCAGGGAAGAGGGAGACTGCCCTTCCTTCCTCATCATTTGCCTAAGTTTTATTGCTGGTATATAGGAAAGCAATAGATTTTGTATATTGATTTTGTATCCTGCGACTGTACTGTATTGGTTATAGTTTCTAATAGTATTTTGGTGAAGTGTTTGGGGTTCTCTATATACAAGATCATGCAATCTTCAAAACTGATACCTTTACTTCTTTTTTTTATCAATATGGATGCCTTTTATTTCTTTTTTCTTTTCTGTTTCTTTTTTTATTAAATGAGAGCAGGAGGGAAAGCAGAGAGACTGACTCCTGCATGTGCCCTGATTGGGATCCATTGAGCAAGCCTCCATGCAGTGATGCTCCACCCAACTAGTGCCATTGATCTATTGCTAGACATGCAAGCTATTTTAGTGCCTAAGGCAAGGCCATGATGCCATTTTCAGCACCCAGGGCCAACTTTCTCAAATTAGCCATGGCTGCAGTAAAGGTGTGTGTGTGTGTGTGTGTGTGTGTGTGTGTGTGTGTGTGTGTGTGTGAGAGAGAGAGAGAGAGAGAGAGATAGAGAGAGAGAGAGAGAGATAGAGAGAGAGAGAGAGAGAAGGGGGTATAGAAGCAGATGGTCACTTCTCCTGGGTGCCCTAACTGGGACTCAAACCCAGAATTTCCACGTACTGAGTTGATACTCTACTGCTTAGTCAACCGACTAGGGCTTTTATTTCTTTCTCTTGCCTAATTGCTCTGGCTAAAACTGCCAGAACTGTTAAAAAAGAGTGGAAAGTGTGGGCAACCTTGTCTTATTTCTAATTTTAAAGGAAAATGCTTTATTTTTTCACCATTTAGTATGATATTGTCTGATGGCTTGTCATATATGACCTTTGTTATGTGAGGTACATGCCTTCTATTACGATTTTATTGAATGTTTTAAACACAAAGAGATGTTGTATCTTATTAAATTCCTTTTATGCACCTATTTATAGGATCATATGATTTTTGTTCTTTTGTTGATGTGGTGTATTATGTTGATTGAATTCCATATGTTGAACCATTTTTGTGCTCCTGGAATGAATCCCATTTGATTGTGATGTATTATTATTTTAATGTGTTGAGGTTGTATATTTGCTAGTATTTTATTTAGGATTTTTGCATCTGTATTCATTAGAGATATAGGTCTTTTAAAATTTTTTAATTAATTTTAATTTGTGTTAACATGGATTCAAGTGTCCCACTGAATGTAACACCCTCACCCCCACCTGCATGTCCCCAATTACACCCCTTTGCCCTCCTCCCCCTAACTCCCTCACTCTTTCCTTCTGGGATTTGCTGTCCTGTAATCTGTATCTATGTGTTCTGTATATATAATTTTAGTAATCCCTTTGCCTTCTCAAATATTATTTCCTCATACCCCTTTCCTCTGACAGCTATCCCTCTGCTCCCTGTGACCCCACCTCTTCCTCTATTTTGCTCCTCAGTTCACTTTGTCATAGTTTTTTTTTGTGTGTATGTATGTTGTTGTCCCTGCCAGGTTTTGATATGAGGGTTATGTTGTCCTCATAAAATATGTTAGAGAGTATTGCTTCTTCTTCCATTTTTTGGAAGTCTTTGGGAAGAATAGGTACTAAATATTTTTTTTAATTTTTGATAGAATTTACTAGTGTAGCCATCTGGTCCTGGGCTTCTGTTTTGGGGGAGGGTTTGGATACTTGTTTTTATTTACTTCCTGCTTATGGATCTATATAGATTTTTCACTTCTTTGTGACTCAGTCTAGGAAGATTGTATAATTTTAAGAATTAATCCATTTCCTCTAGGTTGCTGAATTTTGTGACATGTAATAATTTATAGTATTCTAATATAATCCTTTATATATCTATGATGTTTGAAGTAATATCTCCTCTCATTTCAAATTATGTTTATATGAGTTCTTCTTATTTTTTCTTAGTAAGTCTAGCCAGTTGTTTGTTAGTTTTGTTGATCTTTCTAAGAAACCAGCTCTTTATTGTATTTATTTTTTCTTTAGTTTTTTGTTCTCTATTTCATTTAGTTCTGCTCTAATTGTTAATATTTCCTTTCTTCTGCTGACTTGGGTTGCCTTTGTTCTTCTTTTTTTAATTCCTTAACATTTGATGTTATGTTGTTTACTTGAGATGTCTCTTGTTTCTTGATATAAGCCTGTAATAATGTAAACTTCATTGTTATTACTGCTTTTGCTGCATCCCAGAAATTTTGATATGCCTTGCTGTCATATTCATTTGTCTGTATATATATCTTGATCATTGCTTTTATTTCTTTCTTGACTCAATCAATTTTTTTAGAAGTATGTTGTTTAATTTCCACATTTTTGTGTTTATCTTTACTTACTTTTTGCAGTTGAATTTTAATTTCAAAGTCTTATGGTAAAAAAAAAAAAAAGAGATATGTTTGGTATAATTTCAATCTTCCTGTACTTGTTAATATTAGTTTTGTTGTACAGCATGTCATGTATTCATGAGAATGACCCGTGCACAATGGAGAAAAATATATAATTGGTTTTCTGTGGTGAAATATCTTGTAAATATCTATGTTTCTTTGGTTCAGTGTGTCATTTAAGGCCAATATTTTTTTACTGATTTTCTGTTTGGATGATCTATCTAAAACTGTCAATGGTCTGTTGAAATCTTAAAGCATGCTTGTGTTTTTATCTGCTTCTATTTTTAGATCAGTTAATAGATTTCTTACATATTTTGATACTCCCTGATTTGGTGCATATATAGTAAGAATTATTATGTCTTCTTGATACAATAACCTCTTTATCATTATGAAATTTTTATCTTTGTTACTTGTTACTTTTGTCGTCTTGAAGTCAACATTGTCAGATATATATATGCTACACCTGCTTTTCTTGGGTTATTATTTGCTTGTCTAATTGTTTTTCAACTTTTTCCTTTGAGTCTATGTTTGTCCTTGAAGTTTAGATGTGTCTCTTGAAGGCATCATATGGTTGGGTTTTGCTTTTTATTCCAATCAGTGCTCTATAGCTCCCTATTGATGAGTTCAATCTATTCACATTGAGAAATTATTGACAATTGAGAATTGCCTAAGACCATGTTGTTTTCCTTTCTGGTAGCTCTCTTTTGTGTTTCTGTCAGTTGCTTTTGTTTGGTGGTTCCATACTTCTGTCCCCTATTTCTTCTTCTTCTTCTTCTTTTTTTTTTTTTTTTTTTTGTATTTTTCTGAAGTTGGAAACGGGGAGAGACAGTCAGACAGACTCCCGCATGCGCCCGACCGGGATCCACCTGGCACGCCCACCAGGGGCTACGCTCCGACCACCAGGGGGCTATGCTCTGCCCCTCTGGGGCATAGCTCTGTTGTGACCAGAGCCACTCTAGCGCCTGGGGCAGAGGCCAAGGAGCCATCCCCAGCGCCCGGGCCATCTTTGCTCCAATGGAGCCTCGGCTGCAGGAGGGGAAGAGAGAGACAGAGAGGAAGGAGAGGAGGAGGGGTGGAGAAGCAGATGGGTGCTTCTCTTGTGTGCCCTGGCCAGGAATCGAGCCCGGGACTTCTACACACCAGGCCGACACTCTACCACTGAGCCTACCGGCCAGGACCTTTTTCTTATTTTTTAAGTTGTATATTATAATAGTGGCTTTTCTGTGGGTGGCTACCATTAGGTTATTAAGAGAAAAATATTAATATATACAAAGGAGTCCTTTGTCTTATGAGTGCTTCTGTACTCCATCCTCCTTTGCTACTTCATGTCTTCATCCTCTCTCCTATTATGTTATTGTTGTCACAGATTATCCTTGTTTTTATTGTGACCTTGTTGAAGCTTTTTCATGTAGTTTTGTTTTGTTTTTTCTCTGTGTTTGGTTGACTAACCCACTTGAGTATTTCCCACAGTAGGGATTTTTTGGTGATAAATTTTCTAAGCTTCTTTATGTCTATAAAAGTTTTATTTCTCCTTCATATCTGAAGGATAATGTTGATGGGTAACAATATTCTTTGCTGTTATTACCTCTCTTTCAGTACTTTGAATGTTTGGGTCCACTCTCTTCTGGCTTGTAGAGTTTCTTTTACAAGTCTGTTGATAACCTAATGGGGTTTCCTTTATATGTTATGTTCTTCTTTTCCATAACTGCCTTGAGGATTCCTTTTTTGTCATTGATTTTTGACAATTGTGTTATGATGTGCCTTGTTATAGGTATTTTGGGGTTGTGGTTACTTGGTGTTTGCTTCTTGAATTTGAGGCTCTAACTCTTCCCATAGATTTGGGAAATTTTCATCAATTATTTCTTTGAGTAGACTCTTTATTTCCTTCTCCTTCTCTTCTTCTTCTGCTATACCCATTATTCTTATATTACTGTTTCTGATGGAGTCCATTATTGTAAAGCTCTCTCAGTTTGTTTTTATTTTTTTTTAGTTTGTGAATCTCTCTCCTCTTCTCTCTGTAGCATGTATAATTGCTTGTCTTTGATGCCAGTGATTTTTTTCTCTATCTGACTTATTCTGTTAGCTAAAGTTGCTACATCAGTGTTCGTTTTCTATATTGAGTTTTTCATCTTTGTTTTTAAAGTTTAAATCTCCTTGGTGAGTTGTTTATTTTGATTTCTGATCTCATTAAATTGCCTATTTGTGTCTTCTCATATCTTGTTGAATATTTTCAGAATTTAAATCTTGAATTCTCTATCATCTACCTCTAAGGTTTCCATGTGATTAAGATTTCTTTTTTTCTGGAGATTTTTAATTTTCTTTCTGAACTATATCTCTGTATTGTTTAACCATGGTATTTGATTTCATCTTCCTTGACGACATTTGAGGGTGGGGTTGTTAAGATAAAAAAAACACTAAGAAATGAAAACTTAAAATAATAAAATATGATAAATATACAAAAACATTAAAAAATTATGAGGAGAAAAAACATAGAAAAAAACCCACATAAAAATAAAAAATAAAACACCCTCAAAATAACAATAAAATATATAAATATTAAAGAAAATTAATTTTTTTTAAAAAGAGAAAAACTTAAGAAGAAAAAAGGAAAAATTAGGGGAAAAAAAGGAAAATCAATTTTGGTTTTGAGAGGTTTCTCCCAGTAGGTATCACTGTATCACTTTTGGTGATATCACTTAGGTATCAGTTTTGGCTCTGTGAAGTGCCTGGGATATCCTCCATTGAGATGTTGCGGTCACAATGATGTAGGTGCAGCCACACTCATGTTTGTATGTGGGCTATGTTGTAAGAGCTTTCAGGATTCTGCTTTCCTGACTCTGGCTTTCTGGCTTTACAACTCTAAAATGGCAATCTCACACTTCTGTGCATTCCTTCCCAGCTCTCAACAGACCTGGGGATGAGATGCAGAACACTTTTGTTCTTCAGGGGAGAAAGTGGTTCTAGAGATTTAATTGTGGATTTTGTTTCTGCCACTTTTTTCACCATGAGGTGAGGGAGGAGAACTTTGGGAAACAGAGTAGCTGTACTTTAGTTTTTTCTGTCTCTGCCAAGTCTAGGCTGCAGGAACAAGTCTGAGAATTCAAGATTTAAATTCTGAAAAAGCAATTACACTGACTGTAACACCATGCTCTGGCTGCTTTGGTCTATATTTATCTCACTAAATCTCCTGGCCAATGGAAACACCATCACTCCAGGTTTTCCTTTCAGGGCTCCTCAGGAAAAAATCCAGACAACCTGAGCTTTGCTCCTCCCCAGTGTCCTGGAGAGAAAGAAAAAAATACAAAGAAACAAACCAGTCATTCTGTGTTTATCTCTTCCCAAGGGCTGACTGCAAATGTGTTTTATAATTCACCCCCCTTTTTTAATCCTCCCACTTTTAGTCCATTCTGTGTTTGTATTTTAGGTGCTCCTGCTATCCCAGATGGGGTTCTTTCACTGTGTTATAGTTGTTCAATTTGTTGAAATTTCAAGGTGAGAGATCAGAAATATCTCTCACACCACCACTACTCTGACCTAATCATCTATTTATTTTCATCACAAGTCTTTTCAAAATCTGTATGTCATATTTGTTTACCTTTTTACTATCAGTTTTCCACACCACCATTTAAGGCCCACCAGAACAGAATCTTCATTTGCTTTATTTTGTGTTCTATTCCCAGTACTTAAAAGAGTGTGTAAAGTATATATATATATGTGTGTGTGTAAAGTAATATATATAAAAGTAAAATATGCTGAATAAATGTATGGTAATACTAAATGCAAATAATTTTGCAAGGGTTGGTGTGGAGTGAAGAATATCTTCTGAGTATTTTGTGAATTGTGAATTGTGAAAATATTTTTTAATTGTCTTATCAGCTGAGATAGTAAAAATTACAATTTTTCTTTCTTTATTTTCAAATTTATGGACATTTTTCAATTTCTATATCATTATATGGAAAACAAAATATCATGGCATACATTTCACAATTTAGATTGTTGGCATCAAGAATATATTAATGATAGGCATAAAGATATTCTTCACCTTTGTGGAAAGAAGTGAAAACTACTCTATTTTGTTTTTCACTATATAAATAGAGGCATGTTATGCAAGAGGAGCAGATGGCAGGGGCTATTATGGTAAAGATTCTTAGAGTCTGGTGAACCTCTAGTCACCTGTTCTCAAATTTTGTCATGTAGATTCATGACCTACAATCTACTGCCCAGTGTATTCCAACACTGTAATAATAACATTTTACTGTCCTTTTGAAAGCTATTAATTTTATAAGAAACAATTAGCCAAATTATTTAGGGAAAGAGTCTCTTGTGACTATTTTTCAAATTAATTCCCCATATGCTTAAGATCACCTTCCAAAATAAACTTATCACAGTGAAAAGTAAGAAACAAGAGAAAAAGAGAATAGATTGACAACACATTTCTTAGATTTTAAGACCCATCATTCACACTTGAGGATAAACAGAAACATCACCACAGGAAATACACACAGTACTGACTTCAATTTTTTTATATTAACATATATTTATATTTCATTTATAAATTTATTACACATCATTTATTTTGAACAATCCAGCATGATGAGTTCTACCAACTGCTATTTACAAAAGAGAGAACAGAGTCAGAGCTATTTTTTCCAAAACTTCTTTCAAAGCTACTAATTTACACAGCCAAAGTTCCAATTTGTATGTTTTGTTTCAAAATTTGTGCTCTTTCAATTTTATTATATTGCCTCAATGAGTGGTATCAGAATATCTGTAAGGTAAATATATATATATATATATATAATTAGGGGGAAATAGATTTTAACTTCTTAAGAAAAATCTTTTTTAGGATGATACAGAAATAAGACATAGGCCATCATCTTCTATGTATGCAAAAACAATTTGTCCATTAATTGGCTCTAAATCTGTCAAACCTCCCCCAGAAAACATTTTTTAAGTGAGAGGAGGGGAAATAGTGAGACAGACTCCTGCATGTGCCCCAACCGGGATCTGTCTGGCAACCCTTGTCTGGGGCTGAGGATCAGATCAACTGAGCTATCTTCAGTGCCACAGATGAACTGATCTATCCATAGTACCCAGAGTGTCACTAAAACCAGTCAAGCCACTGGCTGCAGGAGGGAAAAAAGGAGAGAAGGGGGGAGAGAGGAGGAGAGAAGTAGATGGTTGTTTTTCTTGTGTGCCCTGACCAGAAATCAAACCCAGGATGTCCATATGCCTAAGCTGGGCTGATGCTCTATCCATTGAGCCAACTGGCCAAGGACGCAAAACATTTTCCATAACCACTTTTTTACTGACTCTATTCTGAATTTCAAAAGATTAGAACACTAAATTATATTTTCTTTTAAAAATAACAATATATAGCTCTACATAAAAGGAGATTGCATTAGATCTGTCTAGGAGAATTTAGTTGCTGAAGTAGCACAAAGATTTTGCTAAGATATTTATTCCTAAAACAATAGCATGCACCCAAAGATTAGGTTTGAGTGAGGCTCTGGAGGGTACTTTAATGTTATTAAAAGATATGTTTTATAGTCTTATAAATTTCAAAACTTCACAAACAAAAATTAATTTCTATCTGAAACTTGTCACTTCTTTCCAGCTTGTACATTAAGATTTGGGGAATGGATGGAAAAATTTTATTTAGTTGTTAAAAATATATGATCCAGGTCTTGTCTGGTTTTCATCTTTGTGGATCACAAACACAGTTACTTCTTTCTTATGCTTTATTTCTGTCAATCCTTATGACAGGCATAGTATAATTCCTTTCCTCTGCATTCCCAAACAAAAGCAAAATGAATAATAGTTTGATGTAGAACCTCAGCATTTCAGTGAAGGTAAACTATTTTCCATTTCAATACACTTAGAGCTCTGTTCTCAGGATGGGGGGAATTGAGCTAAAATGATATTCCTGAGCAGGTCAATGGTGAGGGAATAATGAGTGTGCACAGTTTTATGAGTCAGTGTGGAAGGTAAAAAAGCAAAGATCTTATGCAGTATGTTGGGTAAAATGTCTATAGCTAATGTGCTTGGATATTTCTTCTAGATGTGAACTCAGAAAGCTATTGGGAAGAAACTTGGCAGAAATGCTTTATTTATAGGTTCCCAAAAGTAAAAGAATTGAAGGTGACCTCACTTAAAGCCCTACTAGACATAACTTTAATCTCTAGTATTATCCAATTTTATCTAATAAGTACTTTTGTAGTAGTTGGTTTATAATTTTAGAGGGCAAAATGTAAGAAAGTATTATTACTCATAAATATAAACCTTATTAGAAAGACTCCATGAGAGAGAATGCCTGAACAAATGGGAAGATAGAGGATTATATAAAAGTATTTGTGCCTCTTCAGAATGTCTGCTCACTATAGCAGAGCTAATGTGGACAGTTATCACCTATATAATTATTTCTTGTCTCAGTCAGGGTATACAAGTTTTACCTTGCTGACTTATAGTCAACTAGTACATTACTTTAGGATTCAACTCACTGTTGCATAAGAGCCTAATCAAATAAAGCAGCTGAGTATTTAATAATTGACATAATGATTGCAAAGATACTATAAAAGTTATACTTTCATTTATATATAACCTCCTCCTTAATCCCTGGTTCAACACTCAACCTATTTCAACTTATCTAAGGTTAAAATTTGAAGTGTAGGAGTAAAAAATAGCAGCAATCTTACCATTGTATTATGTGTTAAAAATGTATTTAACTCATTAATAAGAAAACTGGTTAAATGGTCATCAAGATCCTAAGTAAGCATCTATATATAATCAAGGAAGGCTAAAATGAATTTACAAATGGAAACAAAACTGGTCAACATTCTATAGGCAAACAGTATAATTTTTTGACCCATCTTCTTTACAGATAACACCTTCCACGTGAACATATAAATTCACAGTGCCTGGGCTTCAATTAATAAGTAAATAAAAATAAAACAGCTTAATTATTTTGACTTCAAGATAAGCCAATAAAATTGAAAAGGCTTGTCACTGTTTTTTGTTTCATTTCCAAGATTTGGTCAATTTTTATGAATGGGTACATGACTTTGTTGAGCTGTCTTGACTGTAGAGGAAGGCAACTCTCTTACTTGGCTGGCACCAGTGCACATTGGTACAACTACTTTGGGTGATTGTGGGGCAGGCCATATATCTTTTCTTTCTGTAAAACATAACTTCATTGTCCATTTATTATCATAATTCTAGTTGATAACCAGAATCTCCAAGTTTGCTGATGTATCAGTCTGAAGATATCCTCTATCTTCCGAATCTCCTCGCCATCAAAGATGTGGGACACTTTCTGGAAGGCAACTACACTTGATCCTTGAATAACACAGGTTTGAACTGCATGGGTCCCATTCTCCCCATTCTAGAAAAATTACACCGATCAACCTTGTGAAATGTTTTCCTCTTCTTTTCATACCCAAACCATTAGAATATTGAAATAAATTTCCCAGAAAACTGTACAATTTTCTTAATCAGTAATAGGTCTGAATATTTTTCCAGAAACAATACCATTTTGTGCATGAAAAAAATAATGGAATTGGGCATTGTTTTGACCAAATTAGAGAATCTAGAAAAACTGAGTATTACATATAAAAGGAAAGCAGAAGTTATACTGTTACTTCATCCAGATAATCAAATAGAAATCAATTTATTTTTACCCCACTCCTTCCTGGTACATTGTGAACTTCTAAGGTTGGTGTATTCCTCTTAATCATTTCTGTTTATGGGCTATTGTTAGGGTCTAAAACAGCCAGAGATAGAAATGGGTGGCTGACATCGAACAGAAAGGTAAAGATAGGGTTTCTTGGCAAACAGTATATCTTACATTTTGAATAAGTAATAACTTAATCTAAGAATAAAGGGTAATAATTTTAAGTACATGCTTCTGAAAAATGTATTTCAGAATATCACATATAAATAAATCACATTGTAGATATGTTTATTCATACTGTGCCTAACTGCTGGCCATTTGCAAATGCTTCCTTTTTATCTCTTTAAAGATCAACAACTAGGTTCTTTGTTTATGGTTGATGTTATTTTTTTTATTTCTGGAGTTAAAATTAAACAGCTGACAAAATTTAAAATGGATCATATATAATCATAAATATAAGATCTATTTTGTACAGATACTATAAAAAGCAACTTAAAAATATTCTCGCTCTTTCAGATAGAGACACGATGGTATCTACTCACCTTCCATCTGTGTCAAATAATCTTCTACTTAAGATTTTCAAGATGCTATAATTCTGGGAATCATTCTATTTTTCCTTCTTTTCTATTATTTCTGGCAATGCAGAATAAGAATTACAGCAAGAAATATAGCAAAAAATAGAATACAATATACTTTTGATTCAATCAGCAAATATTTATTGAGAACCTACTAAGAACCTACTACCTGCTAAATACTGTTAGAAATAAAATGGTTAACAAGAAAGACATAGACCTTATCCAAGGGAGTTCAGAGTGTAGTAATAGAGACCGAGACACAACAAATACTTACTATGTAGTATTGTGAGTTCAGTGATGAAAAAAATGCAGGATGCTCTGAGATCACACAGCACAAACATCCAAGTTCCTAATGAGAGAATATGGATGAGCAGTCATCAAGAATACCAATACCTTCCCAGGAAAAAATAACATCTGAAGGAAAAAATTGCAGTAGGTGTAGGAATTCACCAAATTAGAGTAGGAGTAGGGTCTATGGAGTGTGTTTTAGATAGAAGGTACAGAATATTGAAAGAATCAAAGGGGAAAGAGAGTAACATATTCAAGATCTGAAACATGATTAATAAATTTGTTCCACAGAAGATTGATGAAACAGCTAATAAAGAATGAAAATAGAGAATTATATATATTAAGAATTAAGGCCCTGGCTGGTTGGCTCAGTGGTAGAGCATCGGCCTGGTGTGCAGGAGTCCCGGGTTCGATTCCTGGCCAGAGCACACAGGAGAAGCACCCATCTGCTTCTCCACCCCTCCACCTCTCCTTCCTCTCTGTCTCTCTCTTTCCCTCCTGCAGCCAAGGCTCCATTGGAGCAAAATTGGCCCGGGCACTGAGGATGGCTCTATGGCCTCTGCCTCAGGTGCTAGAATGGCTCTGCTTGCAACAGAGCGATGCCCCAGATGGGCAGAGCATCGCCCCCTGGTGGGCATGCCGGGTGAATCCCGGTCGGGCTCATGCGCGAGTCTGACTGCCTCCTGTTTCCAACTTCAGAAAAATACAAAAAAAAAAAAAAAAAGAATTAACTCTTGAATCTTACCATGGCTAGCTTTTTTTCCAGGGTTTGAGATTCTTAGCCCTAATATTTTTCACTGTCCTGCAATATCAGTTCTTGAGCCACAAAACTGCAGAACACCTTCAACAGCATCTTACATAGTACTCTTATTTTCTCTCTTCCAGAATCTCTCCATGTAAAGGCCAAAATATCATCATATATAATCTACAAATAGACATCTTGATCAATTGAAGAGAGAGAATTTCAGTCTAGACCACAGTTAGAATTCTCCCTCTTAGTTGTTGTTTCTGGTCTAAAATAGTTGTCCCTTTCCCAAGGAGTTGGCCATCAGGGATGCCTTTATATTTTAAAGGAAACCTTACCACAGTACACATGACTGTATCACTTTATTCTGATAGGCACATCAGTTAAGCAACATTCAATCTAATGTAATAGGAAAAAAAAGGGTTAAATCAAGAGAGCAATAAAGAACTCATTATCTCATAACCAGTATTTGATTAAGCTAAAGAGTTTAATAAGAACAATGGACAGACACCATAAAAATTACCTTTGTTAATGAAATTACAGAAAGCATTAAAGGACTCTTTCAACACTCAGCCCTTAGAAAGAAAAATGTCTAATATCTCTGAATAAATGCTTTTTTACTGTCTAAGAATATTTTATTCTTCTCAAGGAAAAATGTTCAGAGTACATTTACATGTCATTTGGATGAAAACATCACTATAATATATTAAACAATTGAGCTGCGTTGGTCTTTTTAGTAAGCATAAGAAAAATAGATCTTGAGCTCTGTAAGTTTCCACTCTAATAATAATATTTTTTATTTTAATTTTTAATTTATCATGTTTACATGGTTTCAAGTGTCCCACTCCATATAACACCCTCTACACACTGCATCACACCCTATTATGCTCCATGCAAGGTCTCCTCCCACCCCCATTTTCCCTCCTTCACCCCCTCCACTTCCACTTCACCTATCCCACTGGTTATTGCCGCCCAGTTGTCTGTAAATATGCACATATGATTTTGGCTATTTTCATTATCTTATTTGATCCTGTCCCCTCTTCCCACTTCCTTCTGACAGCTGTCCATATATTCCCTGTGATTATGCCTTTTTTTATTTTTCCTAAGTTTATTGTGTTTATTAGATTCCACACATAAGTGTGATCATATCTGATTTACCTTTCACTGCCTGGCTTATTTTGCTTAGCCTAATAATCTCCAGGTCCATTCATGCTGTTGCAAAAGGTAAAATTTCCCTTCTTTGGTTGTGTAGTATTTCATTGTAAAAAATGTACCACAGCTTTTTTATCCACTCATCCACTGATGGACATTTGGGTTGTTTCTACATCTTGGCTATTGCAAATAATGCTGCAATATAACTATAGCCATATTCAGTATCATTTTATCTTCCATTGTTTTAGTTTTCACTAAAGAAATAATTATAGAAGTAAAAGGAGTGATGTGGTAAGTAAGATAAATGAAATGATTGCCTTCTATTTTCTAAATTCTATTTCACATAAACATTATTATTCTAAGAGAGGTTTAATAGGCATTAGATTTAAAGAGAAAGGAAAGCCTAGTTTAACAAGTTGAGCAAATTTTCTTTTCACAGAATTTTTCAGAACATTTTTCAACTAATATGAACTATTAATCTCAAAAAGAAACAAAAGAAAAACAAATATCATATGCAACACTTTCCAAAGCTATTTAGCTTTTTTTGTTGTTATTTTTTTATTTTTGATTGTTTTTTTTTAACAGAGATAGAGAGAGAATTAGAGAAAGGGACAGACAGGAACAGACAGACAGGAAGGGAGAGAGATGAGGAGCATCGATTCTTTGTTGCAGCACCTTAGTTATTCATTGGTTGCTTTCTCATACATGCCTTGACCAGAAGGCTACACCAGAGCAAGTGACACATTGCTCAAGCCAGTGACTTTGAGCTTCAAGCCAGTGACTTTTCAGCTCAAGCCAACAACAATGGAATCATGTCTATGATCCCATGCTCAAGCCAGTGACCCAGCACTCAAGCTGGTGAGCCTGCTCCCAAGCCAATGACCTCGAAGTTTCAAAGCTGGGTCCTCCATGTCCCAGTCTGACATTCTATGCAGCGTGCCACTGCCTGGTCAGGTAGCCTTGTTTTTTGATGAAACTCCCTAAATCAGAGTATATAAAACACACTGCTAATTAAATACCAGAAGGCATTTATTTTCAGAAATGATGGGTATCATTATAAGGTTAAAAGTAAGGAAAAATATTATGTGTTTAGAATGTTTGCTAATATAAGTAAATGTCATACTTCAAACGTCTCACCTTCATTAATGAAATCTTTGTCCCTGAGGCTTTTGGTCCAAATTATTTTTTGACTCTCTCAGGTGTAGTAGTAGCTTCTTTAGCTGAATCGCAGTTTAGTATATTCAGTATGTTGTGGCAGAGGCATAGCTAGCAGTGAATGTAGAATGCTAGAGAGTTAGTCCTAGCTAGTAAAAGTAATAATCAATAATCTCCCTGAAATTAAATTTATTTAATGATGAAATAAAAAATAATACAAGCTAAAATGTGTTGACATATGTAAGTTATAAAATACTATATAATTATACTATTAGTAAAAATATGTGTATATAAAAATGTATTTGTCTATATAAGTATAGATAAATATACACATCTATGGAAGAGAGAGAATATCATTTGACTCAATAGAATTCTGCTTATATATACTTTTGTTGTTTAAGTTATTTTATGACAAATATCACTAATATATCTTTCAAATATTTGAGTAGATAAACTATACCCAGAAGTGATTACACAATATTAATATTTTTGTATCTTACAAAGACTTTGTACATTAGTTATCTTCCATTCCTACCTTCCTCCTCTGCCATGTTTAATCTTCTGGAATTGACCTGACTTGTGGTGGTAGAATGAATAAAGTGTCAAACTCTAATACTGAGGTGGCTGGTTCAAAACCCCAGGCTTGCCTACTCAAGGCAAATATGAGAAGTTGGTGCTTCCTGCTCCTCCCATTTTCTCTCTCTGTCTCCTCTCTAAAATAAGTAAATTTTGTCTATGGCCATACCACCCTGAACGTGCTTGACCTCGTCTAAAATAAGTAAATTTTAAAACTCTGCTAGAATCATGCTAGAAATGAAATAATTTAAGTGCTTCGCTTTGCTATTTCCTTTGCTCACTATACAGGAGAAAGGTAGAATATTTCAAGGCCAATCTTGTGTATAATTTAAATAATTTGCAAAATCTTGCATCTACAGCAATTCTTTGCATATAATTACCTTGATAGTGTTATACATAGCAAGTCACTAATCTAAAATTCTCTTTCAGGATTACACCAAGTAAAATTAAACTTTTAGAAACAGACTCAGTCAAGATGTACATTTCCAAGGTGACCCAGCAGGCTACAGATGGGAACAAAATCCAGAACTCTAATTTTCTACCCTGGATACCTCCAATTGTCCAGACATCCTCCTTAACACAATAATATTTTACCTAAAAGAATACTAGTTACTGTCTCCTGTTTCTAAAATAAAGTTAGAGGCTTAAAATAAAAATTGGTTATTTAATTTACTCTAAATCAGTGTCTCTGTTGATCATATATATGTCAATGTAGTTACTAAGAATACAACTGTGTACTGGGGCATAATTCCTCAGTCTTTGTCTTGGGAAGTCCTTGTGACAATAAGGCAGGGGTCCCCAAACTTTTTACACAGGGGGCCAGTTCACTGTCCTTCAGACCGTTGGAGGGCTGGACTATAAAAAAAAAGCTATGAACAAATCCCTATGCACACTGCACATATCTTATTTTAAAGTAAAAAAACAAAACAGGAACTAATACAATATTTAAAATAAAGAACAAATACATTTAAATCTACAAACTGACCAGTATTTCAATGGGAACTATGCTCCTCTCACTGACCACCAATGAAAGAGGTGCCCCTTCCGGAAGTGCAGTGGGGGCTGGATAAATGGCCTCAGGGGGACGCATGCAGCCTGCAGGCCGTAGTTTGGGGATCCCTGCATTAAGGAAAAGCTCAGGTTTTCAAACAGACTTTAGCTGTGCTTCCCTTATGGCAGCACACATTAAAATACACTTAGAGTGACCTCCTTCCAAGGAACAAAGAGGTAAAGGCATTCTTGGAAGAGGTCAATGAAAGGTTCAAGGACCAATCTGGAAAATATTTTTGAACAATAAGTATTTGTTGCTTATTAAAGTCTCACAGAATATTTAGACATTCAGTATAGGCTTTGCAAAAAACCTTAAAACTATTGTGTGGTGTATATACATTATTATGTAGTATGTATATTTTTTAAGAAGGAAAAGCTGTATGAGAATAGTTTAATTTGGAGTGATGTCACAGAAATGGAGCCATGAGCAGCGCATCTGACAGATCTCCCCAAAATTTCAACAAATTCATCAACCAGAGACAGAAAAATCTATCCTTGGAGCATCCAGGAGTTCCACACACTGAAGGCAAAGGGGCTGCTTTTACTTGGAATGGGGAGTTGGGAGGGAGATGAGGGTGTGGAGGAAGCTAACTGTGGCACGGACGTTCATTCAAGCCAAGGAGGGAGTGTGCCTGTGGTGAGTCAGCCCATGCAAGCAACCGCCTGCCTGCATACTGTGAGCAACAGCCTGTGCCTCGAGCGTCCCAGCTACTGGCACGCCAAGAGCACCTCATTCACCCACGTGCCCAGAGCACCCCAACTGCCAGTGGCGTGCAGGGAGGGTGCCAAAGCGAACTTCCCTATGCCCGAGCTTCTCTCCGTGGGCGGGGCACCTCACCCAGCCATTCAAGCCAACAATCAAACGTAAGGCAGCTAGCAGTCCATCCTGGAATACGTGTGCGGATCCAATTGCTGAAATTAGCTTAAACCACAGTCTCCTCACCTCCCAAATGACCTACGTGGCTCTAATTGACAAGATCTCTCTCAGTTCAGAGATCCAAGACAAGAGGCATGATATTCTTTAGTGCCTCTTGCTAAATAGGTGGGGGAAACTTCTGATTGGCAGAGCTTTCATACTCAGGGATATACGCTAACAAGAGGGACTTGTAGATGTTAAGACCTGTACTGCAGAAAGTGACTAAGGCATCTTCTTCCCAGCCAAAACAGGCTACAAAGTGTGGAAAGCCTGGGGAGAGTGGTCCCACAGAGTGCTAGGCATGCTGAACAGGACTGGAGGCTCATAAAAACTCACCTTGAGAGCAATTGGCTCCCAACCCTGCCTGATTACACTGGTGGCTCTGACTGCCAGAGCCTTACTAAGAGCCCTGCATTGAGTGGGGATAGAGTGGGGATTTTCCAGCTCTTTGAGCCTCTTACTCCCCAGGCAGAGGCAGCCGCAGCCTCATAGCTGGATCATCAGGCTGCTAATTCAGGAAGGGGAGACTAGGAAAGAGGCTCAAGAAAAATGGACTCTCTCATTGTCGGAGCCTGCAAACGCTAACAAGCCTTGACTACAAACGAGACTGAAGCCGAATATATGACATTGCCATAGAGTCTCATCAACTTCAAATCCCTGCCTAAGCATGCCACAGGGGCAGAGCCTGGGATACAGAGTCACCAACCAGGAAGAAGGACAACAAAGAAAAAGGAAGAAGTTAACCTCTCAAAATAAAGAAAAATCCACAAACTTTATAACTTGTTCCACTATTTTTTTTTGTTTCTTTTATCTTCTTGCCTTTATTATTATTATTTCTATTTCCTCTACCTTGGTACTTTTATTCTCTGCCCATCTAATTCTTCCCTTTTCTTGAACTATACTACCCATAAGTGTTACATTTTGTTTCTTTTCTTCTTCCTTACTCTCCTTGAGGGTTACACTCCAAACCCTTAACTCCTCTCTCTCTCTTTGTTTTTCTCTTTTCTTTTTTTTTTCTTTCTTTTTTCCCCTTTTTATTATTTCTCCATTTCTATTAGTTTCTTCTTCTCTCCTTTTACTTTTTCTCTCATTCAATTCTCAATCATGAACAAATTATTTAATTTGGGACACAAGTTATTTTTGTGTGGCATTTTGGGTGCTTTTTACTTTGCTTTTTAACTATTAGCATTACTCCCAACCCAGGATCTCCATTCTATTTAGTCTTTGCTCCACTTAATACAATAGTTTCTTTTTTCCTTTTTTCTGTTTCCCTCTTATCCCTCTCATTATATCTCTTAGTCGACCATCACTTACAACCAAATTATTTTATACTTGACCAAGATTTTTTCCTTTTTTGCATTTTGTACGTCCCTACTTCCTTTTTTGCCCCTTGAACACTTCCCCCCAACTCAGGCCCTCTGTTATAGGCAGTTTTTGTTCCATTTAGCATAATATAATTCATAGGTTATCATGATATTTTCCTAAGGATAAGGGAAGAGGAGGGGAGGAGAAGAAAGAAAAGGGGGGGAATAATAAATAATTATTGTTTTTTGTGGGGGTTTTTCTTCTTTTTTCCAAATTTTTTTCCATTTTCCAACTTTTTATTCTTTATTAATTCTCATTATTGCTATCAACAAGACCACCCTCAGATGCCATTAAGAAAAAGGAAATCGAATATCATGGATACAAAAGAAAGAGAAGTAACACAAATAGATGTGGAAAAATCTATGGAAAAAAATTAATATATTGGAAACCTTGGAGCTAAATAACAGAGAATTTAAAATAGAAATCCTAAAAATACTCAGAGATATACAAGAAAACACAGAGAGGCAATTTAGGGAGCTCAGAAAACAACTCAACAAACACAAAGAATATATTATCAAGGAAATTGAAACTATAAAAACAAATCAAACAGAAATGAAAAACTCAATTCACAAGCTAAAAAACGAGGTAACAAGCTTAGCTAATAGAACAGGCCAGATAGAAGGTAAGATTACTGAAATAGAAGACAAGCAACTTGAGGCACAACAGAGAGAAGAGAGAGACTCAAAAATTTTTAAAAAATGAGAAATCCCTACAGGAATTGTCTGAATCCATCAAAAATAATAACAAAAGAATAATAGGTAAATTGGAGGGTGAAAAGAGAAAATGGAATGGAGAATATATTCAAACAAATAATAGACAAGAACTTCCCAAGACTGTGGAAAGAACTAAAACCTCAAAATCAAGAAGCAAACAGAACACCGAGTTTTCTTAACCACAACAAACCTACTGCAAGGCACATCAAAATGAAGATGGCACAACCCAACAACAAAAAAATTCTCAATGCAGCCAGGGAAAATAAGAATACAACATATAAAGGAATGCATATTAAATTATCATCAGATTTCTCAGCAGAAACTCTACAAGCTAGAAGAGAATGGAACCCAATATTTAAAGCCTTGAAAGAGAGGAACTTTCAGCCAAGAATACTATACCCATCAAAGCTATCCTTCAAGTATGAAGGAGAAATAAAAACATTCACAAATACAGAAAAGATGAGGGAATTTATCATCAGAAAGCCCCCACTCCAGGAAATACTAAAGGGGGTTTTCCAACCAGATCCAAAGAACAAAACAAAACAAAACCACAAGTAACAGCTCCACCAAGAACACAATAAAACCAAATTTAAACTGTAACAACAAAAGCAAAAGAAAAGGGGGAAAAAGATGGAGATTAACAGTAGCAAAGGACGATGAACCACAGAAACACACATAAGATAGGGTACTACAATGAACACGGTAGGTACCCTTTTCAATACTTATTGGTAACCACACTTGAAAACACAACAATTGAAGCACATGACTTTAAAAAGGTAGCAACAGAAGAAAGAAGTATGGAATACAAACAAAGAAAAACAAATGCTAGAATAAAAAGAGAAGAATCAAACAAGATACAAAACTAACAGAAAGCAATTTATAAAATGGCAATAGGGAACCCACAAGTGTCAATAATTACACTAAATGTAAATGGATTAAACTCACCAATAAAAAGACACAGAGTAGCAGAATGGATTAAAAAAGAAAATCCAACTGTATGCTGCCTCCAAGAAACACATCTAAGCAACAAGGATAAAAACAAATTCAAAATGAAAGGCTGGAAAACAATAATCCAGCAAATAACATCCAAAAAAAAAAAAAGCAGGTGTAGCAATACTCATATCTAATAATGTTGACTACAAGAAAGAAAAAGTAATCAGAGACAAAAATGGTCATTTCATAATGATTAAGGGGACAATGAATCAAGAAGACATAACAGTTTTTAATATATATGCACTAAACCAAGGAGCACCAAAATATATAAGACAGCTACTTATTGACCTAAAAACAAAACCTGACAAAAATACAATCATACTTGGAGACCTCAATACACCGCTGATGGCTCTAGATTGGTCATCCAAACAGAGAATCAATAAAGATATATTTGCCTTAAACAAAACACTGGATATGATAGACATTTACAGGACACTTCATCCCAAAGCGACAAAGTATACATTTTTCTCTAGTGTACATGGAACATTCTCAAGAAATGACCATATGTTGGGCCACAAAGATAACATCAGCAAATTCAGAAAAATCAAAGTTGTACCAAGCATATTTTCTTTTTTTAATATTTTATTTATTGATTTTCAGAGAGAGGGGGGAGAGAGAGAGAGAGAGAGACAGAGAAAGGGGAGGAGCAGGAAGCATCAACTCCCATATGTGCCTTGACCAGGCAAGCCCAGGGTTTCGAACCGGCAAGCTCAGTGTTCCAGGTCGATGCCAAGCATATTTTCTGATCATAAAGTCTTGAAACTAGAATTCAATTGCAAAAAACAGGGATAAGACCCACAAAAATGTGGAATCTAAACAACATACTTTCAAAAAATGTATGGG